>NW_016107324.1:3274508-3420017 GCF_001604975.1 Cebus imitator
GATTTATTGATTTTTTTTTTTTGAAGGGTTTTTGTGTCTCTTGTCTCCTTCAGTTCTGCTGCGATCTTAGTTATTTCTTGTCTACTGCTAGGTTTTGAGTTTTTTGATCTTGCTCCTCTAGCTTTCAATTTTGATGATAGGGTGTCAATTTTAGATCTTTTCTTGTTTCTCATGTGGGCATTTATTGCTATAAATTTTTCTCTAGACACTGCTTTAAATGTGTCCCAGAGATTCTGGTACGTTGTGTCTCGTTCTCATTGGTTCTCAATAAAGAACAATCTTTATTTCTGCTTTCGTTTCATTGTTTATGCAGTCAACATTCAAGAGCCAGTTGTTCAGTTTCCATGAATTTGTGCAATTCTGAGTTAGTTTCTTAATCCTGAGTTCTAATTTGATTTCACTGTGGTCTGAGAGACTGCTATGATTTCCATTCTTTTGCATTTGCTGAGGAGTGATTTACTTCCAATTATATGGTCAATTTCAGAATAGGTGTGATGTGGTCCAGCTGAGGAGAATGTATGTTCTGTGGATTTGGGGTGGAGAGTTCTGTAGATGTCTATTAGGTTTGCTTGGTCCAGATCTGAGTTCAAGTCTTGGATATCCTTGTTAATTTTCTGTCTCGTTGATTTGTCTAATATTGACAGTGGAGTGTTAAAGTCTCCCACTATTATTGTGTGGGAGTCTGAGTCTCTTAGTAGGTTGTTAAGAACTTGCTTTATGTATCTGGGTGCTCCTGTATTGGGTGCATATATATTTAGGATCGTTAGCCCTTCTTGTTGCACTGATCCTTTTACCATTATATAGTGCCCTTCTTTGTCTCTCTTGATCTTTTTTGGTTTAAAGTCTATTTTATCAGAGACCAGGATTGCAACTCCTTTTTTTTTTCTGTCTCTCCATTTGCTTGGTAAATCTTCCTCCATCCCTTTATGTTGAGCCTATGTGTGTGCTTGCATGTGAGATGGGTTTCCTGGATATAGCACACCAATGGGTTTTGACTTTTTGTCCAATTTGCCAGTCTGTGTCTTTTGATTCGGGCATTTAGCCCATTTACATTTAATGTTAATATTGTTATATGTGGATTTGATCCTGCCATTTTAATTCTAGCTGGTTGTTTTGCCCATTAGTTGATGCAGTTTCTTCATTGTGTTGATGCTCTTTATCATTTGGTAAGTTTTTGGAGTGGCTCGTATTGGTTGTTCCTTTCTATGTTTAGTGCTTCTTTCAGGAGCTCTTGTAAGGCAGGCCTGGTAGTGATGAAATCTCTGAGCAATTACTTGTTTGTAAAGGATTTTCTTTCTCCTTTGCTTATGAAGCTTAGTTTGGCTGGATGTGAAATTCTAGGTTGAAAGTTCTTTTCTTTAAGGATGTTCACTTTCAGCCCCCACTCTTTTCTGGCTTGCAGGGTTTCTGCCAAGAGATCTGCTGTGAGTCTAATGGACTTCCCTTTGTGGGTAACCCGACATTTCTCTCTGGCTGCCCTTAGCATTTTTTCTTCCATTTCAACCCTAGTGAATCTGACAATTATGTACCTTGGGGTTGCTCTTCTTGAGAAATATCTTTGTGGTGTTCTCTGTACTTCCTGGACTTGTATATCGGCCTGCCTTGTTCGTTTGAGGAAGTTCTCTGGATAATATTCTGAATAGTGTTTTCCAGCTTGGATTCATTCTCTTTCACATTCAGGTAGACTTGAGAAACATAGATTAGGTCTTTTCACATAATCCCATATTTCTTGGAGGCTTTGTTCGTTTCTCTTCACTCTTTCTTTTTTCTTTTCACTCCTTTTTCTCTAATCTTGCCTTCTCGTTTTATTTCATTGAGTTGATCTTCAATCTCTAATATCCTTTTTTCTGCTTCGTCAATTTGGTTATTGAAACTTGTGTATGCTTCACAAAGTTCTTGTGTTTTGTTTTTCAGCTCCATAAGGTCATTTATATTCTTCTCTATGCTGTTTATTCTCCTTAGCATTTCATCAATTCTTTTTTCAAGGTGTTAGTTTCTTTGCGTTGGGTTAGTAAATGTTCTTTTAGCTCAAAGAAGTTTGTTATCACCCACCTTCTGAAGCCTGTTTCTGTCAATTCATCAGACTCTCTCTCCATCCAGCTTTGTTCTCTTGCTGATGAGGAATTGTGATCCCTTGGAGGAGGAGAGGCATTCTGGTTTTGGGAGTTTTCATCCTTTTTGTGCTGGTTTCTTCCCATCTTTGGATTTATCTACTTCTTGTCTTTGTAGTTGGTGGCTTTCGGATGGAGTCTCTGAGTGGACATCCTTTTTGTCGATGATGAAGTCATTTCTTTCTGTTTTTTAGTTTTCCTTTTAATAATCAGGTGCCTCTGCTGTACACTCTAGACCCTGCTTGCCTGAGGATCATCTGTGGTGGCTGCAGGACAGTAAGGGTTGCTGCCAGTTTCTTCCTCTGTTATCTTTGTCCCAGAATGATACCCACCAGATGTCAGCCTGAGCCCTCCTTTATGTGGTGTCTCTTTGGATATACGGGGTTGAGGAGCTGCTTGAGGAGACAGTCTGTCCCTTATAGGAGCTCAAGGGCTGAGCTGTGAGCTCCGTTGTTGCATTCAGAGCTGCTGTGCAGGTACGTTTAAGTCTGCTGTGGCGGAACTCATAACCGCCTTTTTTCCCAGGTGCTCTGTCCTGGGAATGTGGGGCTTTATTTATAAGTTCCTGATGTGCTGCTGCCTTTTTTCAGAGATGCCCTGCCCAGGAAGGAGGTAGCCTAGTCACCATCAGAGAGGTGACTAGGTCACCGCTAGCAGAGGTGTTGCTGAGCTGCCGTGGGCTCTGCCCAGTGCCTGGGTGAACTTCCTTGCTGTTTTGTTTATAGAGGTATAGTTAGAACTGCCTCGGTAATGACGTTCTGCCTCGGTAATGGTGGACTGCCTTCGTAGTGGCGGACTGCCTTGGTAGTGGTGGATGCCCTTTCCCCCCCACAGAGCTTGATTCTCCCAGGTCCAGCTAAGCTTGCTGTGAAACTCTCAACCTCAAGCATTTCAGATTGCTGTTCTTTGTGGGGATGGGAACCACCAAGCCAGATCACCTGGCTTTCTGTTTCAGCTCCCTTTTTTTCAGTTGAATGGGCAGCTCTGTCTCCCAGGCTTTCCAGGTGCCAGTTGAAATGGCTGCCCTGATTTGTGTGAGTTTTTGTGAGGAGACCCGCTCCGCCAGCTGAAACAGCTGTGCTGGAAACTTGTGGTGCTTTTCAGCCCGGGAATCTCCTGGTATGTGGGCAGTAATAACTCGTTTGGAAATGTGGTGATCACTCACCCTCTGTGTTGTTCTCGCTGGGGACTGCCCTCCAGAGCTGTTCCTGTTCGGCTATCTTGCATCCCTGTCAGATCATCCTTTTTGTATAAGCTATAATAGATTATAGATACCATGGTAAGAAGATTGACAATATGCTAGACATTTTTTGAAAGAGTATGGGAACAGTGAGTTATCTTGCCATTTTTCAAAATCATACCTTATACATACCCAAGATAAATACTATGTGTTCTGTCAAATAAAAATAACAAAGTGTCTGGCTATATAATGGTATACTAACAAATAGTTATTCCTTGGGGCTTTTAATACTGAAGAGGAAGTGGAGGTGAAGGATGTAACTGAGGTTCTAAAATTGGATCTTGGGTGAATTCCTCAAACTTCATCATGCTGGAATTGTGGGCAGAGTACAAGCGCTTCTAGGAATTTTATAAAAGTCAGTTTAAGATAAATATCTTAATTATCTATATAATATTAGAGAGTTAGCTGGCAGAAATTAGTGCCACAAGATGGGATATAGACTGAACAAATTTTTCATGACAATTTGATTCACAGACGATACATATATAATAGAATAGTAAAGAAAATCTGAGGCCAGGAACAGTGGCTCACACCTGTAATCCCAGCACTTTGGGACGCCAAGGCGGGTGGATCACGAGGTCAGGAGTTGGAGACCAGCCTGGCCAACGTACTGAAACCCCCGTCTCCACTAAAATTTACAAAAAATTAGCTGAGTGTAGTGGCAGGCACCCCCAGCTACTGAGGCAGGAGACCTGCTTGAACCTGGGAGGCGGAGGTTGCAGTGAACTGAGATTGCACCATTGCACTCTAGCCTGGACAACAGTGTGAGACTGTGTCTCATTGGAAAAAAAAAAAATCTGAGCTATTTAGAACATGTTTTTTCCTATTTGAAAAATGTCACGAAGATCTTCGTTTAGTGTCAGAATCCAGGATTTATGGAAAGCTTAGGAGTTTAAACTAGGGAAGTAGAGTTGGTTGTGGCTTTAGACCACCCAGAATGTGTAGGTGGGTTATCAATACTTTTTATCTGGTGAAGGAAAAAGCCCCCTTCTGTATGGAGTTTGCTAATAGATTTTCTCTTCTCTAATTTGCATTTATTGAAATGAATATATAGTTTTGCTTATTTTATTTGTTAGGGGCTCTCAGGTAAAAATTCATGGATTTTTAATTTGAGATAATTTTGGTAATGTATATTTCTTTAGAATATTACCTATATGTAAATTTGATCATGTGTATTTCTCTAGAATATTACCTCTATGTACATTTTCAAATATTGGCATAAAATTGTTCATGATATTCTTTTTTATTGTGAAGTCTCTGCTGTATCTGTGGGTATAATTATGTCATTTTTCATGTGTGTTATGTTCTTGTCTGTTTTTGCTTGATTTTCTTGACATCACATTTTAATGGTAGGGACTATACTGTTACTCATCACTTTACCTCCAGTAAAATACTCACATGTAACAGGCCCCCGTGAACTTCCAATGAACTAAATAACCTTGACTTTAATGCTTCTGTTTCTGGACAGTCTTCTGTCCATTTCCGACTTTCCTTCCCCTTTTCCCTCCTGTCCTCTACCGCCATGCCCCCCGCATTTTAAATTATTTTCCTCCCTTCTGTGCCAGTGTGCCCTTTTTATTAGTGATCTTATCCAATCCAAGCTTTTGCTTTCTCTTATTTAGATAGCTCCCAAATTTATAACCTTAACCTGACCTTTCTTCCAAGCTTTTAACTGCTTGCTTGACATTTCTCCCCGGGTATCTCCTGCTTCCACCTTCAGCGCAGAACAACCAGAGTGAAACTCCTTCCTTCCCTCCACCCAAACCAGTTCTTTTTCCAGATTTCCTGGTTTGTGTTAATTGTCACTGCCACTCACTCGGGCTCAAAATGCCAGCCATTCCGAGACTCTTCTCTCTTATCTTACATGTGCTGATCTGCAAAGCTGTACATTCTACTACCACAACCTCCCCATATGTATATATGACCTCCCTTTCCTTCAGCCACCACCTTTATTCAGACCCTCACTGCTTTGTACCTGGACTACTGTAACACCTCTCTGTCTGATTGAATCTAGTTCATCTGTTACACTGAGGTGAGATTAAATTTGCTAAAACACAGTAATTTTGTACCACTCTTTAGCCCCAAATTATGTAGTTCTCCTCACAGCTACTGAAATAAGAACAAACTCTTTTGCTTTTCCAGGTCTTCCATAATAATGCCAAAATATACCCATCTTGACTTGTCTTTCCCTTACTACCTTACCGGCACCTGTATTGTAGCATAAGTGTTTTATCTCTATTTTCCTTTTTTTTTTTTTAATTTATTTTATTGCATTTTTAGGTTTTGGGGTACATGTGAAGAACATGTAACATTCTTGCATAGGTACACACGTGGCAGTGTGATTTGCTGCCTTCCTCCCCATCACTTGTACTTTTTAAAGTTTCTGCTCAGCTGTTTGCTCTTCAGGGAATGCCATTTCCCTTTTCTCTGCCTTTTGAAAGGAAGCTTAACAAGGGTAATCTCTTAGATTCTTTGCTAGGCTTTCTAACCCGTAAAACGCTTTCCTTTATTCTTTTTAGGGCACCTGCGTTACTTTGTATTGTAGCCAATTGTGTACTTGGTTAACATCTCAGATTATAAGCTCCTAGGGGGTGGGAACTTTTTCTTACTCAGCTCTTTCCTTTTCATTTCTTAGCAATTAGCATGGACAAGAAATATTGATTGAAAATAATTAAAATGATTGCAGTTGTTGTTCGTTTCCTTCAGTGAAATTTCTTACACTATCTTCCTAAAAAGTTTACTTCAGTGCCAATTAACCATGCAGAAGCCCAGAACATGTATCTGTTTTAGAGACATAGCCGTATGTAAACAAGTCATGTTCCCGGAGTGTTTCGTGTTACTTTTCTAATAGGTGCTATCTTACGGCATAATAAAGCTTCTGCTTGAAGTGAGACCAGAGACATTATAATTGAGGCATTGATTGATTGTGCTCTAGCAGGGCTAGGTTATATCTACTCCCTTCACTTGTTTTGGATATTAAAAAAATTTCTTTTGAGACAGGGTCTCGCCTTTTCACCCAGCTGGAGTGCAGTGGTGCAATCACGGCTCACTGCAGCCTTGACCTCACAGGCTCAAGTGATCTCACCTCAGCCTGCCAAGTAGCTAGGGCCACAGACACATGTCACCATGCCCCTCTAATTTTTGTTTTTGAAACAAAGTCTTGCTCTGTCACCCAGGCTGGAGTACTGTGGTGCGATCGTAGCTCACTGCAACCTCCGCTTCCTGGGTTCAAGCGATTCTTCTGCCTCAGCCTCCTGAGTAGCTGGGATTACAGGCACCTACCACCATGCCTGGCTAATTTTTGTATTTGTAGTAGAGACAGGGTTTCACCATGTTAGCCAGGCTGTCTTGAACTCTTGACCTCAGGGGATATAGCCACCGCGGCCTCCCAAAGTGCTAGGATTACAAGCATTAGCCACCACACCCGGCTGATGTTTTGTATTTTTAGTAAAGACAGGGTTTCTCCATGTTGTCCAGACTAGTATTAATATTTTAAATTTTAAGATAAAAGTGCAAGTATGTGAATTCAATGTGAATAAATTTAAGAAGCAAATCCCGCTATCATCATTTGTTCCTTAATCTGTAGAATGAAGATGATTAAAAGAGAAGAGATTAAATTTTGTTCACATTAAAGAAAACTGTTTTAGGCCAATTTAATGTGAATCTGCCATTATATTTTACATTGACGATATTGTCAATTATTAAAATGATGCCTTTATAGTTGAAAAGTCATAATTAACCTGTCTGTTAGCCCATCAGCAAACGGAACTAATGAAATTTCCTCACGATAAAAGATTTGGGAATACAGGGAACAGATGCATATGGAAATTATATTAAGTGGTAATTTCTGTCATTTACAAAAGTTAGGTTTCTGTGCAACCTAACAGCTTGAGTACAAAGATAGACTTGTTAGCTGCATCTTGGTTCTCTAACTTCTGCTCCTCCCTGCCTGCCTCCCTTCCACAGGTATTTTCAGTAATATGAGGTAGGCACTGGGCTGGGAACCAGCAATGCGGTGGCAAATAGTGCAGACTCAGAAGCTGCCTCATCGGGCATCCACTCCACTTTTGGATAAGTGTGATAAATGATGTTTTTTGTTTTGTAAAATAGTTTCTTACGATAATGTTTATCTTTTTAAAGGAAAAAGGTAGGCAGATCAAGTTTAGATTGATAGTCATTTCAATAATAATCAAAAGTTTAAGCTTTAGCAGGTATTTAAAAAAATTACTGAGCTCAGGGCAGATCCAGGCCTTAATCTGAATCCCTTTGCTTATCTCTGTCAGTAGGGATGTTGTGAAAAGGAGAAGTAATACATGTTTAGCAAGCAGTTTGATATTTACACCCAGTGGCTGTAAACAGTTATTAAAAGCCATTGCGTAGGTCAAGATGGCAGGTTCAGTGGATTGGCCAGGGCAAGGAGCACCGTCTGCTGCTTGGAAGAAGGAGATAGATGTGAAAGGAATTATACTCTTGATGAAACATTTTCTTATTAAATGCTTAAGAGTTAGGATTTTGTCTGTAGGTTTCTATACACTTCAAAACATCCTGAGAAATTCAAGTCCTGTTTATGAACACCAGCAAGTTACTTAAGATGTTATATATACAGTACTATCGATTCTAATTCCACTTAGCAAAGGTAGCTCCCTGACAAGGCCTGGAAAGGTAGATAATTTCATGAAATACAATGAGCACAGCCGTTCATTGTATTTGGAGGCGAGTACTGGGGCTGGGTTGGGAGTTCTGTCTGGTATGCTGAGAAGATTGTTGGATATGGGGCCCCGGTTCCAGCTGCCTTCTAGCCTTAGCTCTGCTTCTGTTAGCTGGCCGCCTGAACTTAAATCATATTTTCCTCTATCCTTTGGTATTGTTTGATTTGGGGCATATCACTTGGTATTATTTTGCCTAAATTACTTAAACATTTTTGAGGGTGTTGGATTAGATGCTCTTTCAGATCATGTCCAATTAAAAAAAAATCTGTGATTGACTGTAGAGCAACAGTAGCATAAAAATACTAGGCAAAATAAGTTGATGAGAAGTGTTTAGTGCTTGTGCAGCATTTAGGATTTTATAGCTAAAACAAATCTAAATTATGAGTGATTCATCATTTTAATAGGATTTTACAAGGTACTTGGAATGGGTCCAAGCATTATATCTATTTCTAGAAGTCAAGGTTTCATTACTAACTGCTGCTGTTGTTCTTGTAATCTCCCATACCCCTTGTAAAGAGAGAAGATAGTATACATTGGGTCAATTGTTGGGTGGATGTGTTTTTAATCCTGTGGAAAAAAATTACATGTCTTTGAAAATGCTTTGAACTTTTATCTGGCTGAAAAATTGCATTTCTAAATTTGAAGACAACTCCAAGCAGAGAAAAACTCTATGAATCATGCATGATACGTTTACAAATTATTTTTGAGAAAACTGCCTGTGAAGGTCTTTGGTGTGATTGTTTACCCCGAGTCCCATATGTCACACGTTGCCAGTTTACCCCTGGAGAATAACCATATTGCATTATTTGTGATCCTTTGGAATTGTATGAAGGCTAATTTAGCTTTTCAGATGTGGCTAATATAAAGGCCCTGATTCCTAACTATTAGCATACGTGGCATGACAGGCTTAAATGTTTCCAGGTGTGATTGAGGAACTTGGACATTAAATTACTCTTAGATTGTCTTGGCCACTGTTATTTACTACAGAACTGCAGCTTTGGCGTCAACACTTGAAGAGAGTATGTTAACATGAAATCCACTTGAGACACATTTTACATTAAATAAATTGTCTTCTTGAGACAGTTAAGTGTTTATTATTTTTAAAAAATACAGTTTAGAACTCCTTTTGTCTTTTGAGTGCTTGAAGTTTTGTTAATAAGCAGGCCTTGATTTACATAATCCTGACTGATGTTGTGAGACACTCCACCGTAGCTGGAGCACTCTCTCTGTCTTGTGTCACGGAACTTTTCCCCCTGTAGTCCTGCTTTTATCCCTGCCCTAGTCCAGAGAAGCCGTCTATCTTTCATCCACTCCACAGAATAGAGTCTCATTTTCCTCCAGAAACAGCTCACCATTAATCAATGCATAAGAGGGCCCATTTAATACTGCCGCTGTTGTTTGCAGCAAAAATCCTTAGAGATCTAGATGGTTTGTTATTAATGGAGACATAAGAGAGGCTGTGTTCTATTTCGTAGCGAACCAGAGGAGGAGCAGATGAGGTGGGCAGAGGTAGCAGAGGTGAGTTGAAAGAGAGGCAGAAGGCTGGCCTGGACAGAGAACTGTTTGCTGTCATAGCTCTGTGGACAGCCGCCCTGCACTCACTGTTCCTTATCCATGGTTATCTTCTCTCAGGCTTAGTACCTACCCTCAAACTTCCAGTCCCCATCCAGTCTTGAGCCATTCTCAAACCTTCCCCACCTCTGGACTTCATTCAGTGGGAGACACTGCCCCACTGCAGCAAGATGGAGAGTCGATGGATTCCTGATGCCCCCAATTGGAATTCTGAGTTTTCTCATTGAAATGTTTTTACTCATGCCAGTTAGCTCTTGTAGAACTATAAGTATACTGTAGTGCTATACAGATAGAATATATGTATTTAAAAGGCTTTTGTTGACCAACACGGAGAATCCCCATCTCAACTAAAAATAGAAAATTAGCCAGGCGTGGTGGCACATGCCTCCAATCTCAGCTACTCGGGAGGCTGAGGGAGAACTGCTTGAACCCAGGAGGTCGAGGTTGTGGTGAGCTGACATCACACCCATTGCACTCCAGCCTGGGCAGCAAGAGCGAAATTCAGTTTCAAAAAAAAAAGTATTTGTTGCTGGTCAGAGAATACAGAGATTAAAAAGGTTTTTGTTGCTTGTCTGGGGCAACCTAATAATCATTATTGACATTGTTCACGTGAGTGTCCCAGGTTCCAAACAGTCAACCTAAAATAGATTGTTGAAATGCATTTTTCTGGAAAGATTATATTTTTCCGTGGAACTCATGTTCAGTTGTCTTCTCTTTCACTTTTTCTTTTCTTTTCTTTTCTTTTTTTCCACCTCTTGGGTTCAAGCGATTCTCCTGCCTCAGCCTCCCAAGCAGCTGGGATTACAGGCACCCACCACCACACAGTTAATTTTTGTATTTTTAGTAGAAATGGGGTTTCAGCATGTTGGCCAGGCTGGTCTCAAACTTCTGACCTTAAGTGATCTGCACGCCTCGGCCTCCCAAAATGCCGAGATGATAGGCGTGAGCTACTGTGCCTGGCCTTCACATTTTCTTAACCCTGAATTAGAATGAAAGCTTCAAGTGATACTAGATCCTTAATGAAAGAGAAAGTCAGGATCTTTTGTTCTTAGAATTTCAAGTTTGTCAGCCATTTTAAAGTGTTACAAATAATCACTGATTATTTGATTTTTTGGATCAACTTTGAAATGGTACTGGTATGGAAAGGTTCATCTGTTACTTTAGTTTTTTGTAGCCTTCTAAGAAGGATGTTATGTATAACAGAATGGAACTCAAGAACCAGGAAAGGCATAAGCAGAAATTTTACACTGATTTTATTTATTAGAATGTAAGTTTTTAAAGGAATATTTGATCCAAGGCTTTGAATAAACTTTAGTTTTTACTAGTGACTTGGTCCCGTGAAACATTTTACTAACCTATGGGGTTACAGCTTTAAGTACTTGCTAATGTATTTGCAGTGACTGTTGAAATAATTCAAATTTATTGACCAAGGAGGATACTAAATATTTAGTTTTCCTGTTTAGAGCCCGTCATGAAATAGAATATAAGTTAATGGTTAATGGCTTATAGGCTGTTATTCCTGAAATACTATTGTCATGTACTGTATCTAGTGGTATCATTTATATTTTGTATGTATTAAACAGCATATTTGGAATCTATCTTACATAAATTTTGCTGCTTGGCTAAAAAATAGGAGAGATTTTCTAACCTCTTAGCGGGATATATATGTGTGTGTGTGTGTGTGTGTGTGTGTGTGTGTGTGAGTGATTGCAAAAGAAAAGCATGTAAGTTTGGGCTAGGGAGAAGGCCTTTTTTTAAAAAAAACAAAATAATAATGTATTAATATTATAATGTGTATTCTGGCACTCCTGCAGTATCTAGTGCATTCTAGAATGTCTCTGCTTGGCATTAATTCAGCATATGACAGTCTGTGGCAGATACGTTAACTTAGTATTGGGATGACCAAACGAAAATTGTGTCTGTAGATGTAGAACTGGAGAAAGAAGCTGAGGTATTTAATTCAGTATTCAACCAAAAATGTCTTAACATGAAAGTAGTTTAATATGCATTGGGATAAACATTAGAGGGAACAAAAAGCAATATTTTTATGTTTTAAATTTTGAGGATTTATAATTTATAGAATTCTTTTGAATTTTCTGAAAACTTCAAAGTTGACTTATAAAAGCTACTTAGTAAGAGAAGCTTTGGTTTCTATGGGCCTCAAAGGACTGCTTTAGGGTTTATTGTTTTGTTTTGCTTCTTATTATTTTAATTTTCAAGATCCTGAAAGTAATTGCTTAGTGTGGTTAATTTAAATAATCCAGATAGTTTGAATTTTAAAACTATGAGAACCTTAATGTCATTTGTTTGTCAAAACAGATAAATCATTTAGAAGTGGTTAGTTGTCTGAATTACTTATGCATGTAATATCAGCTCTTGCGAAGTATTAGATGTATTATTGAGTTCTGTAGTGTAGCTAACAAATTTTTAAAATACATCAAATCCTAGCAGCATTTTCTAAAAGTTTAAAAATTTATTTTTAGGAGAAAAGAACCCTCAGAGCTTTTTAATTAGTTATATTCAGAAGTTGTCATAGATAAAAAGAGATCTGTATTGAAAAAGTTTTTGTATGAAATGTGGCATTTGCACAAAATGCGTTGATTAGACAACATGGTATTGAATATGGAATGCATTTGAGTATTGGAAAATTCATCCTGAGGCCTTTCTTTTTTTCCTTTTGTATTGCCAGTATTATGGAAAATTATGTAGCCTATCCCTAATATTTTGTTACACTAAAATTTAGAATTCACACATTAAAAGAGTATAAACAAGCCAGTAAGTAATATTTTAAGTACTAAATAAAAGCATTTATGAGTAATATCTGTTGTCTTTCAGCTGTGAAATCTTTCTGGTCCTGGGCCTCTTTTTGTTGGTAGGCTATTACTGCCTCAATTTCAGAATTCGTTATTGGTCTATTCAGGGGTTCAGTTTCTTTCTGGTTCAGTCATGGGAGTGTGTATGTGTCCAGGAATTTATCCTTTGTTTCTAGATTTTCTAGTTTATGTGCATAGAATTGTTTATAATATTCTCTAATGGTTATTTGTATTTCTTTGGGGTCTGTCGTGATAATCCCCTTATTTTTCTGATTGTGCTTATTTGATTCTTCTCTCTTTTCTTCTTTATTAGTCTAGCTAGCAGTCTATTTTATTAATTTTTTCAATAAAACACCTCCTGGATTGGTTGATTTTTTTTAAGGGGTTTTTGTGTCTCTGTCTCCTTCAGTTCAGCTCTGATCTTGGTTATTTCTTGTCTTCTGCTAGCTTTGGGGTTTGTTTGCCCTTGGTTCTCTAGTTCTTTTAGTTGTGATGTTAGGTTGTTAACTTGAGATCTTTCTAGCTTTTTGATATGGGCATTTAGTGCTATGAATTTCCCTCTTAACACTGCTGATGCTGCGTCTCAGAGATTTTGGTATGTTATCTCTTTGTTCTCATTAGTTTCAAGAACTTCTTGATTTCTGCCTTAATTTCATTATTACCAGAGTCATTCAGGAGTAGATTGTTGAATTTCCATGTAGTTGTGTGGTTTTGAGTGAATTTCTGAATCTTGAGTTCTAATTTGATTGTCTGTTGTCTGAGAGACTGTTTGTTATGACTTCAGTTCTTTAGCATTTGCTGAGGAGTGTTTTATTCCCAATTTTGTGATCAGTGTTAGCCTTATTTCTTTTACAAAAACTTGTATAGTGCTTACGATGGGCTAGACATTGTTCTAAGTGCTTTGTTAATACTGACTCATTTACTTAAACTTGAAAGCAACGCTGTGAAGGGGTTTTGACTGTTTTCACTGTTACACATGGCAGTTATACAAGTTACACAGAGGCTGGGTAACTTGCCTGAGTTCCCACAGCTATTATATATAGAGCCACTGTTCGAGTCTCAGCAGTCTGCCTCCTGAATTTGTGATCTTAACCACTGTCATCAATTGCCTATCTAGAAAAATTTTTCTTAGAAAGCTGAGTCCAAATTCTTTCCTTTGTGAGACTCTTTCCTCTCAAGCTCTCTCTGACCAGACAAGGGACCTCACGAGGGACATGCTGGCAGGAGTTATTTCTTACATTCTTGCTCTTCTTGATGTTTGGGAGGCCAGCAGTGTGGCGGCTGTACGTGGCTGCACGTGCACACACACAGACAGACATATACTCAGCAGTGCTGAGTAGGCTAAATTGTGTGTACAGACACTTGGAGTTATCAATATTCAGTCCATACCAGGTGTTCAAAAACATTAATGAGTTTATTTTAGCACCCCTTTGTTTAGTGAGTGTTCCTGGTCCATGGCATCTTTATAAATATACTATATATACTGATGGAGACAAATTTATATTTATAAAGATTTGTGGGACACCTATTGTGTCTTATCTTTGGCTGCTTTGGAAGATGACTTTCTTTTCCATTGCAGTGCCCTAGTCCTCTCCCCTCTTCACACGGCCCCTCCAGAATGGACACATGTATTCATAGCACCATTATTCACAATAGCCCAAAGGTAGAAGCAACCCAGGTGTCCATCAGTGGATGAATGGATAAGCAGAATGTGGTATATACATTGATTTGGTTTTGCACTGTATCCTGCCCAAATCTCATCTGGAATTGTAATCCCCACATGTCAGAGGAGGGGCCTGGTTAGGAGGTGGTTGGATCATGGGGGTGGATTCCCCCCGTAGTTCTTGTCATAGTGAGTTCTCACGAGATCTGGCTGTTTTGTGGCATTTACCCCCTTGTTCTTTCTCTCTCTCTGTTTCCTGCCACTATGTAAGGTGTGCCTTCCTTCCCCATCACCTTCCACAATGATTGTAAGTTTCCTGAGGCCTCCCCATGCAGAACTGTGATTCAATTAAACCTCTTTTCTTTATAAATTATCCAGTTTCAGGTACTTTTTTATAGTAGCGTAAAAATGGACTAATACATACGTATAATTAAACATTACTTACCTTTAAAAAGGAAGGAAATTCTGATACATGTTATAACATGGGTGAACTGGCTAAGTGAAATAAGCCAGTCACAGAAGGACAAATACACCCATGTACTACATAATGTTTCAGTCAGTGATGGATCATATATTTGATGGTGGTCCCATAAGATTATAAAGGTACTTAAAAATTTCTATCATCTAGTGCCTTTGTAGCTGTCAGTATGTCTTAGCCCAGTGTGTGATTCGCATGTTTGTGATGGTGCTGGTGTAAACAAACCTACCATGCTGCCAGTTGCATAAAAGTTCACAGTAAAGTCCTAGGCATCCTTGTTCACTCAGTACTCACCCACTGACTCGCCCAGCATCTTCTAGCCCTGCAAGCTCCATTCACTGTAAGAGCCCTATACAGATATATCATTTTTAAAAAATCTTCTATCCCATTAAAAAAATCTTTCAGAAAATATTTTTACTGTGTCTTTTCTATATTTATATATGTTTAGAGACACAAATACTTGCCACTGTTTTGCAGTTGCCCACAATATTCAGTACAATGGCATGCTGTACAGGTTTGTGGCCTGGGAGCAATAGGCTATACCATACAGCCTCAGAGTATAGCAGGCTGTACCATCCAGGTTTGCATAAATATGGTCTACAGTGTTTGCAAAATGATGAAATCACCTAACAATGCATTTCTCGGAAGGTATCCCTATCATTAAGTGACACAGACTGTAGTGTATGATTCTACCCTTATGAAGTACTGAGAGTAGTCGAATTCATAGAGATAAAATAGAAGAGTGGTTGCCAGGAGTAGGGGGCAGGGGCAATGGGCAGTTTTTTAGTTGGTATAGAATTTTGGTTTTACAAGGTGAAAATAGCCCTGGAGATTGGTTGCACAACAGTGTGAATGTGCTTAGCAGTAACCGAACTGTCCATTTAAACAGAATGATGATAAATTTTTTTGTATGTGTATTTTGTCATACAAAAAAACAGGCCCTTTAGATTTGGTGTAAAATTTGTTTAGCTATTGTAGTGTGTTGTTTCAGTAGACAAAAAGAAAAAAACCAGCTCAGTTCTGCTTTTTGGTACCTTTGTGAATGTGTTTGTATCAATTCAGAAAAAGCATATTGTGGAAGCTGAATAAAGGGAAAAGCCAGTATGGGGGCAGTGTGAGTAGAGATCATGGAAGCAGAAATGAATCAAACATGTCTAGATTCTGTGACTGAGAAAATAGTCACAGGGAGAGATTTTTTTTTTTTTTTTTTTTTTTTTTTTTTTGAGACAGAGTCTTGCTCTGTCGCTCAGGCTGGAGTGCTGTGGAATGATCTTGGCTCACTGCAACCTCCCCCTCCCAGGTTCAAGGGATTCTCCTGCCTCAGCTTCCCAAGTAGCTGGGATTATAGGTATGCACCACCACGTCCTGCTAATTTTCATAGAGACCAGGTTTCAGTGTTGGCCAGACTGGTCTCAAACTCCGGACCCCAGGTGATCCACCTGCCTTGGCCTCCCAAAGTGCTGGGATTGCAAGTGCGAGCTACTGTGCCTGGCCAGGGAGAGAGAATCTGACCAGAGCAAAATGAATATTACTAAGAGCTGCTATCAGTTTCCACTTTTTTTTCTGTCTCTACTTTTTGATAATTGAAGTTTGATCATTTTGTTTCTATTTCATTTCTCACCACATCTACCAGGTAGAGTATTTGATGGCTTCTGTCAAGGATCATATTATAACTGGTATTTTGGGGAAGGCTCTGTGCTGTGAGTTGTTAGGATTGATGGAAGGATAAGACTGCAATCCCCTTCCCTTAAGAGTTTCATGGTCTAATAGGCAAGTTAAGAAACATGGACCGGTATAACTAAAATGCAAGACAGAGAGTCGAGTCTGATAGGCAGTATCAAGAACATTGTACATAGACTAGTGAGATGGAATTCTCTAGACCAGGGAAGGTCCTAAAGAAGTAGGAGCAGAACTCTGAAAGAGAGGAAGGATGTTAATGGGTAGAGTTAATAAAGATACAGATCCAGGGTGAGCACGTGACACAGACACAGGGAAGTCCAGGGTGGTCTCTACGAGGAAGGGCACAGAGCTCAGTGTCATCAGAGAATAGGATGCATGTTGGTTGCAGGAAGAATAAGGTAGCAAAGGTAATTTAGGGCCAGCTTATAGAGAAGTTCAGAAGTCATGTTAAAAAGTTGGAACTTAGGGGGAGAAATGCCAGATGTAGGTGATGGGGAGGAAGGCAGCAAATCACACTGCCACGTGTGTTCCTATGCAACAATTTTGCATGTTCTTCACATGTACCCCAAAACCTAAAATGCAATAAAATAAATAAATGGGGAAAAAAAAAAAAGTTGGAACTTAGCTATGCAAGCAGTGGGAGAACTGCTGAAAGTTTTAAAGTGTGGAAAGACAGTGCGTTGACACCAGCAGAGGTCAAGCCAACAGTTGCTGTGTTAGGAGGCATAGGGTTGATATGGGCCATTTTGGGATTGTTTAATGATATGGCTGATTTGATTCTTTGGTTTCCATCTGAAATAGGACATTAGCTTGGATAAATAAATAAGGAGGATATAAATTTAGTCTTAAAAGTTAGGCAGAGGGGTTAAAATTTGAGTTCACAATATAGTGCTATTGAAAGAGTTCTGAGCAGTTTTTTCAGGTAGGTAGCAGTTTGTAGAGTGAATTGTATACATGAGAGACTGGCTAGTTGAAAGGCTATTGAAGAGTGAAAATACGAAGACCTGGGCTAGGGTAGTAGTAGCGGCAGATACCGAAAGAGGAGAGGATTAATCTGAAGTAGAGGAAATAGGGGAAGGAAGGAAAGGAGGGTAATTAACAATGTGCATATTTTATTTGCAAAGCATTTATTGCTTGACAATATAACTTGCCAGTGTTATCCACTCTTAGAAAATAGGTGTGCCGTATTGCTCAGGCAAGGGGCATTGTCATGAAATGGCCTGGGTGAAAAATCTTTGCTAGAGCAAGCTGATGGAGGGTGGCTTTTAGGACTGGTAAATTGACAAGTGCAAGTAATGGTCACCATTAACATGTACTGGCTTTTTTGGCTGTTTCCACAGGTGTGCCTAGGCCAGTGGTTCTCACACTTCCATGCCTTGGTAAACAGCAAATCTTGTTAAAATTTGAAAGTTTGTGTCAATTTTTTGCTACTGATGTATATTCATGTTGTCCAGCAGAGTGTGAAAGAGAATCTAACCCAGCAGGTTATTCATGGCAGTGCTGGAGCAAGGCAATGATTGCTCTTACGAAGCAAGAGGCTTAATCTCTAGGCCAGTGCCCAGGACTGCCCAGTGCTGGCAGAATTCAGGAAACCTACTTCAGTAGCAGTGGCTGCTATTGGGAGTCTGGGACTGATGCAGCTGTAGGGAGATGGGACAGCACTGGCACCCCAAGGTACATTGGTGTAATGGTGAATGCTTCAGAGCATTCTGGACTTGGTTCAGTTTAAATTTAAATCTTTAAATTCATTCAGGTCTGCCCCCAAAAAAGTTCAGTCTTTGAACATACGCTGCAAGCAGCTGGAAAAGATTGGCCCAACCAGCTCTTTGATAAATGCCGCACATACATATTGCAGTGGATCAAGGCAGTATGAAAAGAGAATGGAACTTGGAAAATGAAATCATAAGTTTGAATCCTTGCTTTGCCACTATCAAGGACACCGCAGGAAAGTTATCTCAGAAACTGAGAAATCCCAGTTTTCTCAGTCTCTTTGTAAAATGAAGGTAATCATACATACTTACCTTTCACCTGAACTGATGACTGGAGTTAATGACTATAAAGTTCTAGGCATTGTACTCCATGAATAAAAATAATTTATTTCCTGTCTCCACTGTGGGATAACTTCAGTGCTTTATTCTTCTCTGTATTAAGCAACCACATCCCAGCTTTCATAAAGCATGTGTTTCTCTGAACTATGGACTCCTGGAGTTTGATCTTTAAAGATTAAATAGGCTTAGAGTAACCAGGCCAAGAAAGCAAGTGTTGGTCACTTGTGAATTATTTAAAATGGAAAAAAATAATTTGATATAAGCATCGAAATTTGCTATTAAAAATCGATTTAAATTGTAGTACATCTGAATACATATTCATATACATTATGAAGCACCTTTATGAAAGGCTCCACTCCCCACTCCCACCTAAAAAACAATAGCAGTAGCAAAATTTGTGACTAAAATAGTCAAAGGGGATTTTGGCAGACTTTTCTACCAACTTCCACAGAAAAAGACCCATTTTTCTATTTAGAATTAGGAATAAGTTGGGAAAATGTTTTAGACAGAGCAGCATTCTTTAAATAGACTCAAATATATTATAAAATATTGTAGTATTGTAGAACATATTCAAGTGTAGGTGGTTTTCTTTTAATTATTAAGCATAGTTTTAAACCTGCTTACAAATGTAGCCATTTTAATTCACTGTGGGCTAAACTTGGCACAGATAGTCTCTGCTCAAACACAAATGTAGTTGCTTTTTAACTGAAAAAGTTGACTTGCCTCTTTTTAAAAATTCCTAGAGATTTAAAAAAATGTATTTACTTTGTCCAGTTTTAGCTACAAGCAATTGTGTTGGCTTCTTCCCCAACCACTTCTAATTCAAGTTACTGTTTACTATATACTTTTGTTTTTAGTAAAATAGTTGATTTACAAGTCTTAAAATGGCTTCTCTCATCACATAGTGACTGCTTTTCATAAGTATTGTTTTTGAAACCTTAATAAAGAGCCCATGTAACATGAATATAAAAGAAAATCCTGTTGACCTTGAGGGTACTTTGCATTCTAACATTTCATCATCTTTATTCATGTCATGATGTAAGTCATGGTTTATTGTTTAAAAGTGTAGTTTGTCTATGTATGTGAAAAACTGCATTTATTCATACTGCCTTTGCTGGGACTGTAACATCTTAATGATTTTATTTTGTTCACAATATGTTTGATTGCTGCTTCACTGAATATGAGATTTTTGCTTTAGAAAATTTAAATGTAAGCATTTAAAGATAAAGCTTAAATGAAAATTAAAGCTTAGCTTAAAATGAAGTTGGCTAAAGTCTGACTTTTACTTTGATTTCTCTGGTC
Organism: Cebus imitator; assembly: GCF_001604975.1. Lineage (NCBI taxonomy): Eukaryota > Metazoa > Chordata > Mammalia > Primates > Cebidae > Cebus > Cebus imitator. The sequence continues at coordinate 3,294,125 of NW_016107324.1, forward strand.
GTATGCAGTTTAATGCCAGAAAAAAAAAAAATGTAGATCTAAAATAACATCAAAATGTTAGATTTTTTAAAAGTTTCACATAAATTAATACATAGCATTAATTTTAGACATTTTAACTTAAGGAAGGAATATCTGTTACTTGTAGCTATGAATTCTTAGGCGACTGAAGATATCTGTAAAAAGGAAAAAAAGCTTGTAATTTATACAGTTTTAGTAATTTAAAAAATTAGCTTAAAAATTTTAGTAGCATCTTATATTTCAGCAAGCTAAAATTTTTGAATTAGAGTAAATTCAGGGATGCATAAAAACTGTATTAAAAATTTGAAGACTAAAATGATTACTTTTGTGATTATGTGCTATATTATGTTAATTTAAACTTTTTACTTTAATATTCTGGCATTACATTTGTCTGTAAAAATTAGATTCTATTTTTTGGTTTTTTTTAGAAAGAAAGCTTTATGCTGTTATTTCTGTGGGCTAGAAATGATTAACAGACGACGGTTTTACTTCGGACTATTATTGTAAAAGAAAGCCCAGTAAATAATATGTTAAAAATAGAATACATTTGTTATAGTTGTATGTAAATGTAGAATTTGCTTTTTATTATTAAAAACTGTACATATCAGCATTTCAGGATGTAAATACATTTCTCTTCCATATTAGAGCTATTTTCTATACTGACTGGTCTTAAGTAAATAGAAGTATGAGAGGCTTTAAAACAAATTAGCTAATTGAAAGTTTTTGTTTGAGAGAGAAATATTATATATTAATTCCTTATCTGTTTGCTTTGCATAGCTGCCATTTCCAGATAACTGAAGATAACCAGCTCTTGGTGTTAGAATTGCTTTTGTTCTATTTAACCACTTCAACTGGAAATTTTTTCTAAGTGTATTGCACACAGTCATACCTTTTAAGATTACATAAACATAACCTGTCTTTTCTCATGACTCAGTAAGTATTGTGCATGTGAATTTTTGTGTTCAGCATTTTACTTTTGTACTATGACGTAAGGCTTTTCCAAATTTTAATTTCTGGTGTATTTTTTTTATAACTGCCAATTATTGTTTTTACTATTGATATTCATCTGTTTTGTTTTGTTTTGTTTTTTTGAGATGGGGTGTCTGTCACCCAGCCTGGAGTGCAGTGGCGTGATTGGAGCTCACTGTAGCTTTGACGTCCTGGGCTCCAGCAATCTTCCCACCTCAGCCTCCTGAGTAACTGGGACTACAGGCGTATGCCACCATGCCTGGCTAATCTTTTTATTTTTTGAAGAGGCAGGTGTCTCTCAATGTTGCCTGTGCTGGTCTTGAATTTCTGGCCTCAAACGATCCCTCTGTGTTGGCCTTCCAAAGTGTTGGGATTACGGGCAGGAGCCACCGCACCCAGCCCCTACATATTCCACTGTGTTCCTTATTTGAAGCAAATAAGAAAACAGATCAGCAGCAGCAGCAGCATCATCATCATCATCATCATCATTTATTGAGTGTTTTATAGTCTTACCATCCTGTGTCAAAGGCATTATTCCCATCTGTATTGGAAAAAGTTAGGTTTAGACAGGTTAAATAACTTAATGAAAGTGAGGAAGTTGTAAGTGGCAAAATGAATATGACTCAGATCTGATTTTTTCTATGTGTATAAATACGTATATACCTTTGTAAATACTACCCAGATGAAAACATAGGATATTTCCAGCACTCCTGGTTCCCTCTCCTGTGCTCTTTTCCATTAGTGTTTCCCCAAAGATAACCACTATTGTGACCTTGGTCCCTATAAGATAGATCTCTGTTCCTCATAGATTAGTTTTACCTGTTCTTGAACTTCATAAAAGTTGAATCATATAGGATGTACTATTTTGTGTCAGGCTTCTTTGCTGTGCATTGCATCCGTGAGATTTCTGCATGTTGTAGTATATAGCATTAGTGCCTTTGTTTACATTGTAGTATTCCATTATATGAATATATTAAAATTTATTTATCCTGTTGATGAATAAATCAACATTTGGGTCACTTTCTATTTTGTTGTCATGAATAAAGCTGCTGTGAACATTCCTGTATGTGTTTTTTGTGGACATGAGCCCTCACTTCTCTTGGATATACCCAAGATCAAAATTGCTGAGTCTTGGCTGGGCTTATGGACTCACACCAATAATGCTAGCATTTTGGGAGGCCCACTTGGGAGGATGACTTGAGGTTGGGAGTTTAAGACCAGCCTGGGCAACATAGGGAGACTACATGTCTACAAAATTTAAAAAATAAAAAGGGCCAGACATGGTGGCTCATGCCTGTAATCCCAGCACTTGGGGCAGCTGAGGTGGGTAGATCACTTGACCCCAGGAGTTGAAGACCATCAACATGGTGAAACCCCATCTCTACAAAAAGGCAAAAAATAAGCCAGTCATGGTGGCTCATGCCTATAGTCCCAACTACTCAGGAGGCTGAGGTGGGAGGATTGCTTGAACCTATTGGGGGCTACGATGAGCTGTGATAGCACCACTGCACTCCTGGTCGACTGAATGAGACCCTATCTCAAAAAAGGAAACCAAAAAACAGTAGCCGGGGATGATGGTGTGTATCTGTGGTCCTAGCTTGTTAGGTGGCTGAGGCAGGAGGATTATTTGAGCCAGGATTTCAGGCTGTATTGAGCTATGATCATGCCACTGCACTCCAACCTGAGTGACAGAATGTGAGACCCTGTCTCTAAGAAAAAAAAAATTGCTGGATCTTGCGAATAATGTATGCAAGTATGTCGAGCTTTAGTAGGTACTAGGTACTACCAGCTTTTCAAGTGGTTGTACCAGTTTATATTCCTGTGAGCAATGTTATAGAAGTTGTGGTTGCTCCGCATCTTCATTTCTTGTTATTGTTCTACTTTTTTCTCTTTCTTTTTAATTTTATTTTTTCTGGAAGTTATCTAGTTTGACGCCAGGGAAATGCAAATGAAAAGTTATTTTTTAACATGAAAAAATATTTAATATGAAAAATATATTCTTTGTGTTGAGATTAATAGGTGTATACATGGTCTTGAGTTTTTTTCCTCTTAATCACTGTTTTTGTAAGTGAGCCTTGATTGCTTGCTTAATCACTGAAATTAATAGAGTTCTTTCTATAGTAAAGATAAGTTCAGTATTGCAGCAACCACTTGTTTAGTTTAGAATTTTATTTAAGGAAATTTATTCAAGGAATTTAAGATGGTAAATGTCTATTCAAAGAATCTCGTTTATAAATGATGTCTACAAAGGAGACTTGGAGAGGACAAGAAAAACTGTATCCAAGAATGTCACAAGAATGCATTCAATTTACATAGAAACATACAAATTGTCTTGTAGAAGAACTGAGGAAAGACCTGTAGCGCTGAAAAATAATGCTTTTTTTTTTCATCGAAATACAGCAGGTACATATAATCTAGAGGACTTAGAATTTTACTCATTTGATGGTTTACATAATCTCATAGTCAGCTGTTCTGCTAAAAAGTGCTTGAATTGATTCATTCTTGGTTTTCCGAGTTCAGTGCCCTTTACAGGCCTTCCAGCTTTTCTATATGTCTCAGGTACGCTGATTAGTCAGGCGGTCTCATCTGAAACTAATGTATAATAGTGCTAAGTTGTGTAACTTGCCATACCAGTTTTACAGTGTTTTTGTTTTGCTCAAAGTAGATGAAAGGTTTATTTAAGTGTGGCCACACTGGTACTGCATTCCTGGTGATCGTGGTAAGGTTAATGACAATCTTTGTCATAGAAATCAGGAAATGTGGGTTGAGCCTCTGGGATGCATGTAGTTGGTTCGTTTCATTAAAATGCTGCTTCCCAAAGGAGAGGAGATTGTTGGAAGCTCTTGGTAGGTAATGTTGCTTTAAAAACTCATCTGTCTGTCTGTCTGTCTCTCCATCTGTCTATTTACATTAAGCTTTAAAACTCTTAGTACATCAGTGTTTACTTAAAATATCTACTGTGTGATTGCTTTATATCTAGTAAGATTAAAAACCACGTTGAAAATCCATGTTGGTTTTTACCCTAATTTCGTTTTAGTTGGCGTGTTTTGGTTAGAGGTGATGACAGTCGTCTGGTGAGATTGTACTGCTACTTTCTTTAACTGGTTGACTTTTAACTACATTAACGTTGTCTGTCACTATTGTGATTTATGCTACCATTTTTTACTTTTAGAGGACGGATTGAAGAGTTGCTTAAAATCTTTGAAATAAAATCAGTTAAAGTGATTAAAGCAGTTTTGATACTCACTAAAATGAGTAAAATGAGTAAAATGAGTAAAATAAAATGATACTCACTATAAAATCCTTTGGACAATATTTGAATGGATTATGAATTTTGTAAAAATTTCAGGCCTTCTCACAAATCTATAAATGTAGGTATACATTTATGTGGAGGGGATACATAATGCATTCTTGCTTTCTGTTGAGTATGTTGTTACCAGGCACACTTTACTTAATTTGTTTTAGGTATATTCCTTAATGCCATTATTCAAAAATGCACATGAATACAAGGCAAGATTGTTCCTCATTTGAAGATTGTTCATTTCAAGACTGTTCATATGTGCCTGTGTTGTAAGGAAAGTGTTGACAGAAGCCAAATGTATTAATCTCCTTGAGCAAACGTCAAGAATATACTTAATCTTGAATATGAATGAAAAACTTTGAAGTTAGGCAAGGAAAGCTTCAGCAAAGGCAATGAAGTGGATTAGTGGCTGGTAAAGGACTACTGGGACAGGAATGAGTGAAGTTACTATATGTCCTTAGTGTGATTTCTAGAGAACCCAGGAGATAAGTTATGTATTAGAACCACAGTAAAGTAAGGCTTTTACTTTTTTTAAAGACTGTTTATGCATTTTGTTGGTTAGTGTTAAATTTAGAGACTATTGCCAATACTTCAAAGGCTAAAACTAGTGAAAGCTGAATATATCTCATTACCTTTTCTATTCTTCTTTACGCATCTGGACGATCATGAATATTGAATTACCGGTATCTCTAGGAGTGAATCTGTGTAATGATCAAGTACATTTTGCTAGCTTTTGATCTTAAAATCCTCAGCACTGGATTACTGGAGGCAGTGACCAATGATCTTCATGATTTGTCATATATAAATCATCTAAGAAATTAAAAATTTGCTATCAGCTTTCCTCATGTGAACCTCCCTTATTTTACATTTTATAAAAGACATGTCCTCCAAATTACTTTTTCTGTATTAATTTTAGGAATCACAGCTCTGTGTGTGAGAGAGAGAGACAGAGAGAGAGAGAGAGAAAGAGAGAGAAAGAAATGCAGAAAGGTTAGTTTTCCATAGCTTCATTTGTATTAATTTCATTGCTGTCACTGTTTTGAACTAACAGTGAAATGGCTGTATTCTTTCACATGTGTGTGGGAGAACTTAATAAAGGTAAGACCATATGTACTTTATATACATATATACACAGACTTTTATGTATATGTTAGCTACTTAATTATTAAGGGTAAGAAGATGTATACTTCATACATAGATGTACACACACTCATGGTTTGTATTATATGTACTAGAGTACTTTGAAAATACTGTTTATTGAACCATATCATAGGTACTAGGAAGAATTGACACAAATGTTCCTGTTATTAAGAACTATGGGAGTTTTCTGTGGAAGACTACTAAACTGTAACTCAGTGTTTTTGGCTTGTATTGCCATTTGTGAGGAGGTGAGGAGGAGTGCAGGCTAGTTTCCTAGTGGCCTCATTTGAGCTGCCTCTGTTATTAGAATGGTAGGTGTGTCCCAGAGAGAGCAGTGAGCTACTTAGAATGTTGGTGGTAATAGCCTTCATTTATGAGGTGATGAGGTTACAGATGATGAAGCTTTGGCGAGAAAGATCAGAATACCAGACCAAGTAAATGGGCCACCCATGTCAAAGATTCTCTCGGGGTGGGGAGCTAGATCTCATTTTAGCCTCTATAAAGAATAGATGAGATTCCTAAATTAAAAGTATAAGTAAAAACTGCAGTTAAGATCTTATTTTCAGCCAGGCACAGTAGCTCATGCCTGTAATCCTAGCCTGTAATCCGCCTAAGTGGGCGGATTGCTTGAGGCCAGGAGTTCGAGACCAGCCTGGGTGACATGGCAAAAATCCCATCTCTACAAAACATAGCTGGGTAGGTGATGCGCACCTGTAGTCCCAGCTACTTAGGAGGATTACCTGAGCCAGAGGAGGTTGAGGCTGCAGTGTGCTGAGATTACGCCACTGTACTCCAGCCTGGGCAACAGAGTGATATCCCATTTCAAAAAAAAAAAAAAAATGTTATTTTCTGCTTTCTACTTTTTAAATAAGTAGAATCAGGGAATGAGTGAGAGACTGCCCTTTATTAATTAGATTGTGATTGAAAGAGCCTTTTCAGGAACTAGTCTTTGGTATAAATTGGTGGTACTTTTCAAAAAGTCGATTTGGCTTTATATAGCAGAAGCTTTGCAGTTGAGCATATCTTTTGATCAAGGAATACCTAGGAAATAATTACATAACAAGGTGAACATTTGTGTACAAAGATCTTTGTCATATAGTTTTGGAAAACAAAGAAACAATAGAAACAGCACAGGGAAGAAATGGTTGGGTAAATGATGCCATATTCTCAAGATAGCAGTTAACAGTAGTGGTAAGGGCAAATAGCTAAGTAGTAAATGATGTTTAAAGATATGGATAGTAGGGCCAGGCAGGGTGGCTCACACCTGTAATCCCAGCACTTTGGGAGGCCAGGGCAGGCGGATCACCAGGTCAGGAGTTTGAGACCAGCCTGGCCAACATGGTGAAACCCCGTCTCTACTAAGAATACAAAAATCAGCTGGACGGGGTGGCATGTGCTTGTAATCCCAGCTACTTGGGAGGCTGAAGCAGGAAAACTGCTTGAACCCAGGAGGCGAAGCTTGCAGTGAACTGAGAGGACTCCACTGCACTCCAGCCTGGGCGACAGAGCAAGACTCTGTCTTGGAAAAAAAAAAGATGTGGATAGTAAAAACATCTGAAAGAAATAAACTAAAAAATATTAGCTAAAATCTAAAAGAAGTTACTTCATGGGGGTGGTGATGGTGGTGAATATTTCTTCCACTCTTTTATACTTTTTTGTATTTTCCAAAATTTCCAAAGTAAACAATCATTTATAATATTAAAAAGGAAAATTTAAGATCAGAGTGAATGATAACTTCATTAAAGGGAGAAAGGTAGAATGACAGCATTTGAAAGCTGCTTCCAATATGAGGCCATGTTTGGAAACATAATACCTAATATTTTTTCCGTTGGAACAACTTCCAAGGATAGCACAATCTTCTTGGAGTAAGAAAGGGTTATTAATTTTCTTTTAAAGGTTGTTATCTATAGAGTTAATCCTATATGACTTTATCCTATATCCTTTTTTTGGGGGGCGGGGGTTGGAAACCATGGCTCATGGCTATAATCCTAGCCTTTTGGGAGGCCAAGTTGAGAGGATCGCTTGAGGCAGGAGTTTGAGACCAGCCCTGACCACATACTGAGACCCTGTCTTTACAGAAAAAACTTAAAAATTAGCTGGGTGCAGTGTTGTACCTATAGTCCTAGAAACCTGGGAGGCCAAGGCAGGAGGATCACTTATGTCCATGTGTTTGAGATTGCAGTGAGCTTTGGTCACAACACTGCACTCCAGCCTGAGTAACAGAGTGAGACCCTGTCTCAAAAAAAAAAAAAAAAAAAAAAAAAAAAAAAAAAAAAAAAAAAAAAAAAAAAAAAAATTAAAAAAACAAAAATATTAATACAACTGTTTTATATCCTCTGGCACCTAGTACTTGGTGAGTTCATAAGGAACTAGAGAATGAATGAATGAAATTTGCACTACATTTCGGCCACAAAACTTTAGGGATTACATAGTATATATTGATAAGATAGAGAAAATAGAGACATTTGGAGTAGAATAATCACCAGCTTACTTAGTATATTTTATCCTAGCATGTACATCCTAGGCATATACATGTCAGTCTTGAAAAATGAAGTCTTATATTAAGACTCATTTTCAGAGGGAGAGAAAAACTAGTGGCAGAGTCAGTTAGGGTGGTATGCGGGACCAGTAATGGGTGGGGGGAAGGGCTGGGCCTGGGAAGTGGGACCCCAGACTGCTCAGGGAAGCATGTTCATCCCCATTGAGTCAGGGTTGGCCTGGAAATCCCTCCATGTTAACCTACCGTATAATACTGGATAGTTGTGTGTGTATATACATATCAGTCTTTAAATTTTGGATCTTTTAGGGTGTTCATTTTAAAAACTGCATTTTTTCTAGACAACCTGAAAATTAACACATAGGCTCATAGTAGGTGTCAGAAAGTTTATTAAAGATAGGTTGGTAGATAATATTTGAGTGAGGCAATGTTATAATCATATAATCAGTAGTCTGATTTATACATTGTTTGTGATAATAAGTATACTCAGGCAATAATCTCTCCCCCTTGAATAATTAGCAGAGGAATTAATGTATCAAATAATCATTTTTTAAAAATTTTGTTAAATTTCCAGATTAGGCTGTTAGCATCCTTAAAATCAATTACCTTTTTGAAGTTTGCTAATTTTTTCCTACCTCAAATAAATTTGCTTTTCACTGTGAAAATTACTTACGTTTCATCCTATGTTCATGTGCTTTCTTCTATTGCAACATTCAATATCCAAATTGTAATTTATATTTACAACTGCCTCTCATCTACTAGTTATCTATTATATTCTTTCTCATTTTTAAAACATAGCAAAATCATCTTTAGCCAACCATTATACTAAAACATACTACATTTTCTTTTACATTTCTTTTAGTTTGTTTCCTCTAGATGGTAAACTCTTTCAGGCGGGGATTATGTTTGATTATTGATGGGTGTGCCAGCTTTTTAGTACACAGCTGCATACTCAGTGGACACAGTACATACTCACTGACTAGTTGTTAAAAAATTTAATACAGCCTCCCTAATTGTTTAACATAGCCTACTGAGTAGTTTATGTATTTGTTAATACTGACTCAGCAATTGGCAGAACTAGTGTTTCAAGTACTGGGGGAATACCTGCTTGCCTTTCACAGATGTCAAGAAATTACCTGGTAGAAGAGTCTTATGACACAGCCTAACTTGTGTAGGACAGAAGATACCATCTGGACTTTGTAGAAACCAGAAATACAAGTCTAAAAATATCTTGATAACAAATTCTTTGAAATATTTCTGAAGGTCCTGAGCATTTCACTCTTTTGGCTATATTATTAGGAATTGGTTGATCTCTGTAACTTCAACAATGATTATAGTAATCAGTGTCATTATGAAGCACTTAACTATGGGCCAGACCCTTTCCTAAGTACTTTACATATATTGTATTGTTCTCTTAAAAACTTAACAAGGTTTGTAGTATTATTTTACAAATGAAGAAACTAAGGCGGAGGGAGGTTAACTTGCCCAGGATCACACACACAGTAAAGGCAGAAGTAAATATTTGAAATGTGATTTGTTGAGTTCTAAAACTTATGTGAATTTTACCTCCTAGTACCTCTCAAGGATGTAGGTACTGGAGGAGGAACTGTACTGAAATCCAAATATTTGGTGCTGTTTTGCATAATACTAGTAAGTATTCATATCGCCCTTACGGTATTGCTTATAATCATACAATAATTGATTCTTGCTTATATAGAAATCTACAGTTTTCTGTCATGATTACATGTGTTATAGCAATCACAACTTTTTATCTTAAATATCAATATATCTTTATAATAGGGATTAACATATATGAATAGTCTTGAAAGAGCTCTAGAGGCATAATGACTCTTGAAAGTAGCAGACGTCAGTAAGAACCATGCCACAAATATTGAGCTGTAATTTATTAGTGTACCTAGATTTAATGGCAGACATAAGATTTTCTTAGTGCTATATTTAGGTGATGCGATGAAATAAATGACTTACTAGCAGTTTGTAGATAGCTGTTTGTTTGTTTGAGACAGAGTCTTGCTTTGTTGTCCTGTCATCCAGGCTGAAGGGCAGTGGCGCAATTTTGGCTCACTGTAACCTCCACCTCCTGGATTCAAGCAATTCTCCTGTCTCAGCCTCCCAAATAGCGAGAATTACAGGTGCCCATCACCACGCCTGGCTAGTTTCTGTATTTTTAGTAGAGTTTCTACCACATTAGCCAGGCTGGTCTCAAACTCCTGACCTCAGATGATCCACCCGCCTTGGCCTCCCAAGGTGCTGGGATTACGGCCATGAGCCATGTTGCCCAGCCTAGATAGTTTTATTCACTTGGTCATTTAACGGCCACCCCCCGCCCAAAAAAAAAAATCTGTGTTATGTAACTTAGGAAAGCCTTACCTAAAAATCAAGTTTATAAATAAAATATATTTTTGATGAGGAAAAAAAAAAGCATTTCTGATAAAATGGAAATTTTAAATCTCATAGGAAACAGTGCTGTTTTGCTTCATGTTTGGTGAAGGGTATCTTAGGAAACTGTCTACTTCCTCTGTGAGGAAGAAAGTGGATGTGCACAGCCTGCCAGGTACCTCCTGAAATCTCCTTTGTAAGTAATTTTTTTCAAAAATTTTTATTTTGTAAATTAGCAATTTATAATTATATATTTATAGGTTACAAAGTGATGTTATGTTTTATGAATATTGTCTGGGCGTGGTGACTTATGCCTGTAATTCCAGCAGTTTGGGAGGCCAAGGCAGGTAGAATGCTGGAGCTCAGGAGTTTAAGACCAGTCTGGGTAACATAGCAAAACCCTGTCTCTACAAAAACCAAAAATCAACAAAGTGATGTTATATTTTATGATTGTGATGTGGAATAATTAAATCAAGCTAATTAACATATCCATCATTTCAAAAACTTTGTTTTTGTGGTGAGCACATTTGAAATTTAAGAATTTTGAAGTGTATAATACACTATTGTTAACTATACTTACCTTGCTGTATAATAGGTCTCAAAACACAAAACTAAACCCATTGAGGCTTTCCAGGGGTCTAGCAGAAAATCCCAAAGTTAATTTGGAGCTCAGAAAGTTAATTTAGGATTTGATTTGGGGACGCTTATCAAAATTATCAAAGGTTTAAAACACTTGACCAAAATAGGATCACAGGTCACTGCAAAATAGTAGTCATTCATTTAACTAGTGTGATAATCAAAGGATTTCAAAAAGCAAATACAGAAAGTTATATAGTTGTAGATAAAACCTTAGTTCTTTAATAGAGAGAACTCGTAACACTTACTAAAGACAACGTGAAGCACAGGGAATCATATTGATAAAACACCGAATCCTTGTTTCCTAGACTAGTTACTTAAAAGATAAAAACTGAGAGATCCAAGATGGCCGATTAGCAGCAGCTCAGGATTGCAGCTCTCAGTGAAGGCGCAGGGAGTGAGTGGACGCCAGACTTCCAGATGAATTTTTGTTGCCCAAGGACCAGGAGATTCCCAGTGGAGGAGCACCACAGGTCGCCAGCACGACTCTTGGTTGGTGTGTCTGTTTTGCCGGTGTCCCGGCATGGCGGTTCTCAGTGTGGAGTATTCGGGACTGGGTGCCCTTTTAGTTGGCGTTTGGAGCTCTGGGAAGGCAGAGTTGCCCATTCAGCTGATTGAAAAGGTGACTGAAGCGGGGAGCCAGACTGGGAGATTCCTGGGCAGAAAAGCACTACGAATCTCAGCACTGCTGTTTCAGCTGGCACAGTCCCGCAGGGGAAATTGCATAGATCCCGGTGCCTTTTCAGGGCGACTGGGGCACCTGGGAGAGAATCGACCATTCAACTAGGAAAAGAAAAAAAGGGGGCTCTGAGGCAGGCAGCCAGGTGATCAGGCTCAGCTGGTCCCACCCCCACAAAAAAGACAGCAATTGGAAACGCTGATGGTTGAGAGTTTCACAGCAAGCACAGCTGAACCTGGGAAGGTCCAGCTCTGTGGGGGAGGGGCATCTGCCAAAGGAAAACAAAGAAACAGAAATAACATCATCACCAACAAGCTGGACGTCTACTAAGAGACCCAATCTGAAAGTCAGCATTTACAAAGATGACAGGTGGATAAATCCACAAAGATGGGAAGAAACCAGCACAAAAAGGCTGAAAACATCCGAAACCAGAATGCCTCTCCTCCTTCAGGGGATCGCAGCTCCTCATCAGCAAGGGAACAAGGCCTGATGGAGAATGAGTGTGATGAATTGTTAGAATCAGGCTTCAGAAGGTGGATAATAAGAAATTTCTGTGAGCTAAAAGAACATGTTCTAATCCAATGCAAAGAAACTAAGAACCTTGAAAAAAAGGTTTGACGAAGTGCTAATGAGAAGGGACAATTTAGAGAGGAATATAAGTGAATTAATGGAGCTGAAAAACACAATACAAGAACTTTGCAAAGTATGCACAAGTTTTAACAATTGAATTGACCAAGCAGAAGAAAGGATATCAGAGGTCAAAGACCAACTCAATGAAATAAAACAAGAAGACAAGATTAAAGAAAAAAGGGTAAAAAGGAATGAGCACAGTCTCCAAGAAATATGGGACTATGTGAAAAGACCTAATCTACGTTTGTTAGGTGTATCTGAATGTGACAAAGAGGATGAATCCAAGCTGGAAAATATCCTTCAGGATATTATTCAGGAAAACTTTCCCATCCTTGCAAGGCAGAACAATATTCAACTCCAGGTAATACGGAGAATACCAAAAAGATATTCCTCAAGAAGAGCAACCCCAAGGCACGTAATCATCAGATTCACCAGGGTTGAAATGAAGGAGAAAATGCTAAGGGCAGCCAGAGAGAAAGGTCGGGTTACCCACAAAGGGAAGCCCATCAGACTCGCAGCAGATCTCTCAGCAGAAACCCTACAAGCCAGAAGAGAGTGGGGGCCAATATTCAACATCCTTAAAAGAAAAGCACATTCAACCGAGAATTTCATATCCAGCCAAACTAAGCTTCATAAGTGAAGGAAAAATAAAATCTTTTGTCAACAAGCAAGTACTCAGAGATTTCATCACCACCAGGCCTGCTTTACAAGAGCTTCTGAAAGAAGCACTACACATAGAAAGGAACAACCAGTATCAGCCATTCCAAAAATATACCAAAAGATAAAGAGCATCAACGTAATGAAGAATCTACATCAACTAATGGGCAAAACAGCCAGCTAGCATTAAATGGCAGTATTAAACTCACATATATTAATATTAATCCTAAATGTAAATGGACTAAATGCCCCAATCGAAAGACACAGACAGGCAAGTTGGATAAAAAGCCAAAACCCATCGGTATGTTGCATCCAGACCCATCTCATATGCAAGGATACACGGACTCAAAACAAAGGGATGGGGAAGATTTACCAACCAAATGGAGAGCAATAAATAAATAAAAAGCAGGAGTTGCAATTCTCACCTCGATAAAATAGACTTTAAAGCAACAAAGATCAAAAGAGGCAAAGAAGGACATTACATAATGGTAAAAGGATCAATGCAACAAGAAGAGCTAATGATCCTAAATATATATGCACCCAATACAGGAGCACCCAGCTACATAAGGCAAGTTCTTAATGACTTACAAAGAGACTTAGACTCCCACACAATAATAGTGGGAGACTTTACCATCACATTGTCAATATTAGACAGATCAACGAGACACAAAATTAACAAGGATATCCAGGACTTGAACTCAGACCTGGAACAAGTAAACTTAATAAACGTTTATAGAACTCTCCACCCCAAATCCACAAAACATACATTCTTGTCGTTACCACATCACACCTGCTCTAAAAGTGACTACATAATTGGAAGTAAATCACTCCTCAGTAATTGCATAGCATTTCACAGATTTAAATGAAATATTGGTTGCCTGCTTGTTTGTTATTTTCCTCCCTTATTCCTTCCTGTCTCCATTGTTAAGCACAATTATTGGCATAAAAGAGGTTTTTAATACCCATTTTTAGACTGCATTCTAGCCTGGGCAATAAAGCAAAACTTCTGTTCTCTCTCCCTCTTTCTCTTCCTCTTTCTTTCTCTCTTTCATTCTTTTTTTCCTATCTCTTTCTCTTTCTCCCTTTCTTTCTTTCTTTCTTTCTTTCTTTCTTTCTTTCTTTCTTTCTTTCTTTCTTTCTTTCTCTTTCTTTCTTTCTTTCTCTCTCTCTCTCTCTCTCTTTCTTTCTTTTCTTTCTTTCTTTATTTCTTTCTTTCTCTCTCTCTCTCTCTCTCTTTCTTTCTTTCTTTCTAAAAAATAAGATAAAAATCTTTCATTAATTTTTATTAAGGCAGATCAGTACTCCTCCAAGGAAACTTTTTAACAGAGTATCAAATTACCTGTTTTGGGTAAGTATACTTTGATATTAATGCTCAATTTTTAGAAAAAGTTTTAATTTTCTTCCAGTTTTAGCTAGTTTGATTACACGTAAAATTTTGTTTACAAGTTTTGTTTTCACAAACCTTCTACAACCATTCTTATAGCCTATGCTTTTTACTCATATTGGAACAACCAGCCACCCTAATGTAGGACAAAAATTACTCTTTTTTCTCTTAATAAAAACACATCTTTCATGTAAGCTTGGCTTACCAAAAAAACCACATTACTTTCCTTGCATAAAGAGTTTTTTCTCTTATTTCTAGTTTTAATTATCATATAATAGTTTTTCATTCTTAGTGATCTAAATTTATAGTGAAAACTAAGAAAGTAATAAGCAATTTCAGCTATTTTATATCAGCATTTTGTAGATGAGCACTATTTCAAAATTTTTAGAACATGTTTTCTCAAAATGCAATTTTTTCATATTTATTAACACTCAAATATGTAGCTTCCATATAAAAACAAGATGTCAAAATACATATACTTTAAACTTGTATTCAGCAATTAATGTTTCAGTATTTTAACTTACATAGAAATGATGCAGACATTTCATGAATATCTATTACTTTAAGATTTCACATTACTGAAAAGGAATTTTAAAATTTTGAAAAGTTCATTTATAAACATTTATCTGATTCATATTCACCTAATTTATTTATTCTGAATAGTTTGCTCATGGAAAGCAAGGCTACCCGTCATCTTATTTTTTGACAAATCAGTTATCAAAAATACCACAGAAGAAAAGAAACCAAAAATTTAAACTTGATTTTTCCCTCTCCCTTTTACTACCATGACTGACATGTATCAAGCAATTTATTTTCATGTGTATTCTGCACTAACATTGGATTTATAGTTTTATGATTTAAATATTTAGGAGATAACAAGCCTGTTTGACTAGTAAAACTAGGTTTTAAAAACATATGCTTGCATTATAATTAATTGATGCTGGCAATTCTAAAATTGTTTTTATTTTAACAATTTTTAAACAAGCTTTATTTACCAAAGATTATCTCAGATTACCTGAAGTAAAAGACATTAGAGTTAGTTTGTTTTCTGAGAGAGTATTTATTTAAGCATCACTTTTTAAAAGCCAACTAAATAGACCTTTTTTATATTTCTTATTTTTTTTTTTTTTTTGAGACAGGGTCTCACTATGTTGCCTAGGCTAGTGTGCATTGGTGTCATCATGGCTCACTGTAGCCTCCACCTCCTGGACTCAGGTGATCCTCCCATCTCAGCCTCTCGAGTAGCTGAGACCATAGTCCTACACCACCATGCCTGGCAAATTTTTGTATTTTTTGTAGAGACAGGGTTTCACCATGTTGCCCAGGCTTGTGTTGAACCCCTGGGCTCAAGCATTCTGCCCACCTGAGCCTCTCAAAGCATTGGGATTATAGGTGTTAGCCACTGTGCCTGGCCTAAATAGAACTCTTTATAAATTTCAGAAACATCATCCAGGGTACATAACATACATGCATCTATAGACATACACAAATGTACACACGCCGGTTTCCCAATAGTTTCTCACCCCGTTTCAGATCACCTGTCTTTCCTGTTTCATTGCTCTAGTCAGTTGTTAGCTGGGCAACCCTAAATTTGTGTTTCCAAAGGCATGAATCTTACCTCTCAAAGGCACTGGGAAAAAACGGAAGTTTTTTTCAAGAAGGAGCTTAGGGCATGTTGCCTTTTGTCAGAGGTCAATGGTATAAAGACTGTGGACTAAAATTTAGGTCTGAGTATCTCCAGAGCTCATGTGGGTGGACAAAACATCCATTTCTGCTAAAACTGGATTCAGTGTATTTTCCTTTGACTTGGTCTTGAGATTTCTGCCTGGAGAATGGCTATACAGTCCTGTCCTGATGGGCCTATTGAGATAGCCACTTTTTTTTTTTCCTTTTGAGACAGGGTCTCACTCTGTCACCCAGGCTGGAGGGCAGTGGTGACTATGGCTTACTGCAGCCTCGCCCCCCTGGGCTCAAGTGACCCTCTCACCTCAGGCTCCCGAGTAGCTGGGACTACAGGCAGGCACCACTATGTCCAGCTAATTTTTTTGTAGAGATGGAATTTTGCCAAGTTGCCAGGCTCACCTCAAACTCCTGGGCTTGAGTGATCTGCCCTCCTCACCTCCCAAAGTGCTGGAATTACAGGCATGAGCCACCATGCCCGGCCGGCCACTTTTTAAGAGCACTGAGCAGGAGAATTAGGTTCAGGTGTGTCAGTTAGGGAGCCACAGAGGAGGTTTCAAAAGGTATGCTGAGGCAACAAAAAGCCATAGGGAATTCACTACAGGATTTTTCAAGGAAGTACACAGATGAGCCCGGGAGAACATTGAGAAGCCTGTTCAGAATAACCACCTGAATGCCAGAAAGGCGTATTTTGGAAACAAATTTTGTTAGGTGGCGTTTCAGTTTAGCTTCTTTTTCTTAACTGGATTATTGAGTTCAGGGTGGGGCACATTAACAAATAGGGCTGATGAAGCATCATGACTGCATTGTGTGGAAAGCCCTGCAAAAAGGAGCAAACCAGCTTGACCCGAGGGTCTAACTTTTATAACACTTTCTGTTCCTTTGTTTTTGTGGTGGGGGTAACTAAGTGAAATTGCTGGCAACTTGAATTTTTTTTGTCAACTAGTTTTAAGTGTTTCATTTGCCTTTTATAAAGAGTTAAAATTAGCAATAAACAATTTTTTAAATTATTATTATTATTTTTTTAGAGGCAGGGTCTCACCCTGTCACCCAGGCTGGAATACAGTGGCCTGATCATAGCTCACTGCAGCCTGGAATTACCTCAAGCAATCCTCCCACTTTGGCCTGCGAAGTGTTTAGATTACAGGTATGAGCCACTGTGCTGGCCTGAAATCTTTTTATAAGCTTCTGCACACCAATAGATGACCCTGGGTGGCCCTAAGTTAGGACTCCTTATTTTTAAATGGGCTTCTTAAAGTGCAGTGCTGTTCATCTAAAGTGCTCCATGTAATGGCCATTGTAATTCTAAATTATCTTTGTTGGGATTTTGCCATTTTTGTCAGTATTTTGCAGCTTATGCGACCTAACACTTACTCATGTAAAAGACAGCCTTATCCAGAAAGTGGAGTATTCAGTTCTCTAGCAATTAAAGATCTCATTTTGTATGTTGAATATCGGGTCTCTCAGATCTGAGGTAAAAGCCTAAGAGGGAAATGCCACAGTGTTGGGTTGTGCAATGCTTTCCAGGTACCTTCTTGCGCAGACACTTCCTGAAGGTGGTGGCACTGCCGTGTTTTGTGTCCAGCCTGTCCTCTCACGTCCGGTTAATCTAACAGCTCTTAAAGTGCTTGAACCTGGCTCACCAGTCAAGTTGTGACTTTGACACTGGGATCCCCTTGACTAACCAGCCAGTGATTTCCCCCTACCGAAGCACACATGAAAAAGAGGACAGAATCCAAATTTCTGTGAATTCTGAAAACTGGAGATCACACCCTCTGCCTTAGTAGCCATTCATTGCAACTACTGTCAGTTGTGTTTAAAACTGCAGCTCTTGCAGCCACTGCAATCCCCAAGAGTTCCTATGCTCTCTCACAGCACAAACTAACCCTCAGTTGAAAAGCCAAAACTATCTGGGGGCTCCACGCAGAGATCAGCCTCTGAACCGTGAGGAACTTAACAACCTTCGGAGTGGTGTGAGGAAGTCAGCACCTCTCCCACATTCTCCACCCTCTGGAGTCATCAGCAGTGCCTCTCAGGTCCTGCTGGGCGTCAGAGCTCTCAAAAGACAAAATTACAGGAAATTTACTTACAAATTCGATTGGCTTTTATTTTATTTATCATCAGGTTACTTCAGGTTACTTTTTGGAAAGGGTTAAAGCAGAGGGGATTTCCTTGTTACACTGGCTCAGGAAGACTATACTCTCCCTTTTTCAGAAAACACTGTTTGGTCTGGTCTGTTGGGACCTCTAGTATAGGAGCTCAGTCCAAAACAATGCCCCCCCCATGATTTTTGTTTAACAATACCCAGAAGTGGGATTGCTGGATCTGGATGAGTAATTTCTTGAATGATCTGGAAACGAAACCAGAGTGCTGTTTTAGAGAGTTCTGTGGGGATTGAGATGAAGTGTTTGGCATTTGTGTAGGAAGGTGTCTGGCTTCTTGGAGTTAGTTAAGGTAGTATCATAGAGGACACTCCCAGGGCTTGGTTACATGGTATCTTTAAAACAGCTCATTAAACAAGCTGGAGCCCTCATAAACCAAGCTCAGTCTCCAAATCTAATAAGACTTTGCTTTCAGCCATATGGTGCTTTGACTCGAGAGGAAACTAGACTCTTTTTTTTTTTTTTTTTTTTTTTTTTTTTTTTTTTTTTTTTTTTTTTTTTTTTTTTTTTTTTTTTTTTTTTTTTTTTTTTTTTTTTTTTTTTTTTGAGTCGGAGTTTCGCTCTTGTTACCCAGGCTGGAGTGCAATGGCGCGATCTCAGCTCACCGCAACCTCCGCCTCCTGGGTTCAGGCAATTCTCCTGCCTCAGCCTCCTGAGTAGCTGGGATTACAGGCACGCGCCACCATGCCCAGCTAATTTTTTTTTGTATTTTTAGTAGAGACGGGGTTTCACCATGCTGACCAGGATGGTCTCGATCTCTTGACCTCGTGATCCACCCGCCTCGGCCTCCCAAAGTGCTGGGATTACAGGCTTGAGCCACCGTGCCCGGCCGGAAACTAGACTCTTAATGTTCACACAAACGTAGTTTACTGAGAGCAGATTTTCATCTAGGCATACCCTCTGTATTGTTGCTGAAGGTGGTGCTGCATTCTCTTTACCTTGTGCATCGTGTGGTTGACTCTCCCTAGAAAGCATGTACTGCAATACTTCGGCTGTTTCATCATTAACTGAAGAGGCTCTCATTCAAAGCAATGTTCCTTTAGGAATTTTCTATAGAAGTTCCAGTCATCTATTTAACTCAGTTTCTGCCTGAGTTAAATAGATGACTGGAACTTCTGTAGAAAATTAGAAAATATAGAAATATAATAATATTATACCCCAGCAGGTCAGTGTTTCATCTGAATCACATTAGGGCTCAATTCAGTCCTGAGCCCTCCTGATTTCTCTGTCTTGGTTCCCCCCTGGAAGGCTTTCAGGGCTGCCAGCTGTGTGGCCTGTTTGAAAGCGTTAGGCTGTGGTGGATGAGGCTTGTGGCAGGAATGTTGGTTTGCTATTGTTGCGAAATCACTTCTTAGGTAGAGAATGGTACCTGCCTCCTGCCTCCTGTAGTCTGGTTTTAGATTATTTTTCTTGTGGTTTTGGTTTGTGAGTGTGTCCTCATGGCTTTCTTTTCCTTTATTCCTTTTCTCTTTGTTAACACAGACAATGAAGAAAAGAATAAGCATGAGATATTTTAGCATTTGTTTACAGTGTCAAGTTTTAAAGGCAACCTCCCCTTTGTTTTGGTAGTATAAGGTCAGGGTAGTTAAAATCTAATGATTTAGATTTAACTTACTTTCCCAATAATGCTTTTATAGTTTTGGTGTTAAATATAAGTATTAATAATATGGTTATAATTTAGAAAGTGTGGGCATGAAAGAATCTACCCATAATGGCATCATCCATACACAACCACTTTTAGTGTATTTTCTTGTGGGTCTCTAAAAGGTTATTCCGTTTGTTTTGTTTTTTAAGTGTTTTTGCTGGAAATGAAATTTCATAGGTTGGAATTTTACCTCATTTTCTCAATTCTTTCTTTTTCTTAGAGGTGTTGAATGCCCAAAAAGACAGCTGAAAGAAAAGAGGAAGAAAGCAAACATAGAATGACTTTTGTATCATCAATATTGTCAACAGGCCAGATGATCAACCCTTTATAATCAGTGTCAAGTATCTTACCTGATTTCTGTAAGACATAGTCAAAAAGTGATTGTGAGGCACAGTCCACTGCCTTCCTTAGCTCGCCAAAACTTCTTTACCTTCCAGTATTTTATTGAACATGTTGGAGATTTAGAACACTCAAATAAATGAAAGGACTCAGATATGTAGGAGTGAGTGGTGTCAATCCACATCAGCATTTATCATTTCTGTCTTCCTGCTAGATAAAATGAGTAAGTTGAATGAAATGTCTACTAGAAAGCATTGGTTACCGAGTACACTTGCATTTCTATTGTAGGCCTTAGGAGACATCTTTCAATTCTCAAAGTTAAAAGCATGTCATTCATTATGTGGCCGAGAAAGATAAGTCTTGTTTACACATACTATAATACAGTTTTAATATTCTAAAAAAAGCATAGCAGTTGATGAAAAACAATTCTGGAATGTTTAAATATCAATCTTTTTTCTTTAAATTATATTTTACATTTTGGAAATGAATGCTGCTTGGTTTCATATTTAAAAAACATATTTCAAAACCCTCATTTTGCAGCATTTCAGGGATTTTGTTCTAGTTTAACAGTCTGCAGAGTGTACATTTCTTGTTATATCTGTCATACGGCTTATTATGTCATGGAATTTAGGCATTGGAGATGATAGTTCAATTTTTTTAATGTGACCTTCCAAAATATGCTCTTTGTTATGTGTTTTTTTAAGTGATTTGTAAGTAGTTTAGACTTTCTTTTTTAATGTAGCGCTTGGAGTCTAAACTCACTTGCAGAGAGTTGACTTTATATAATTTTACTCCATTGATAGAAATAGGGTAATTTGGGTTGGTGAAGCATACTATACTTTGATGCCTTTATGACTCTTTGTGATATTCTGTACTTTATTTTAAAATATGACATTTATTTATTCTTGGACAAGGAAGTCGCTTTTGAAATTTACTCTTTGTGTATGGCCTGGTTAACAGGTCACCTTCTGAATTGTAAAATAGATACGATAGAGAGGGGGAGGTGGGGAGAAACCTGTATAAACATTTTAAGGGTTAGGAAGTAACTGAAATCTAAAATCTTTTGGCCAACACTGAGTACTTATATTCCTAAATTTTTTTGTGTATGTACCCTTAAAAGTAAATATATAACTTACTCTGTTGTTAATTATTCCAGTTTTAAACAGAAATTTGATTTGTGAATTACGTAAGCATAGCATTTCATATATGTGAGGTGAAGGGTGAGGCTTGAGACTAGAACCCACAATCTCTTTATTCTCTCAAAATAACTCTTTTCAGCTTCCCAAGTTACCACTATTACCAGAGAAAAGTCATACCTCTTTGCCTGAAGTGGTAAGTTACACCACTTCTAAAATACCATTACTAAAAACAGCTCATTTCTAAGCTGCCTTACATTTTCAAAGCATTTGAAAGTATTTTTGGACTTGCCAAACATTACTAGTTAGAAGTAAAAAGAAACTTTGTTTGGTTAGTTTGTATTAGGGAACTCATTGTTGTCTAGAGGAAGGGATAGAAATGTATAATCCCTTTGGGAATAAATAGATTCATCTAGTGTTAAAAAACCATGAGCACAAGATAAATTCAGATTAGCTAATTAGCCTTTGCCTCATCATTTGCTATTTTATAAATAGGGCAAAACCCACACTTGTATTAATAGTTACTTCCATGTTACAAGTAGGTTAATGGACTCAGTGATTAAGTAATTTGACTTCCCCTTTACCTGTAAATGTTTGCTCCTAATTTTAGATACAGATCCCTGTAATAGTTGAAGATGGGTTCAAATGTTATTTCTCTGCTGTACATTTTCCCCCAATTAGCTGTCTTTGCTAATAGGTATTTAACATATACACTTCATCCGAATTGAGGTCTCCTCAGATTTTTCAGCGTCAGTTCTGTGATTTAGCACCACTACAGAAGGAGACCTTTTAATATGATGTCATGTCATTTGTGTCACAAGAGTGCACCTCAGATTATGAAAAGTTTTTTTTTACCATAGTTCTCTGTTGCAAGTTGCTGTTGATTACAAAGTACAGTACTGGGTCAACAACTTTTCAGGAATTAAAGAAAGGAACACTGTCATGTTAATTGTACAAATTGTGAGATAATTTACCTTTTCAGAAAAGATGAAAATGTATATGTTAGAGAAGTAAGGAAAAAACTCCATTTTTTTTTTATTATTTAGGAAATGATCGTCTTTAAAAAATGTACAGAAGTATTTTCAAAGATGATTTTGTTCATTGGAACAAAAGCACTTTAGAATGACCATTGGTATTTCATAAAAAGTTTAAAATATATATCGATCAACAAATTTGTGAAATGCTGCATTAAAGACCTTATGTGCATTATTAATCTATAAATATTCCAAATCTTATTTCACTATAGACTCCCTTTTTCCCCAAGAAAGACACATTGATTTAGGAAATCTTCATAGATAGTAATATTTTGATAATGTGTTAAGCCACTGGGATTTTCTTGTTCCAGAAATCTTGAAAATAATTTTGAGACATAAAGGCCTAAAATTGTACTGTTTTAGAGAATTTAAGACATATGACATTGGATTTAAAGAAACAGTATATTCATTTTAAAATAAGACCATTTTTTTCCCCTTCCTTGTAGTTCTTGTGGATTTAAAAGTGGCTTTTTTTCTGGAAATCTCTTGCATGAGCACTGAGCTAGAGTCAGAAGATCTGATTTCCAGATTTTTCTTTGCTAAGTGACTTTAATCAAATTATGTTACCTGACTCAGCCTCCCTTTTGGCATTTTCCTAATGCACATCAAAATTACAGGCTCAACCTACCTCACAGAGTGGTTGTAAAGATAAAATAAGAGAAGTAGTCTCTCTCTGGGCATTTGAAATGTGTAAAGTGTGTACATTTATTAAGGAAATAATTGTACCTTAATTAAGCAAATGGAAGATGTGGATGCCTTAAAACCCTGTTTGTACTAATGGCTCTTTATTTGAGGATGATAGAAATTTTAGAGCTAAACAGGATTTGGGAACAATTGTGCCACCTTCTCCTTTTGTCACTGAGAAAACTGAGGACTAGAAATCTTAAGTGATTGGCCTTGGGTCTCATGAAGATCCAGGAAGATGGCCAGGTCTTCTGACGCATGTTCTGATGCCATGCCAGTCTCTAGACCAGTCTAGAAGAGAACAATGGGCTGTCTGTTAAGTAAGATATTCTTCAGTATCTTCTTCCCAGATACTGCTACCTTTTATAATGGAATGTTAGTATTGTAATTTTAAAGATTATGATGATGTTCTTGTTCAGTACAGTGTTTTGACTTTTATACTATGTTCTTTGGGTAAGAAATTATTAAGTTGCTTTTCAGTGATAATTTTTTTTCTTTTTTGTATCACATTTTTAAAAAGAAATTCTGACATATTACTCTGTAATGTGCTAAAACTGAAATTATGAGAAAAAAGAAAATACAAATTAGTTTATAACTTCTGTTATTGTTTCATCGTCACCTGTGCCATATTGACATTTAGAGCACATAGCGCTTGTTACCACTTCCCCCTGCCCCATTCCTTTTTAAATATTTTCGAGAGAAGATGAAAGGACAGGTATGTTTCTTTGTGACCTCTTTTGAAAACATTATTATTTTTTTTGCCTCAAATATTACTGAGATAAAAAATAGCATTGCTTGTTTTTCTTGACCACACTTTAAAAAATAACTGGGAAATAAATGTGTTATCAGTCAATAGACACTTGCTGAGAATCTCTTACTGAGACATTGTGCCAGGTGCTAATCATTTTAAGATATACTATGGTCTTTTCGTTAAGACACCATAATCATAGTTATTTACTGCTTTGTTCTTTTACAGTGTGATATCAAACTTTTTTTTAATTTAAAAATACTTCGTAGAATAATTTTCTCTAGTTGTGTTCTTTTTGGCATTGTATGCAATTTGAATAGAGAAATACTACAAATAGAAAGGCGTGAATAATTTTAGAGTCCTGAGGATGATATTATGAAAGGTGAAATTGTCTGTGCTTTAATAACAGGAGCAGTTAAAAATTATTTTAGTCACTGGAATAGTGAGCGTGTTTGTTTGAATTGTAGCACACCTAGACAGAAATAAATCTTGTTAAACAACAGCTTACTACTGACCTTACTTGCTTTGCCCATTTTAGGTCCTAGAATCTTGACTCAAGGTCTATTATGCACATTTGCAAGGGTATCTTTTAAAGGTTTTTTAACCCGGTACTTTATGAAGAAAAAAATAAAAAGAATTCATTATACATGCCTTGAATTTATGGTCTGAAATCAGAACCCAAACATTTTATTATATACTATAGTTAACTAAAGTGTATTTAGATACTACAAACTACAGGTAACTTTTTGTGAGATTTTGGTTCAATCTTCACTTCCTTCTCTTAGAGGAACTCAAACCCTTGATCACTCTTGAGATTTTTTTTTTTTTTTTGAGACAGAGTCTTGCTCTGTCACCCAGGCTGGAGTGCAGCGACATGATCTTGGCTCAGTGCAACCTCAGCCTCCTGGATTCCAGCCATTCTTGTGCCTCAGCGTCCCAAAACGCTGGTATTACAGGCACCCACCACCACACCTAGCTAATTTTTGTGTTTTTAGTAGAGACAGGGTTTCGCCATGTTGGCCACGCTGGTCTGGAGCTCCTGGCCTCAAGCAGTCCCCTCTCCTTGGCCTCCCAAGGGGTTACAGGTATGAGCCACTGCGCCCAGCCTGTGTTTTGATTTGATCTGAATTGTTGGTTATGTCCATAAAAAGCTAGCTATTTTTTGTTTTGTTTTGTTTTGTTTTTGAGACAGGGTCTTGCTCTGTCTCCCATGCTGGAGTGCAATGGAGTGATCACTGCTCACTGCATCCTCAACTTTATGGGCTCAAACAATCCTCCTGCCTCAGCCTCCTGAGTAGCTGGGACCACAGAAACGCACCACCACACTCAACTAATTTCTTTTTTATTTTTGGTAGAGATGGTGTCTTGCTATGTTGTTGATACTGGTCTGGAACTCCTAGGTTCAAGCAGTCCTCTCATCTCAGCCTCCCAAATTGTTGAAATTGCCACTGCACCTGGCCANCACCTAACAAATACAAAAAGCAAGGCCCAAGGGGATCAAACTGTTTCCAAGTAACTTAACTGTACCACAGGAAAAAACAAAAGGGGGCAGGAATTTAAGTACTATTTATAGGAAGGTGCCACTCTGATGCATAATATTTTCTTGTAAGTTCCTTGAAGGTAGGACTTTCTGTTTTTTTAAAACCATTATATTCCCACAGCCTTTATATATCCCTGTTTCTTTGTCCCTTGTACTGTAAATCTTTGTTGAGTAAATGAATGAATGAGTTCTTATTTATCCTTAAGCATTGTAATCCTTTTCTGTGTCTGTTGCCATTCGGGTTTCCAGCTTGTCTGCCTGAGATGTTTCTCTCTCTTTTTTTTTTTTTTTTAAGTCCTTACTACTATTTATGAAAAGTGATTCATTTTTGTTCTGATGATCTCGTGTTTAAAACAATTTAGTAATATAGCTCATAATTCTGTGGGTTAGGAATTTGGACAGGGCATAATAGGAATGACTTGTCTCTTCTGTATCTGGAGTCTTAATTGGGAAGATCAGGAACTGTCAGGGGCTATAGTAGATGGGGCCTGGCTGGGCATTTAATTCCCTTTCTTCATATGGCTTTTCCACATGGCCAGCTTGGGCTTCTTCATAGTATGGCAGCCTCAAGGCAGGCATACATATGTAGCAGCTCAGAATGCTGAGATCGAGGGTTTCAAGAGTCCCAGGCTGAAGAAGCATCAAGGCTCAGAAGTTCCAGAATACTGCCGCTGCTACATTCTCTTGGTCAAACCAATCATTAAAGCAACCCCAGCTTCAGGGGAAGGGCGGTTATATTTCTCAATGAGAGGAGTAGCAAAGAGTTTATTGCTGTCTTTAATCTTCCACAGCTCAGAGTTTTGTTGTTTATGTCTTGTTGTTATTATTATTAACACTATTAGGCTGTGGTTCATTCTAGGATGCCTAGCAAAATAACTACTTCCAAGCGTTTAGTTATCAAATGGTAATAGCTCCTCTTTTCTCTCCATGCTATAGTTTGTGGCCTGACTGCCTAGAGTGCTCTTCATCCTAGATGGGTTAGAAAGAGGGCTGTTAGATTCCTTTTGGTAGAAATAAGAACTTCCCGATTGGGAGTTCATGCTACAAATGAATTTCCCCCATGGAATAGAAATTCCCAGAGGAGAATACTTATAACTGTGTATCTATATTTGTATGTATGTATGTATATACACATATATATGTGTATATATATGCTTATAGCATATATATAACACACACACATATACACCATTTCATGGTAGTTGACTTATAGGTCAGTGGTACCCAGATTATGATTTCATGTTTCTATTTAAATTTTTTTCCCAAATCTAGAGAGCTGGCATGGGAATGCTAAATTTTCAATTCTGTCAAGTCATTATGTGAAAATGAAAATGACCACTTAGCATCACCATTTTAGAAAATAAAAGGAAAATTTATTCTGATGAAACAGTAAGCTCATAACCTATCATAAAGGCAGATTCTTCACATTTAATGACATTTAGCTTTATAGAAAAACCATTACACTTTTTCTTTTAGTTTTAAAAGACTTTGTTCGTCAGCTACAGTTCAGAGACATGTTTTGGGTACTACTGATAGGGCCTTTGATTTGTCAGTGAAATTTTTGGTAAACAAAACCTGCACATGAATGATTCTTAAAATCCACATTTTATAGCTATATTTATTATGTAAATAATGGGGAATATTAACTTAATTAATGGCTCCTATGAGAAGCAGCCAGTTTAGTATGTTACTAGATTCCTTTACAATACAGAAGATTTTAGTTTAAGACCTATAAAAAAGTAGATTTGCTAACTAAATATAAACAAAACTAGCAAATTGATAAGATTTAAATTAGCACTATCATGCAAGGGTGTTTGGCTGTAACAAAATCGTTGTGTTTAATTTGCTGAACTCAGGTTCTGTTGAGTTCGGCATGTACTGTCAGTTGCTGTGTGAAGATATTTCAAATCTTCCGCATGATTTTTCTTACATGAATTCATAGAAAACTTTCTCTCACAAGATTTGATTTCAAAGAAATTAAAATACTTTTCTTTAATACAACTCTAAGCACAAATAGAAGTCCTGAAATTAAGCAGCAATAAGTTATCAGCCATATAATGGTCATCTACATGATTCAGCATATCCATATGTTAAGTAATTTCAGATTTTCATCAGAATAAAAGCATGAAATTAGAAAATTTCATGGATGTTTTATGGACATTTATAAACATTCTTGATCCCTCGGACCCCCAATTTGAAGAAAAGCTTAGCCACAATAGATTGTTTTCCTAGGTGTCTTCCACCTTAGGTTTCAGAATTGTTTTCTTTTATTTTTTAATGAAATTCCTCACATCAAGTAAAGTTCTCATTTTGTCACAGCCTTTAAATTTTTTTCTTCACTTGTCTTTTATCCTGCAATACTATATTATTTCTTCCATTTTCTTTGCTTATGTAAGTACAACAGCCAATAACTGAATAATCTTGTTAGTGAAGCCTTCTTGGGTAACTCATTGTTAAGTTGGTGCTTGTGACTGTTTGTGTAGGGCTAGCTGTTAGAAAGCATCTTCTTGATATCAAATCCTTTTCCTTGAGAGAATAAGGAGATGGGTAGAGCAAGAAGTACAGAGAAGGGAGCTTGGCAGAGGAAGCAGTGATAGAAGCAACCTGGGAAAGCAGAGGCCGTGAATTCAGAACGACTCGGATTCAATTTGTAATTCTTCCTCTTGCTTTAACTTGAGCAACTTACTTATCTTTTAGCTTCCTCATCTGCAGAATGGATTTTTAAGAGATGAGGTCTTGCTCTGTCGCCCAGGCTGGAGTGCGATGGCACAAACATGGCTCACTGCAGCCTCAACCTCCCAGGTTCAAGCAATCATCTAGCCTTAGCCCCCACCAAGTAACTGGGACTGCAGGCGCGCGCCACCACACCCGGCACATTTTTGTATTTTTTGTAGAGATGGAGTTTTGCCTTGTTGTCCAGTCTGGGCTCAGATTCCTGAGCTCAGTAATCCACCCGCCTCAGCCTCCCAAAGTGCTGGGATTACAGACATGAGCCACCGTGCCCGACCAGCATGTAAAATTTATAGCAGGGCAACTGGCATCTGTTTCTCTTGTTCTGTATGCTTAGGGTATTGGAATGCTCATCTCAAGATCTATCTAGTTTTATTTATGTTTTGTATGTTAGATATTTTATCTATAAATTCTAGATTCACAACTAAGTTACAAGGCCCTTTCATACCTTTTTGTGTATATAGTGAGTGCCCTTCTATGACATGAAGGTTGAATAGCAGTTGATTAAGACAGGATAGTAAGGGCCAAGTTTTAATGATATATTTGTTTCTGGCTTCATAGAAACTCCATTAGTCATGATGACTGGGAGAAGTCCTGTCATCAGTAGAGGTACTAATCTCTTTGAGCCCCAGATTCCAATCTGTGAAACTCAGTAGTTGAAACATAATTTCTAAGTTTGCTCTAGATCTCAAATTTTTTCCAAAATGATACTGTTGCCGTAGGATCTAGTTTTCTCCAGTATTCCTCAGTGTTTTTGTTAGAACCCAGGCACCTAGTAAAATGAAAAATCCCATTTTTAGTTTTTTAAGAAGATGAAAAACTCTAAATAGTTCCATGTGGTAGGGCCACATTTCTAATGAAATCTGTTTTCTGATAACATTTCTTCTGAATGACATTTGGATCCATGGGGTGACTCAGTAAAATACAGAAAGTTGATTAAAATGTGGCTAGGTACTAACTACTCCACAGGTAAGTTCTTCACTGTGGCACAGTGAGTTGCAAAGCTTTGTTTTAGTCTGGTGCTAGCTTTTGGAATACTACATTCTTTCTACAACTCTGTAAAATATTAATATACTTGATCGCATAATACATAATTTTAGTCAAAGAAAATAAACTTATTTATGTTTGATTAAAACATTATGCCCATGAATACCTATTATACACACTTGTGAGCTGTTTTCAACTTTTTTCTTTTTAAAATACTGTTCATTTGCTCCTTGTTCTCTGTTTTGTTGTTGGGCTGTAATAAAAATACAGTTCCTCTTCTCAGGCAGTCCTGGGTTTGACATACAGGTCCATTGTAAGTTTTTTGGCATTAGGTAAATTGTGTTACCTTACTGTCTTCCTTTTTAAGGACTCTCCTGTCCTCCTACGTACTTTGTGTGCCTTTTAAAAAAATTTGCATTGAAATAATGATTATATCTTAATGCGGTCATGTACTGTTGGTAGATTTGACCTCTCTGTAGGAGGTGGGAATTAATAGCAAATATCATTTGAGGAAGGGTACCTTTGGTGAAAAGTTGGTGCTGTTTCCTCTGAGGCTGCCGTTGAGGGTGCTTCTAGGTGTTGGGAGTTAAAGACTGCCCCTGCCCTTTGTAGACATATTATATATAATGTTAATGTTGGCTGCGTGTGGTGTGTCACACCTGTAAATCTAGCACTTTGGGAGGCCTAAGTGGGAAGATCACTTGAGGTTAGGAATTCCAAGTCCAGCCTAGGCAACGTAACAAAACCCCATCTCTACCCCCCAAAAAAAAAAAAAAAAAAGAATAAATAAATATGAAAATAAGCTAGGTGTGATGGTGCATGCCTATATTCCCAGCTACCCAGGAGGCTGAGGTGGGAGGATTAACTGAGCCTAGGAGGTCGAGGCTGCAGTGAGCTGTGATTGCGCCACAGCACTCCAGTCTGGGCAACAGAGAGAAACCCTGTACGCCCCCCCCCCCCAAATAAAAAAAAGTTAGCTTTGGTGTACTTTCTTTTCTTACCCCATAGTCTTAAGATATTATGCATACAGTCACACATCACGTAAATGCATTCTGAGTATTACATCATTAGGCAAGAGTGTACTTACACAAACCCAGATGCTCTAGCCTGCTACATAGCTAGGCTATCTGGTGTAACCCATTGTTTCTAGGTTATAACCTGTGTAGCGTGTTACTGTACTGAATACTGTGGGCAGTTGTAACAATGGGAAGTATCTGTATATATAAACATGTCTAAATATTAAAAACATGCAGTAAAAATATGGTATTATAATCTTACACCACCACCATGGAATATGCAGTCTATCATTGACTGAAACGTTGTATGCAGTGCATGACTGTATTTTATACACAGTCTTGAAGTGCTTTACAGGCTTGTCTATATTGTACTAGGCTCAGTTATGTCAGAGTGGTCGTTGCAATAATAATTAGGGAAAAAAGCTAAGGAAAAGCTGAATTTCTGAGGGCAGCTTATAATCTAAAACTTATCCACATTATTGGGAAAAAACAATAAAAATTCTACTTATGGTGTGTTGGGGCTTTTTTACTTCGTGTCGGGGCAGATTCTTTGTTAGGATGGCATGCTTTAGTGTCGATGGGGAACTATCCATGAGCCTTTTACCTCTGTTTAAGAAAGATTAATTTCTGTACAATAACTTCTCTTTTTTTCCCTGTGATTCTGTTAAAGACTGTTGTCTCAGATTTTTTTTTTTTTTTTTTTTTTTGGCAAAGCACCCTAATTAAAGTCCTAGGACTTCTGCAGTTGTTTAAAAATTACTAGTTCAGCATCAGGTGATTGTCTTACTCAAAGATGGATGCAACCTCTTCCTTGCCCTCAAACAGCTCACAGTCTAGAGGAGAAGGTAAATTTTAGTATAAGGTAATGACAGCAATCATTTGTACATGCTGTATCCAAATCCTTATTTCCTTTTCACATGTCAGCACTTCAGCCTTCTCTAGCCTGATTTATACCTTTATCTCTCCATTGAAACTGTCTCTATGAAGGATACCAGTAATTGCTGGTTGCCACATCAAGTAGAAATTTTAATTCCCAGTGTCATTGAATAGTGTTGACCACCCTCTCCTTCTTGGAATTATCTCCTTTAGAATTTTATAGTACTTGTCTTTGCTGGTCTTCCTCCCATCTTTTGGGTAATTTCTTCTCATTTTCCTTGGTCAATTCCTTTTCTACATAGTTTTTGCCTGTAGAAGTTCCTCAAGACTTATTTCCAGTCTCCCACCCCTCCTTTGTTTATGCTTACTGCCAAAGAAATCAACCATTTCTATGGATCCAAGTGCCCTTTTCAAGTTAGGGGCTCCCAATTTAGTATCTTTCATCATTTTCCAAATTTGAACTTTGTACATTCAACTACAGATGTGAGATTAACTGTTCTTCTAGTCTTTAGAGAGTTGCTGTTTTATTATAGTTGCTTTATTGTATTGGCTCTAACCATGGTAGGCAAGAGACAAGATGGAAAGGAATGGTCATAATGAGATTTGTGAGTGTGATGCATGTATTATTTTTTACTGTATCATATATATAAATTGTGGATGTATATGTAACTGTAGCTTAAGAATTATTAAGCTGATGATACACTTTTTTCTATATATCTGTTACAATTATGGCCTATGAATTTTTTACATTTAGTGAAGATGAAAAGTCAGTAAATTATATATCTAAATCTCTACTTCTAATCTTATGACTAATCATACTTTCTGAAGCTTTTTATTAAATCAAGTTAAAATAACATCCCCCCCCTCCCCCAGCTTTGGGCATCTGCAGGATAAAAAGAACATCTTAAGATTGACTTTCAGTTAATTTTATGCACTGGTTTTAGTAAGCTAAAAATTTCTCCGTGTTTGTTTGTATATCTTAATAGGCAAAATGAATAGTTAGAAAAAAAGGTTAATGTTTATCCGTAAGTTATCAGAGCTAAATGTTATTTTAAGGGGGTTTTGCCATGATACTGTTGACCTTACAGAGGACTTTGGAAAATGAAAATTACCTTTAAAATTTTCATTAGTTAAGAGTTATGCCTGTAGTGGAGGCATAGCCCTTTAAACAGAAAGAAATCATGAGCTTGTCTGCAGTATATATATATATATATATATATATATATATATATATAATATATATATATGAGTTAATCAGTTAATTTATAAATTCTTCTTCTGAGGTCTAGATGCTTATTTTTAGCACCATCAAACGTAATTGGGGAATAATTTTACTTTGCATATCTAGTCCTCATTGTTTATATTTTTAAGTCTTCTGCAGTGACACTGGAATTTTACTATTTTATGAAAATTCGTACAAAGGCTGTATATTAGGACACATTTCCATTACAAATATATTTGTGTAATAATATAATATGTTCAATAATCTGAAGTAGTTTTCAAAGTTAAGCCTTGAAAGTATGACTGTTTCTTCTTGGGGTTATATCATATGAAACATGGTGAGTTAAAGGTGTATTTTATGTTTGAGAGTTCGTGCTTTTAAGCAAAAAAAGGGAAAAACAAATTTTGTACTAATGGTATATTGTGGGTGTACACTGTGGACATATATTCACATGTGCTTGGCTGGAACTATTGAAAAATCTTAAGTAATTTGAGCAGTCCTTCCTTAGTTTTTTCTTCTGTTCCCCGGGCATTCTCTTTTTTCGTGCCAATCTATCTGACTGGCTTGATTGGAGTGGTGTTGGCTGTCCCAAAACATAAAGTGTGATAGTTGTTGGGCTGCCCTGTTGTTTAGTCATCTCTTTCCAACAGCATGTGCCATGTTTTCAGTTTTCCATAAAAAATTGAATTAGTTGTTTTGGTTTGACAAACATTTATTTTATTTATTTTATTTTATTTTGAGAAAGCGTCTCACTCTGTCACCCAGGCTGGAATGCAGTGGCACAATCACAACTCACTGCAGCCTTGACCTCCCTAAGCTCAGATGATTCTCCCATTCCAGCCTCATGAATATCTGAGACAGATGTGCACTACGATGCCTCACAAATTTTTTTGTATTTTTTGGAGACAGGGTTTCACCTTGTTGCCCAGGCTGGTTTTGAACTCCTGGGCTCAAGCCATATGCCTGCCTTGGTCTCCCAAAGTGTTGGGATTGTAGGCGTGAGCCACCATGCCCTGCAACAGACATATCTTTATTTATATACCAGCTCTATTAGTGATTGCGTCCTTTGATTGGTAGCAACTTTGATTGAGAAAATTGTGAGGCCTGCGTTTTGGGCTGAAGGAAAAAATAATGCCAGGTTCTATTAACAGTGTCTGCCAAAGGTACAGATGTATGCAGTACCCTTTGCTGGTCTTGTTTAGTACTATACCAGAAACCTCAAGAAGGCAGTTTTCAGGTTGGCCGCATTTCTGCCATTTTCTTTTTCAAATCAAGTTTCCAGAAATAGCATCAAAACAGTGACCTTCACCAATAGCCTAATAAGCATGATCATGGGTAATCTGGTATGAACTCCAGAGTCAGACTGTAGTGGGTTAGAACCCAGACTTTTGCTAGTGCATTAGCTCTCTGGCTTTAGACAGAGTTATTCCCTTCCCCGTTCGGTTTCTGTATCAATAAAGTGGGCATGATACTAGCAGGGCCTACCCTCATGCGGTTGTTATGAAGATTAAATTCGGTAACACATAAAGTTCTTCACTCAGTGCTCTTACAGAATAAGCATTCAGTAAATGCTATTGACGTTATTGTTACATTGTTGTTAAGCCAAAAAAAAGTATGACGCATTTCTCATTATAGTAATTACAAATTAAAATGTTATTTTAACCAGTATTATGGTTGTCACTTCATTTTCTTCCCAGTTTACATTGCTTCCTCTGGCTCTGTTTCTACCCATTCATTTAACAAATAAATAAAATGAAATATTGAGCATATCTTCTCCAATTTTCCCCATGCACTACCATCAGCCTACACAGCTCTAATGCTACTAGCGGTCTTTTTATGTGTGGTATAGATTCAGTCCTGAATTTCCTTTTTGCCTCGGTCTAGTGAGTTGTTACTCCACCTGCTAGTTGATGCTCTACTTGGCAAGTGTTCCACCATGTGCAGCTAGAACTACGTTTACCCTTAGATATACTGACACAGAGACTGTAGCTATTACACAAGAAAGCAAGGACACACAGGTGTATTTGTGAAAAATCATTAAAACATCTTTAATGTTAAAAATTTTTTTTTTGCATTTTAAAAATTGAGATATAATTTGCAGACCATAAAATGCACCCATTTCAAGTATACTAAAACAAGAGTTTCAGTACATTTTTACAGCCGTATATCATGTCTGTTATTCATCTTTTTTTAGAACACAATTAAGTTTTAGAACAAGTCTGTCACCCCAAAAAGTTCTCTTGTGCCCATTTTTTGTCAATTTGTATTTCCATTCCCTAATGCAGGAAACCATCAGTCTGCTATCTTTATAGTTTTACTTTTTCTAGAAATTTCAAGCAAATGGAATCATACAATATGGTGTATGTTGTATTTGTGTCAGTTTTCATTTAGCATAATGGTTTTTGAGGTTCATCTGTGTTATTCACATATTGATAATTGATTCCCCTTTATTGAGTGGTATTCCATTGTATGGATATACACACAGCATTTTAAAAAAATCCCTTGATAAGCATTTGTAGTTTCCTATTTTTGGCTATTGTGGACAATAACTGCTATGAACATTTCCATTTGGCTCCTTGTATAGACATCTCTTCCCCAAGAGAAATGAAAACATCAGGGATAAAATTGCATTGTATAGTGAGAAACTTCCAAACTCTTTTCCCAAATGGCTGTACCATTGTGTTTTCCACCAGCACTGAATTTAAAGGGGTTCTGATTTCTTCATATCCTTGTCAACACGTTAGATAATTTTACTGGTTGTGTAGAATATTTCATTGTGGCTTCAATTGCCATTTTCCTAACAACTAATGATGTTGAGTATTTTTTTGATGTACTTTTCCTTATTGTATGTCTCATGAGGAGTTACCAAATATTTTGCCCATTTAAAGATAATTGAATTATTTGTCCTGTTACTAAGTTGTAAGAAGTCTTTATATATTCTAGATACCTGCCCTTTATGAAATAATTTAGCTCCTTATGTAATATATTCTAGATATGTGTCCTTTATCAGATAATTATTTTACAAATACTTTCTTCTCATCTATGGCTTGTGTTTTATTTTTTAAAAGTCTTTTTAAAAGCAGAAGTATTAAATTTTGATGAAGTTCAATTTATCAGTTTTTTTTTTTCTTTTATGGTGTCAGCTTTTGGTCTCATATCTAAAAAATATTTGCCTAATCCAAGCGCAGTTATTTTCTCCAAATACTTGCTTCTACAGGTTTTTGTTTGTTTATTTTACTATTATAAAAACTAGAGACAGGGTCTCACTGTGTTTCCCAGGCTGGTCCCAAACTCCTGGCCTCAAGCAGTCTTCTCACCTCGGCCTCCCAAAATGTTGGGCGTACAGGCATGAGCCACTGTACCTGCCTGGTTGTATTAATAGTTTTAGTCTTTATTTTAGATCTATGCACCAACCCATTTTGAATTAATTTTTGCACATGGTGTAAAGCTAAGATTGAAGTTCTTTTCCCCCCTACCATATGTCTTCAGCACCATTTAGTCGAAAGACCATCACCTTTGTTGACTGTGATTCTGTTTCTGGACTCTATTCTGTTCTTTTGTTTATCCTTATGCCAGTACCCAACTACTTTGATTACTGTTATTTTATAGTAAGTTTCGAAATAGGTAGTGTAAGTCCTTCAGCTTTTGATGTCGTTTTAAATTAAACCTGGTTCAAAGATTTCCAAGCAGCCTCCATGTTTGTGCATCCCCCAGGAGGGTTAAGGGCACATGATGCTATTATGACACCCCATGGAAAATCAGTTCTGCTTAAGGTAGGGTTGGCCTGCGGTTTCTGTTTTTCATCATCTTATTGACTTACCTGTTATAACCAGCACCATTTAATAGAATCATACTTGGCAGAATCATAACTATAATGTCTACTATATAGGAGATGCTTTATATAATTAATATTTCCAAGATGCTGCAAAGAGAGCATTCTTATTCCTGTATTTGTAGTTGAGTCCAAAATAATGTTTCTAAGTCATATACCTAAGCTGATAATGATTATGATAATATTACTAATATCAGCAGTATTTATGTGATAAAGCCAGAATTTGAAACTCAATCTGTTTGATGATGCTAAACTCTAAGTTCTTTTAGCTCCTCCACTTTAGTAGTGACTGATTGCTTCATGGAAAGGAGTGTATCTTTTTGGCCATATGGTGGAAATGGCAGTGATAGTTGAGAGAAAGAAATGAGATATAGCTGTCTGCCTTTTCTTGCAATGTTCCTGTCTTTCCTTCTGTCACTTTGCTGGTCCTAGGACAGTCTTCCTGCCCACTCCTTCTCTTGAAACACATTCTTAGAGGGTCTTTGTGAAAACTCTCAGGACCGAACAGCACAGTAACGAGATGCGTCTTTATTATGGAGCTTTTATTACCTGCACTGTTGCTTTAAATGACTGCTGTTTTCCCTTAGTAACTTACAAAATAGTTTGTAATTCTGTTTTTATGGAAGTTTTTTATTCCTTTTGTTTAAAATGTTACACCAAAGTATCTGGATGTTTGGAAATTTTAATATCTTTATGTCTCCTAAATACCCTTTCTTTAGCATGGGTGCATTGACACTTTTGCATCATGTTATAGTAGCATATTAATAAAAGCCTACTGACTAGTATAGAGCAAACAGTAATCACTTAATATCATCATTCCTACCAATATCACAAGTTTTAACTCATGATTGTTGCATAGTATGATGTCCTTGAGCAAATTAGTGGTTGGTATAGAATTATAATGGGCTTAAGTAGGCCAGCATAATGAATACATGTATCCCAGTAGTGCTAGAAAGAATTGATGACTCCCATTACCTAAGTTTATTGTGCACTGTTCACTGACTGCCACTTGAGTAGGATCCATTCATTTTATTTACTGTGACAATTTCTTATTTGCATATAGATTTTTTTTGGTTTGTTTTTCATGAAGTATCTCTGACTAATACACTAGCTGCATTTCATTATATATGATGAGCTAAAGGCTGGTCAGATCTTAAATGCAATCTTTTTCTGTTTCTCTCCCCTGTAAACCTCTTAAATTATGAAATCAGATGTTCTAGTATCTAAGAAAAATAGTTATTTTGATATTAAATTAATTTTAACTTTTGTATGCTATTGGATTCTATTTACTATTTTAATAAGTAAAGAACTCTTAAAGGAATTAGTAGTGTTTTAAGTTTGATATCCAAAGTGTAAATTATTACTGATGGATGTCATCTGAAGGAAGAAAAATCTAGTAGTTTAGATGTAAGAATATTCCTTGGAGGTGATTAACTCTAGTTGTGTTTAATGTTTTTTTTAAAATTATTCTTAAAAAGAGATACATTTTCAGTACCATTACTAGTAGCAATCAAGCCACTTTTCTTGGGTCCATAAAATATACAAAAGCAGTAAATATTAATATACATAAAATACTTTACACATATGTCTTGTCTTCTTATTCCTCACTGTGTTTCTTGGGAACAAACTTAATTGGTAGAGTGGAAGGATCAGATGAAAAGCTGCCGGGTCATTTACAGTGAAGCATGTTGTTTGCAAAGACACAGACTCTGAAGAAACTTTGCAAACACTTGCCCTCATTGTTGAAAATATTCAGTTCTTCCTTTTTTTACTCACCTTTTCTCTTACAAATCATCTCGGTTATTATAATTTTTACTGCCATAAAGGCTTTCTGTGGCCGGGTACATTGGCTCTCACCTGGAATCCTGGCATTTTGGAAGACCAAGGCTAGAGGGTGACTTGAGGCTGGGAGTGTGAGAGCAGCTCAGGTGACTTAGCAACACCCTACTGCTACAAAAAATAAAAAATTAGCCGGGTATGGTGGCATGTGCCTGTAGTCTTAGCTACTTGGGAGGCTGAAGCAGGAGGATCACCTGAGCCCAGAAATTTGAGTTTGCAGTGGCCGTGATAGTGCCACTGCATTCTAGCCTAGGCGACAAAGCAAAACTTTGTCTCTGAAGAAAAAAAAAAAAGACATTTCTTGAGATAACAAATTATTTAGTCATTTGGGCTTTTTGGTTCCATGTAAGTAAACTGTAAATCATGATAAATTAAGATTAGTATGTGAACTTTATTCAGCACTCATTTTCTACCTGTTACAGTGTGCTGGGCACTGCCCTAGGAACGCAGTGTGGGAGTAGGTCACTAGGGCCTCCTGCTTTTACGCAGCTTTTTGTCTTGTAAGGAAGGCTGGTGGTCAGACAAGCAGTTGAAGTGTAAGGACCACAACTCAGAATTTGTAGGCACTTCATAATTCACAATGAAAGGTAGCCTTATATTGTTTACATTATCTTATACAAATAAAAGGAATGCAGCAAGTCTACTTCTTGATTTATTGAGACAATTTAATAAGAGATGTTATTAATGAATATTTCTTGTGTATTGATGGCAATTAACAAGTATTGCTTGAAAATTAGTTATAAAAATCACATCTGCTCTAAGGAGTCTTGATGGGATTCTGCAGATTTTATTCATGTTTGTTTGTTTGTTTATATTGCAGATTTCTCTTGGATTTGGCTACAGACTTATAGATCTTCTGCACTGTTTACAGGCACAGGTGAGTTAAAGTTGAATCTTTCATACTGGATATTTTGATATTTAATTTAAATATTTTAAAATTCTATTTATAGTTTAGGAAAATAATATGTAAAGAAGATGATTATAAATAAACACAATAAACTATATTGTCTGTACTTCATTTTTATTATGAAAGTTTTTTTTGAATGTGTTGGAAGTAACATTTAGATTAAATGCTCATATCTGTTTATCAGTGGTTCCTGTATCTATTTGGGATAAGTTTATGTACATCTGTTGGATGAGTTTATTTACAGTTTATTAAATTCTAATTTCTTAGCCTGACAAAATGTTTATATTTATTTTTATATGTAAAATTTTGGTAGTATTTGTCATTTCTTAGCAAACTAGCTAAAAGAGGAGAAAAGTTAACAACACATTTTAGCAGCAAATCTCAGGCTTGCGGGGTAGATGTTATAAAATGAAATTAGCCAACCTCTCTTGTCCATCCTGTATAAAACAGCTTCTCAAGCATTCCATATCACACAGCTGTAATTTATTTTTATCTTAATGTTTATGATCATATGATATATTTTTACTTGTTCTTTACAACTTTCCCTACCAGCTTCATGAACACTGGGAACCTTTATATCTTGTTCAAAACAACATCCCTAACCCTTGCAATAATGCCTGGTATACAGTAAAGATTAAGTACATGTTTGTTAAAGTAATTATTGGGTAATAAACATAAAGAATATATTTATATTCAGAGACATTGAGCTTTGTAAATACAAATTAGAAATAGTTCCCTAAGCTTATTTCTTTTTCCCTTTTTTTAATTTTTTTGAGATGGAGTCTCACTTTGTCACTCAGGCTGGAATGTAGTGATGCAGTCTTGGCTCACTGCAACCTCTGCCTCCTGGGTTCAAGCGATTCTCCTCCCTCAGACTCACAAGTAGCTGGGATTACAGGTGCCTACCACCATGTCCCACTGAATTTTTTTCGTTTGGTTTTAATAGAGACGGGGTTTCACCGTGTTGGCCAGGCTGTTCTTGAACTCCTGGCCTCAAGTGGTCTGCCCACCTTGGCCTCCCAAAGTGCTTGAATTACAGGCATGAGCCACTGTACCCAGACTCTTTAGCTTATTTCTAGATATGAAATTAATTTATACCATGAACTTAAGGTATATAGCTCTTAAATATTATGAAAAGTTAGCTGTATTAGATATTTTATGTATTCAAATATGCTTAATCAGGGTAGAATTAAGAAGATAACTCTTCCATTTCCACACTTATTTTGTCACTGTCCCAGAAGGTTCTTGCAATCAAATAAAAACAAACCCGAAGGGTATGTGGCAGCTTCTTGTCTCCTTACTGGATCATATTAACATATTAGATGTGTTTTGTGATACCTTTATAGAGAACAAAGTAGATTGAAAGTTGTCCAGATTAAATCTCTGCAAACCAAATAAATTAATATTTTCCCACTACCTGCCACTCGATACAAAATGTAACTCCCTTAGTTTTTTGTTTCCAGATTGGGGAAATGTTTTGGTCATTTTCCTGCCTTATATATTGATGTGTTTGAACTCATTATCAAAGGTAGTAGTAGGCATAATTTTATAAGCTGACCACTCATTTCATTTCCTCATGTCCATGACAGTTTTCTTTGTGTTTCAGGATGTCAGTTGTTACTGGGTTCTTATTTTGTTTTTTTTTGTTGTTGTTGTTCTGTCTTACCTTTTTCAGACATTTGCCTCTTTTTCTGCCACCAGAATTTTTCATTTATAGAAGGAATTAAGTCTGACCTTTACGACTTTTTTGAAAGTGAAATTTTAGGGATTATACAGATGTTTCTAATTCACATCTGTTTTAGAATTGTAATTTGCAGAGATTCCACTGATAATACTAATAACAGCTATTATTTATTGCTCTTTTACTGTATGCTAGACATTATGTAAGTGCCTTTTGGTTATCTTCAAAATAACAGATAAGGAAATTGAAGCTCAGAGAGGTTAAATGACTTTTCCAAGGGCATATCAAGCAAGAGGCAGTTTGTCACTCCAAAGACCTTGATCTTAACCACTGAGCTCCATTTTCTGCCTAAATAGCCTCACGTACA
This sequence comes from Cebus imitator, assembly GCF_001604975.1. Taxonomy (NCBI): domain Eukaryota; kingdom Metazoa; phylum Chordata; class Mammalia; order Primates; family Cebidae; genus Cebus; species Cebus imitator. The sequence continues at coordinate 3,334,858 of NW_016107324.1, forward strand.
AGAATATTTCTCGCAATAAGGGTAGTACATGAAAATCATATTCATATTTGAAGACTTCAAAATTAATTTAAAAGCCAAACATTGTTTCTCTCATATTTCATTAGGAGATCTTAACTTTTAACTGTTATTCCAAATTGTGAAACGTGACAACTCATTTGAAATTTAATGATTATCTAAACGATTTAAGTTCCACTCCGAAATTATAAACTTATACTCACCTATTATGGGTAGAGGCATGGAGGACAGCTATTCGCATTCCTTTTTCTTTTATAAACATGATATGCTATTAATATTAATCAGCATTGTTTTTGCAATATTAGAAATTTTGGATTGTAAGTGGCATCTGTGGTTCATTCGATAAGTCACTTACTTTTCTTGCAAAGAATAGATTGTTTGAAATATGGTGACTATAGTATTACTTAGAACCCTTATCTTGAAAAGTATGATAATTTATATCTCTGGGAAAAATACTTGAACTATTAAAGAAATGAAGTTTAGTCTGGCCTTGTAATATATCAGATAGAACTTTTTTTTTTAGCTTCTCTTAATTTATTTTCAAAGCTAAGTAGGGCATACTATGTAAAAATATAATAGATTTTGGGTTTTAAATTTATAAAGTGGACAAAATGTTCTGAAGGGCAACTTTGTTGAATACACTTTAAGATTTTGATTTGAAAATATGATTATTTATATAATTCCTAGGCCTTCCAAAAGAGCTGTATCTGTGAGTGTAAATGCGACTTCCAGATTTGAGTATATGAAAAATGGAATTCTGTAGTTTGAATTAAAAGGACAAAATGTATTGAACAGACTGAACTATAATTTGTAATCTACAGTTGGTCAGTATTTCCATTCTAGTCTCACATTTTAAACATTTTTAAAGTTAGCCAATAAAATTTACTTGGCATTGATAATCAAAACAGGAGCAAGAGTTATATAAATCTATTTGGCAATATAGTCTTGAAATGTAATTTTCCTTTCACTATGGAAAATTGAACTCACTGTGGATTTATATAGGCCTTGGATTTATTTATAAGTTTTCTCTGTGTTGGAAGATTTGGGGTGGGAGGATAGGGTGAGGATGGGTGGGTGAATTGTTCACACATGCTAAGTACAGCCCAACTCTTAAATACCAACATGGGGGAGAAGTTCTCCACTGCACAATAAAACACAATATACTTCATGTCGTACCAGTATACTTTGTTGGTGTGTACTAAGTGCTATATACTAAAAATTAAGCATATCAAGGTGTAAGAGAAACTTTGACCATATTAGATATGACATGGTTGAAATACATTTCAAATAAATATTTGTTGGAGTCTTTAGTCTCTCCTTTGTTCTTAGACGTGAAAAGATTTGTGGTTAGTTATCTGATTTAACTGAATGTATATATTTCCATGAAGATGGGCACTTTGATTTGAGGTACAGATATCAGGCTTTGAGCACTATCTACTGAAAATCAGCATTAAAACTAAAATAGACAATATTGAAATATATACCTTTTGCTTTAGACAAAAATCTTCCCATATTTATTTATATCACTACTCTTGTGGTATTTCCTTCAAATGTCAGCCTGGTAGGCACTGTGATCTGTAGAATAAAAAAAAAAAAAAAATTTAACAGTTGACAAAATGCCCTCAGTGACTTAACTATTCAGAGTAGAATCCTGATCCTGGTCTCACGGTGTAGACTCCGCTGCACTTAATACGCAGAACAGACTACTGAACTCAGGATGATGTAGGCTCACATGGAAGTGATCTTCTGATGGGTATTGTTGACACAAAGCCAGCAGTTGGAAACTATTTGTCTGACAGACCAATTTACTATTTTCTTCTTGTTTTCTTCCTTTCTGTGCACACATTAGTGTGAACCAGTTAGCTTCGTTTTCTTTGTTAAACTAAATTTATTCAGTACCATTAGCTCCCTTTCTCTCTTTCGGACTTCCTTTTGCCCTTAGGCCATCCCTAGCCTATGCTAAGTGCTAAATCCCCTTTATAAGTATCTCAGTTAATATTTAGGAACAGGTTTTTTTGTTTTTTTTTTTTTTTAGGCGGAGTCTTGCTCTGTCATCCCATACTGGAGTGAAGTGGTGTGATCTTGGCTCACTGCAGCTTCCACCTCCCAGGTTCAATCGATTCTCCTGTCTCAGCCTCCTGAGAAGCTGGGATTACAGATGCCTGCCACCACACCCGGCTAGTTTTTGTATTTTTAGTAGAAACGGTCTTTGACTGTATTGATTAGGCTGGTCTCAAACTCTTGACCTCAGATAATCCACCGCTTCAGCCTCCCAAAGCACTGGGATTGCAGGTGTGAGCCATCATAACCGGCTCTGATTTTTCTTTTAAAGGAAAAAAGGCACTATATGTCTCTTCCTATTCAAAGTCTTAATCTGTCTATGTGAAGAGAGGTTAAGGCAATAATAACAACAACAAAATGCTATCATTAGTAAATGTTTTGTTTATTATATAGAGTTAACAGTGCTTTCAGAGTGTGGTCTTAGGAAGGTACACACCTCTTGTGGTAGATGTGTCTTGCTTAGTGAGGTTGAATGAATCACAGTCCAGGCAGTTTTCATTCTGAATGGTGGCATTACTGTCTTCCTGTGGACAGACACTACTTTACTGTGGGAGCAACTTTTTTTAAATTGAAAATTTCTGAGTGTGACTTCTGTTGGCATAGCTGATATTCTTTGAAAGTAATTAAAGTGAAAAGTATTACAAGTCTATATCTTTTGCAAATCTTTTGAGTTAGCATGTTTAGAGGAGGTAGCACTGGTGTCAGAATATTCTGAGAAAGTTAGGGTAGACCATGATTTCTCAGCTATGCTTTCTGTCCTAGAAAACAGGAGAGATTTATGCATAGGAGTGGGAGAAGTGGTTTAATACATAGTTAATAACGTGTATTTTTCTGTTTGTTGTGTTGTTTTCGCCCTTAGGTTCAATTCAATTTTGTGTATTCCACTTATCTGGATGGTGGAGTTGTTAGCTTCAGGGAGAAAATCTCTGATAAGCAGAATTTCACATAAATGCCATCATTTATGTAACTTTTGAAATACTTGGCATTTGATTTGGGTCAGTTAGTAGGATTTTTAGCTAGACTATTCACTTTCACTTTGGAAGGCAAATGCCAGATGCATGTTATTTGCTAGGCAGGTGCTGAATTTGAGTCAGCTAACTGCCAGAATCCCCTTAAAGATAAAATAGCAAGTAAAGTCAGGCTGTTTCCATGAAACACCTTATAGTTTTTTTTTTTTTTTTCTTTTTTTTGAAACTGAATTTCATAGGTTATTTTGAAACATTTATAACATCTAGATACAAGCACTAAATTAAGCATTTATTTATAAAATAATCCATATCCATGCAATTAAGTAAGGTTTTTAATTTACTGTTGATTCTTTAGCATTAGGATATAGGTATTTCTATTTATTTTAACTTGTATTGCTAGCTTAAGACTCAGTATAATGGAAGAAAACCAAAGAAATTAACAATAAGCTTTGCAAATTGTGATTTTTATCTTAATTCCATGCATTAGATTGTCTAAGCCTTGTTTGCTGTGTATTTCATGGATGATACATGGAGGTCTCTAATCAGTGAAAACGTTATTTTTTGGCCTAGGCACCATTACATTTTTGCCTTTTCATCCAGCAAGAGTAAAGGGAGAGTAAGAAGTATATGTAGGGTAGCATTTAGCTGAGCACAGCGGCATTTGCTGTAGTCTCATTTACTCAGGAGTCTGGAGGAGGAGGAGGATTGCTTGAGCCCAGGAATTGAAGGGTGTAGTGTATGTCCTGATTACCTGTGACTAGCCACTGCACTCCAGTTTAGGCAACATAGCAAGATCCAGTCTCTTTAAAAAAAAAAGTATGTAGCACTTAATAATGGCCAAGTAGGGAGTCAAAATACAGTTTAAATGTGTATAGTCCAATTTTGGAAGATCTCTTAACTGCATGCTTCTATGTAAGGTTGCTTTTGTGGTCCCATTGTGTACAGAATTGTTTGTTTTCACTACTTTGTAGAAAGTAGAATTGATTAATTTAAGGACTTCCTTTTGTTAAACCAACAGTTTTGGCCTTTTTGGTGCCAGTTACATAAATTTCACAAGCAGAAGTCACACATTAGTGTCAACCTAATGGACTGGAAATTTGTTAACTATCAGTCTGACAGAACCCCAGCACAGTTTTATCATGTTTCCTTGAGAAGTGAAAGGAACTGAGAAAGAAGGGATATAATAGGCCAGAGTTTCAATGGAAGGATTGTGGGGAAATTTTTAAGACACCTACCAATGCTGTACATGAATACTGATAATTCTAATTCTTTACCTAGACTATAAAAGGATATCTTTAAAAGAAACAACTGTGTCGTAATTATTGAATTGGTGGCTTATTGTAGAATATAGAGAGTAGTAACCAATGAAAACAGCTGATCTCTCAGTTTCTTTCAATTCTTTGTCATTAAAAAGGCTATTTGATGTAGATTACTAATTGTTCCTTTTAAGTGACAGGTTTTTTGTTTTGTTTGCTTTGGTTTTTTTTAGATGAAGTCTTCCTCTGTCACCCAGGCTAGAGCGCAGTGGCCTGATCTCGGCCCACTGCAACCTCTGCCTGCCAGGTTGAAGCAGTTTTTCTGCCTCAGCCTCCTAGTAGCTGGGATTACAGGCACACACCACCATGCCTGGCTATTTTTTTTTTATTTTTAGTAGAGATGGGATTTCACCAGTTTGGCCGGGCTGGTCTCGAACTCCTGACCTCGTGATCTGCCTGCCTTTGCCTCGCCAAAGTGCTGGGATTACAGGTGTGAGCCATTGCATCCCGCTGAAGTGGCAGTTTTATTACAGTCCAGAAAACACTTCTGTTTCCTGAGTTATAAGAGACTATGAAAATAGAAGACAGTTTTGAACTCACATATTTTGAAAACTGTATCGTGATTACTTATACTATTATATTTGAATAGAAGAGAAATGTAAAATTATTTGACTTAAACATGTGTTGGACAAATTGGTTTGATGAGTCTCTTATTAGTACAGCTAGTGCTTGACTTACGACCACGATTGGTTCCGGCAGGCCGGTTGTAACACAGTTTGGTCGTAAATTGAGTAGGCTATATGCACGTGGAGATGGTAGTGCTGCCGGAAGCTGGTCCACACTGTCGTACACCCAGCTGGGCAACGTTTGCTCTGCCAGACGCGGAGCAGTCGTGGCTAGCGATTGTGGTCGTAAAGTCGAATGGTCATAAGTTGCATAGGTCGTAAGTCAATCAATACCTGTATACAACAGTAGATTTTGTTTTATTAACTGAGTAGAATTTAGATTTTTTTTTTTAATAACCAGATGCTTTGGGACAATTAAATTTTTCTCTAATGTAGAGGTTAGGTGTTTAATGTTGCTGCTGCTTCAAAATATTCACAAAATTTTATAAAATCTTATTGTCTAACACCTAAACTATTTGTACTTGTGTACTTACATATCAAAGTCAAGTTCTAACTTTCTCTTTAAAGTATCTTTTGGAAACAGGAAATGATAGCCTTTTGTAAAATACTGCTGTTATCTTTTAAATGTATTTTTAACATATCCTAAATGCAAAAGCATATTGCTTTAAACCATAATGTGTGTGCCCTGTGTTTATCTGTTTCCAATATTCTAATTTATTTCCTCCTCTATTTTTTGAAATGGAGTTTTGCTCTGTCACCCAGGCCAGTCTGGAATTCCTGACCTCAGGGGATCTGCCTGCCTTGGCCTCCCAAAGTGCTGTGATTACAGGGGTGAGCCATCTCACCTGGCCTATTTTCTCCATATTTTTAAAAGAAAAAAAAAATAACCCTCCCTGTTTCACATCATAGTGAATAAAAAGTTCTTAGAACTGAAAGATCTTTTATAATAGCTAGCATGCCTATTGTGCTTATCATGTGCCAAGTAGTGTTCTATGCCTTTCTCATAGTAATTCACATGATCCTCAAAAGAAACCTATGATGTAGCTGTTATTATGATCCTATTTAAAGATGGGAAGACAAAGGCACTGAGAGGTCATGACTCGCCCAGTGATTTGCACCTAATTTAATTAGCCAGTTAGAGGCCACATTGGGAATCCAACCCAATCTGGTATTTGCAGTGTTTGGCTTGTGAAACGTGGTTCTCTTGAAACAAGCAAAAGACCAAGAAAGCCAAAAAAGAATTAACTAGTAATTTTCAAAATAAAGTTTCAAGCTGACTTTGTCATTAAAGGTAAGGATATGACAAGGCTTAACGCTTTGTATGCCATTTTCTGGCCTTCAGTGAGGGTCTGTAGGCTCATATCATTTCATTATCCACCAGCTACACTGAAGTACATCAGCTTGATAAATTGCATGTTATATCAGACATAATCTGCCATTAATTAATAAAGGAAAATACAGGTCACAGAAATGATATTATGCTGTTTCTTGGTTTCAAATGAGGTTACACAGATAATGCTTTCAACAGGATGTGTGTTTAGCTTTTCTACTAACAAGATTATTTTGTTTTGAAAGACAGAAAAGGGGAACCAACCCCACACTCTTTGATTCTTCTCTTTAAAAATAACTTCACAGGTTTTACTTAGCAAAAAAATCTTAAAAAGTAATTTCCTAGAATTCCCATAATCAGAAGCCTATATAGGACCTTTTTATGCAAAGAGAAGAAAATTTTCAATTCAAAAACAAATTTCAGCTTTTATTTAGAAAAGATTACATTCTTTTGTTCCCGCAGAAAAAAAAAAAAAAAAAAAAAAAAATTAAAAAGAAAAAAGATTATACTCTAAGAGTGACTAGAAAATCCTTTCAATTACTTTTTTAAAAACTTAATGAATTTTTTTTTTTAGACAGGGTCTCTCTCTTTCACCCAGGCTGGAGTGCAGTGGTATAATCACAGCTCACTGCAGCCTCAGCCTCCTGGGCTCAATTGATCCTCCTGCCTCAGCGTCCTGATTAGCTGAGATTACAGGTGTGCACCACCATACCCGGCTGCTTTTTGTATTTTTTTGTAGTGACAGGATTTCACCATTTTGGCCAGGCTGGTCTCGAAGTCAGCTTGCAACTCCCAGGCTCAAGTCATCTGCCCATCTCTGCCTCCCTAAGTGCTGGCATTACAGGGGTGAGCCACCACACCTGGTCAAAAACCCCTTAATTTATATTGAACAGCTTTTATTTCATTTTGACCATATTTCAAATTATCATACCTTAACAGATATTGCCTTTGTATTTTATTTTTTTAAAAAAAGGCCATCTTTTTTTCTTTTTATCTCTCAGATTTCCCCAGGTTTGGTTTTGTTTTAAATGTATACAGGGGAAATTACAGCTCTTTAGAATCACTACACAGGGTTTTTGGTTGCTTTTGTGTATCTGTGATATAATTAACAGTATTTACCATGAACACAAAAAGAGGTTTTAATTGCTTACTACCTAGAATTTACTTTATTCACAATTGCTGTTTTCTTTTTCCCTTGTCTTTTAAAGCAGTTTCTAAGCATATATGATAAAGTTATAATTTAATACTGTGAAGTAGGTTTTTAGTGTTTTAGCAATTCATGCTGTTTCTTAAATCACTGGTTAAACTCACCTTTTAAATTTTAACTTTGAGTAATTATATTGTAACTCATGGTTAAGTCTCTTGGAAAGTTTGTTTCATTTACTTTCTAGCAAGGGTTTGACCACATCTTTTTAAAATGGAGATAGAAGTGTGTGTGTGTGTGTGTGTGTGTGTGTGTGTGTGTGTGTGTCCTTTTCCTTTTTCTTGCTCTGTCACCAGACTGGAGTGCAGTGGCACAATCATACCTCACTGCAGCCTTGAACTCGGGGGCGATCCTTCTGCCTCAGTCTCCTGAATGTCTAGGACTACAGGGTTGTACCACTATGCCTAGCTAATTTTTGTATTTTTTGTAGAGACAGGTCTCACTGTGTTGCCCAGGCTGATCTTAAACCCCTGGGCTCAAGTGATCCTCCCACCTCAGCCTACCAAAGCACTGGGATTATAGGCATGAGCCACTGTACTCAGCCTTGAAATATTTTTTATATGTTAGAATATAAGGAGGTACAAATTTAAGAAGGAAACTTTTCTTGTATACCTACATTCTGCTAGTCATAATTACATTTTATTTCATCAAATTCTTACTACTAGCTTGGGAGAGAGAAATTACCCCATTTTATAGCTGAAAACACTTAGGTACATAGAGACGAATTAAATAATATTGCTAGGTAGGTAGTTCTGGAATTTGAACCTGAAACTATATATTTCCAAAAATCTCTTTCTGGTATGACATAGAGCCTCCTCTAGTGATGCAAGTGGAAGTAGTTGATTACTGGAAAGCCCTGATTTGCTTTTCATTCCCCCATTGACCTGGTAGCATTTTTCCATTTAGTCTATGCTCATTTCTGGAGCAGCGATAGTCCACGCTATCAGGTATACAGAAGCAATATATATGGTCCTACCACATTTTACAAGTAGTAAGAAAAACAGCAAACAAGCATTAAGTTACATGAGTGGGATTACAGAGTAATATATCAACAAATGTACAATAGTGTAGTAGGCATACACTGCAGGAAGGGCAGTGGTCACTGTGCCCATGGCTGTCCATCTCTCAGCATTCTTGGCCGTGTGCATATCTTGCTGTGAAGGCTACAACCCTGCCAGCTGTTTATTTTCTTTTTGAGACGGAGTCTTGCTCTGTGGCCCAGGCTGGAGTGCAGGGGCACAATCTTGCCTCACTGCAGCCTTTGCCTTCCAGGTTCCAGTGATTCTCCTGCCTCAGCCTCCTGGGTAGCTGGGATTACAGGTGTATGCCAGTAGGCCTGGCTAATTTTTGTATTTTGAGTACAGACAGGGTTTTATCATGTCGACCAGGCTGGTCTCGAACTTCTGACTTCAGGTGATCCCACCTGCCTTGGCCTCCCAAAGTGCTGGGATTACAGGCATGAGCCTCTGTGCCCGGCTGTCATCTATTTTAGATAATCAAAACAGGAGTGTTTAGAAATGAAAGACAGAAGTAAAGGAAATCATGGTTAATGGGACTCAGGTGCCAAAAGGTAGGAACATGACTCGTGGTTGTAATCTCAACTGCAGTATGTGGGCACTTTACTGCATTTTAAACCTTGTCCAACTACATAGTAAATTTCCCTGCTAAATGATAGAAACTCGTAACACTTTGGTATATACAGAGCTGTAAGTAAATTCTTGTTGATTTTTAATTTTCTTACTAGAGCTTAATAAATTGTATCTGGTGTATTTTCTATTTGAAGAATACCTCTAGTTGAAGAAATATAAAACGTGGTTAAACATGAGGCTCTTAAAAGCTGTCATGAATGTAAGGATATTGTAAGACCATGTTCTTTTTATAGGTAGTCACTTGTAGGTAACTCAGATGGAAAGTGTAGAGCAGGTTCAATTTATTGAGCATCTGATGTAAAGCCTACCTTGAGACCCCTTTATTCTTGATACCAACTTGAGTCTAATCTATTCTCCCTATGTAGATTCTACTTTCCTGCTTCCTGGGACATCCGTTCATTTTCTAGTATGTGGTTTTGTTGTGTTAATTCACATAAAGCAAATAGAAAATAGTTTTTAAAAATTGGTTATCTTTCTTATTCTCCCTCCTCTCATTCTTTCTCATTCTCTCCCTCTTTCTCTCATTGTATGCCATCCCTTAAGAACAGATGTTCATTAAGTTAGCCACAGATTATCTGAAGTTTCCTGTTAATCTGTGGCAGTTTGGTAACAAAGGGGGATGGGAAAAGGTGGTTAAGAGGGCTAAGGTCCCCCCCTATTATAGTCTTCCCTTTCCAGCTTTCTAGGAACAAATGAGTATCACGAGAGCTAAAGAGCTTCAGAAAACGAGGATCAGCTCCTATAAAATTTATTTTCTGGGACTTTGCTCTCTTGAAAATCACTGAGTGTTTCTACTAAATTTTTTTTTTTTTTTTTTGAGACGGAGTTTCGCTCTTGTTACCCAGGCTGGAGTGCAATGGCGCGATCTCGGCTCACCACAACCTCCGCCTCCTGGGTTCAGGCAATTCTCCTGCCTCAGCCTCCTGAGTAGCTGGGATTACAGGCACGCGCCACCATGCCCAGCTAATTTTTTGTAGTTTTAGTAGAGACGGGGTTTCACCATGTTGACCAGGATGGTCTCGATCTCTTGACCTCGTGATCCACCCACCTCGGCCTCCCAAAGTGCTGGGATTACAGGCTTGAGCCACCGCGCCCGGCCCTAAATTTTCTTTTAATACATGTTTTCTTTGTGACTGCTTCCTTGCTTTCATCTCCTTCTACCCTGTCAGGCCTCGTTTTAGAGGTGGGAATGAAAGAGGAGGACATTTATTTTCAAATTTGCATCCAAGAAGGCTTCACACAAATTCTCACTTGAAAGCACAGTCCAGAGATTCTGAGGATGAGAATATAAAAGGAGTTATAAAAGCGGTGAAGCATGTTACCTGTAGACCCCAGTTGTATCCTTCAGCCTCTCATCCAGTTTCTAGTGCACCTTGCTGTTGTCAAGGGGTGCCGTGATCCTTGGCAGTCATCTAGTAAGGAGGAGAGAGGGCTGCTTCTAACATGGAGGGGAATGTTGCTTATTTATTCAAGAGGAATACTTCTGAACATTGTTATTGCTGAATATGTTATTGCAAACCTGGAAAAAATGGAACAAAAAGTCAATCAGACAAATAAGTGTAGGTTGAGATCCCAAATTTGAAATGCTCCAAAATCCAAAATGTTTGAGCACCAACATGACACTTAAAAGAAAATGCTCACTGGAACATACAGGATTTCAGATTTTTGGGTTTGAAATGCCAACTGGCAAGTGCAATGCAAATATTCCAAAATCTGAAAAAATCAGGAATCTGAAACATTTCCAGTCTTAAGCATTTTGGGTAAGGGACATTTCATCTTGTATTATCATTTTGACATATTATCAAAAAATACTGTATAATAGTAGGAAGACAACATAAAGACTTTTAATACCTCTTTGCTGAATGTTCTACCATTTCCTATATTAAATAAAAGTTAAGGTTGGGCTCTTTGATCTTTGTGTCTTTCATTAGAAAAAGGTGTAAGCAAACCAAACGTGTAAGAGTCGGTGAGTCGGTAATTCACTGACTTGTCTCCAGGTGGTAGCTGTGAGACCCTGTGCAAACTGTATTTGTTGCCTGGACTCCGTACTGAAAGCAGTCTGAAAGATTGCTTCTAGAAATCCATTGTGACTCTACACTTAAAGACTCATCAGTGACCATTTAAAATGCATCATTTTGGCATTACAAATACACATCTCCACTTTGAGAGTAAAGGGAAAAAAAAGATACAGTTTAGTGTTCCTAAGAACAACTACCCTCACCTATCAGTGGCAAAGTTTAAATTCCCCACTAGTTTTCTGTCTTTTGCCTGAATGTCTATTGGAAGCCACTTTTCAGTTTCATGGATAAACCAAGGAAAATACCAGTATTGGCACTGAATCACAGAACGTGTTCACAAGAGGATAAACTAGTAGACCTTGAGTTGAGTCAGTGTGAACCAGAGCCCCGGGGCCAAGCTCTGTCTGTACTCAGTTTTATTCTCAATGCTTAGCCCTGCTTGTGGGTGGCCTTCTGGATGTTTGCTAAAATGAAAATTTAATTTTTATGAACAAACACATTCAAATGTGTGCATACGTGCACACACACTGTGAGTACATTAGTATTTTAGAAAATGGGGACACTGAGATCACTCTGGAGAGTCACTGCACATCAGATGTGGGTCCTGTCACTTGGGTTTAATATTACACCAACCCTAGTGGTATCCAGCCGACACTCTTATTAGCAGTATTGAACGAATCATGGAATTTTTGACAGGGAAAGTTTGTAATTGGGAAGAAACAAGTCCAGTGGCCTGGCTGATTTCATGTAATTAATTAGTAGAAAAGACAGGACCCCTAATAAAGTTATCCTGTTGCCTGCACAGTCTTTTTGTTGGCAAGTGTTTTTGTAGTCCTTGTTATATGCATGATCGTGTACCTTTATTAATCTTTATATACATATAGTTGGATATAATGAACTTGGATTAACATAAACCCCATATTGAGTTGCTCAAATAAATAGCATTTTTCTCTTACATTGCTATTAAATAGAATCTCATGAGAGGAAGTTAGAAATCAGCATATATATGTATACACTAACTAATTTGTTGGAGTTAGTAGATATTCAGTCTTAACTTTCACCCCGTATAATATTTCATTAGTTTGTGGTGGCATCAAATACTCAGAATGATATTCCTAAGGATTGTAAGATCTTAAGTCATAGAGAAAGATAAAATTATATTTAAAATGTTATATTTTACTGAAATAGGAGATTATGATCATATATTTTTAGGAAGGCTTTGAATAATAAATAATGATGACCACATTTGGTGGTGATAGTGGGGTACCACGTTATGGATGTTCTGATTAACAGTGGCTTTGTTGTGGAATCTCCATATTGCAGGTGTAAAGATCTGAAATTCTAAAGCATAATGTGTTTTCAAAACTGGTACTGTGAACTGCTCTTGAGCATTAACCCTTGGCCATGGGGATCCACTGCCAGATTGATACAGGGAAATAAAATGATGATTCCTTTTTTTTTTTTTTTTTTTTTNAAGACAGGTACCCATCATTATAGTAACACACAGAGTATTTTCGCTCCCTTAAAAATCCTCTGTGTTCTGCCCATTCATTCTTCCCCCTCCTCCACCAGCCCCTGGCTGCCAACAACTAATCTTTTTATTGCCTTCATTGTTTTGTCTTTTCCGGGATATCATACAGTCGGATCAAACAGCATGTAACTTTTTATATTGCCTTCTTTCACTTAATAATATGCATTTAAGGTTCCTTCATGTCTTTTCATGGTTTGACAACTCATTTATTTTAGTGCTGAATCATACTCCATTGTCTCGATGTACCACAATTTATTTTTCCTTTCATCTGCTAAAGGACATCTTGGTTGCTTCCATGTTTTGACAATTATGTATAAAGCTAGTATGAACATTCATGTGCTGCTTTTGTGTGGAAATAACTTTTCAGCTTCTTTGGGTAAATACCAAGAAGCACAATTAGATTGTATAGTAAGAATATGTTTAAATTTTTTAAGAAACAGCCAAATTGTCCTCCAAAGTGGCTGCACCATTTTGCATTTCCATCAGCAAGAAATGAGAGTTCCTGTCATTTCACATTCTTGTCAGCATTTGGTGTTGTCAGTGTTCAAGATTTTGGCCATTCTGATAGATGTGTAGAGATGTCTCAGCGTTGCTTTAATCTGCATTTTCCTGATGACATATGATGTGGAGCATCTTTTCGTATGTTTATTTACCATCTATATTTCTTCTTTGGTGATGTATCTGTAAAGGTCTTTTGTGCTTTTTTTTTTTTTTTTTTTTGACAATAGTCTCACTCTGTTGCCCAGGCTGAAGTGCAGTGGCATGACCTCGGTTTACTGCAGCCTCTACCTCCTAGGTTCAAGTGATTCTCATGCCTCAGCCTACCAAGTAGCTGGGATTACAGGCGTACACCACCATACCCAGCTTTTTTTTGTATTTTTGGTAGAGACCAGGTTTTGCCATTTGCCCAGGCTGGTCTTGAACTCTTGGCCTCAAGTGATCTGCCCACTTCAGCCTCCCAAAGCACTGGGATTACGGGCATGAGCCACCATGCCCGGCCAATTCATTCATTTTAGAATGAGTGTCGTGCCCTGGGGTGAATTGACTAGAGGATGGCGAGACCAGAGGCTGAAGCAGGTTTAGACTGTGGAAGTGATCCAGGCGAGATGTGAACTGAGGGGTTGTGGCAGAGGAAATTAAGATAAGTGAATTCTAAGAAGTGACTGACTGCTAAGGGAAGGAGGAGTCATCCCAGGTCTTACAAAAGACCTGACATTATCTCTTGCAGATATCCAGGTTTGCTATGATCTACATCATCCCACTACCATAAACTAATTACGAGATTTTCTGTATTGATGTAATATGAATATGAGAAGGTTCATAGCAGCATTAGTCACAATAATCCCAAAATGAAATCATTCCAAACATCCATCACCTGATGAATGGATAAGTAAAACTTGCCGTATACTTCAGTGGAATATTATTTGGCAATAAAAAGAAATGAAATAGTGATGGATGCTACAAAATGGATGAGCCTTGAAAGCATTATATATAGTGAAAGAAGCCAGTCATAAAGGCCACATATTGTATGATTCCATTTATATGAAATGTCCAGAATAGGCAATGCTGTAGAGGTAGAAAATAGATTAATGGTTGCCCAGGGCTGGGATTGGGAAGTGGGAGAAAATGGGAGTGAGTGTTAATGGATATAGGGTTTCTCTTCATAGTGTTAAAAATGTTCGAAAATTGATTGTGGTGGCACAACTCTGGATATACTAAAAACTATTGAAATGTACATTTCATTTAAATAGATAAACTGTATAGTATGTGAATTATATATCAATAAAGCTATTATAAAGCTATGAATATGGGAGTAAAGCCTAGAAAACAGAAAACTGGCTGGTGGAATCAGACATATGGAGTACATCAAAAATGACAGTGAGGCAATAGCAAAAAACTGGAAAAAACTTAAATGTCTAACAGGAGAATGGATAAATTGTAGTGGACTCTTTTTTTTTTAATGACAGTGAGAACCCTGGTAATTAAAAAATAAACATAAGAGTATTAATAGTGTATAAATGTGACCTAAAAATAGCACCTGTGGGAACATTTAGTTTAGAAGTAAATTTTTTTTACTCAACCATCTAGCCCTTAATACTACCATTAACATTACCAAAGAACACCATTTAGGAAGGTAAAGAAACACGTATTTTAGAAAACATTTTATTTTAAAATGTAGGGATTTAATTTTTTTTTAATGTTAGGATTAGTTTCATCTAACCAAAAGATACAGTTACATCTTTAGAACATCTTTACAGAAGAACCAGTAAACATTTTCTCATCTGAATTGTGTGTTTCTTAAGGTTAGGGTAAATAGAGAAAATAAGAGATTATTACTTGGAAAAACAGAAAAGCCAAGAGATAGTAGTAATGTAAAGTGAAGTTTCAGGATGAAAATGGACAGTTGAGCATCACTCAGCCTTTAGTGACTTCTGTCATTTATACTTTATTGCAAAAATGTTATATAAACCATTTTTGGCCATTTGTCTTATTTTGTTTTTATGTCATCACTGAAGCAATTAGAAAAAAAACAACACCTGCTTTAGATGAAGAAACTGAGGGGAAAAAAATTAAAGAGCTTTCCCATGGTTGGGATTGGGGAATGAAGGGTAAAACATGAGGTGTAGAAATCTAGGTTCTGCTTAAATGCGATCTTAGAAATTGTTTTTTAAGACAAGGTATTTGCGCTTTAGTATACTTAATGTTTTGTTTTTTATTATACTTTTTTTAAAATTGCATTTTAAGTTTTGGGGTAGATTTGAAGAACATGAAAGATAGTTGCATAGGTACACACATGGCAGTGTGATTTGCCTTCTTCCTCCCCTTCACCTATATCTGGCATTTCTCCCCATGCTCTCTCTACCCAACTCCCCACCCCTCACTGTCCCTCCCCCATTTCCCCCCAACAGACCCCAGTGTGTAGTGCACCCCTCCCTGTGTCCATGTGTTCTCATTGTTCAATACCCGCCTATGAGTGAGAACATACGAACTTAAAGTTTTATTATGTGTTATTCATTCTGAAATTATTTTACTTAGACAATGAGGCAGCAGAATGAAAGTGGCTATTAAACAGTGAAAATAATAGAAAATTTAAAATGCCATGTAGATGTCTTTTTTAAAAGTCTATATATCAGAATTTGAGACAATTGTTCTGAGACTGATGGGTGTAGGTGTTAGTTTTCACACTGCTATGAAGAAATACCTGAGCCTGGGTAATTTATGAAGGAAAGAGGTTTAATTGACTCACAGTTTCACATTGTTGGGAAGGCCTCAGAAAACTTACAGTCATGGCAGAAGGGGAAGCAAACATTTCCTCCTTCACAAGGTGGCAGGAGAGAGAAGAATGAGAACTGACTGAAGGGAGAAACCCCTTATAAAACCATCAGATCTCAGTGAGAACTTATTATCACGAAAATAGGATGGAGGGAACCACCCCCCGACTCATTTACCTTCCGCAGGGTCCCTCCTATGACATCTGGGGATTATGGGAACAAAAATTCAAGATGACTGGGGCACAACCAAACCGTATCAATGTACTTATATTTAAAATTTGGCATTCAGAAGTTTTTGCTGCAGTATTTTGAATTTACTTCTTAAATCCCCTCAATTTGCTATTCTTTAATGTTAATCTTTTTTCCCCCCCAAGAGCAAATTTCTCATCTTGGAGACTGGAGGATTTATTTGTCATTCCTGAGAATTTCCTTTCCTTATCTTTTTAATTGCTGTGCTGTTATGGGTCCTGTCCCAAATTTCTTCCTTAATTTCTTTCTCTTTTCATTTAATTTAGGCATATTCATTTTACATTAATCATCTGCCTCCTTTTATCTTGAAGGAAGAAATTGGTATTCTTTGAGTGTATTGTGAAATTCTTCCATTAAAGTTAATAGCAAACATTGAAATAAGTCTCTGATAATTAGGGAATCATTCATAGAAAGAAGAACAATTCTAGATGTTTTCAAAAGTCTTTTCAGTCAGTATTTTACCTTACATCTATGTGGACAAAAAGCTCTTTGCAAAGTTTAGTGTTTTTTGCCCAAACTATTTCTGCTATACTAACAGCTGCATAGCCTTTATAGTTGTGGAAAGTGTTTAAGCCTAAGAAACACTGTCTATGTATGTATCTATGACACAAGATTTTCAGTGCATTTAAAAAAGTTAACATGTATTCTACTGTTGGTTGCATCTGTTCCATCCTAGTTCTCTAGAGGAACTGCCAATTAGAGTCTAGTTCTTTGTGTTGGTGTTCTAATTAATCAGGAAAGCAAAATTTGCTTTTATGTCTATGTGAAAGCCCTTGCTAATTAGAAACATTAATTCAAAATTTCTTTCATATTTTCTCCACTGAGCTTGTTCTTCTTTGGTTAGCTGTTCTTTGTTTTTTAGATTAGAGTAATACTACATAGACAACCTATTTTAATATATCAGATTCCTACATATAAAATAAGTAGGAGTTGATCATTTGTATTGCTAAAGATTATTTAGTTTTAAAAAAAGGACTCAGCAGGTTTCTTTTTAAATATTAAATTTCTTTTGTATATTGAAAACAAAATTCAAATTTACATGATTTATATAGTTGGTTTTTGGGGAGGTTTTTTTGTTTCGTTTTTTGAGACGGAGTCTCGCTCTCTCGCGAGATGGTCTCCATCTCTTGACCTCGTGATCCACCTGCCTTGGCCTCCCAAAGTGCTGGGATTACAGACCTGAGTCACCACGCCAAACCTAGCATTTTTAGGAATACAATTCTTTAATAAGCTAAACTGCAACTATATATAAGTGCTTATTTCTTTTAAAGGACTATATTCTACTCTTAGATGATTTCTCATTATACCTACTGAATTTATGGTGATGATTTCAGTTTAACTGGAAATTTCCTGTGGTTAATTAAGGATACAGTTTTGCAAGTAAAGTTTGATAACTCTAAATGAGAGAAATAAAACTTGAGAATTAGAGAATTTTACAAGATGGCATATTTGTATTTATTTTGATTTTTTGAATAGCTGCTAATTTAAAATAATCAGAACTACCGATCAACCTACTGGCTGGATAAAGATACCTTTTTGATTAGGTATATATGAGTTTTTTTATATGCAGAAATTTTAATATATTTAATTTTAGCGTAAGTCTGTTACGTCTGGAAATGGTGTAACTTACTGTGCCAGTTCTTTAGCCAAAATCTTAGTTTTGGGAGATGATGCATCACTATTTCTGTTATAGACACGAAGCGGTGAGACAGTGGAGTGAGCGAGCATCTTGAGTAGTAGTAGAGCTCATGAGTAGCAGTGAGATTGAGGCCCTCATTGTGAATACTTTTCAGTTCATATTCTACGTGTATTGTTGTGTTGCAGGCCACCAGTGATTTTGTAAAGGGGTCTTAGAATAATTGCTGCGTTCTAAAAGCAATATCTTTTAGGGAATTATTTTGGAAGAAAATCATTTAGCTAAATATGAGAATAAATATTTGATCATTAAAGATTGTATCTGTGATACGAATATAAAACAGATTTGTGGATAGAGTTAATGTTGAGCAAATTTATGATGGGATTGTACCAAAATTATTCAGATAATTTTTCAAGGATGACCTAAAGCAAAAGAATTTTGTGATTGGTAGTTAGTTTTTTAAAAATAGGGCCCAGTGTGGTGGCTCACACCTGTAATCCCAGCACTTTGGGAGGCAGAGGTGGGCGGGTCACGAGATCAAGAGATTGAGACCATCCTGGCCAACATGGTGAAACCCCGTCTCTACTAAAAATACAAAAATTAGCTGGACATGGTGGTGCGCACCTGTAGTCCCAGCTACTGGGGAGGCTGAGACAGGAGAATCGCTTCAACTTGGGAGGTGGAGGTTGCAGTGAGCCATTATCTCCCCACTACACTTCAGCCTGGTCGACAGTGCAGGCTGAAAAGTTTTGACCCCACTGTAAAGTTTTGACCCCACTTTTAAAAAAAACCCTGGAATTGTGTAAAGCACCTACAGATGGCAAGATTGAGCACATGGTCAGCTCTTACCCTTCACAGCAATTACGATCCGCTGATGCTCTGTAGGCCTTGGAAACTTCAGTATCGTCATGGAGTAGATTTGAATGTGAATTCTTTTTTAGGTGCTTATACATATTAGAGAACCACCAAGCGCTTTTAACCAAAAAACAGGTTTTTATTGTTACTTTAGTTAAATGTTTTCCTGGCGTAAGTTTGTTTTTTTTTTTAAACACAATAACTTTATACCACCTTTGTTAGACTACACTGTGATTTTAAATCTTTAATCAAATTTCAAACGTTATCAGCCATATTACATGCCATGATTGGCTTTCTGTAAGCAATTTTGTTTACTTTGTACAGATCGGTGTCAATGAAATAAAAAATAAACTGTATACTAGGCAAAGAACTTTATTAACTTTTCTTTCAAACTTTATTCCCAGGCTTCTTTGGCTTAATTAGCTGCAAAGAATGAATTGTTTATAAGAAAAAACAGAAAAGAGCTGCAATGTCTTTTCAGTGTCCAGGGGGCTTGGGCTTAAAAATATTAGAGATCTAGATTTTATCAGATCCATAAACAAAAATTTCTTAAAAGCAGTCATAATATAAAATAGATCCATAAACAAAAATTTCTTAAAAGCAGTCATAATATAAAATAGCAGCTCCCAGTAACTTCTTCAAGTTGTATCTTCAGAAGTTGACTCAGTTCAGTTTGCCTCATTCTCGGAATCCTCATCAAAATTCTCCACAAGATCTGGAACTTCCTTGTCCTCTCCAGTAGCAAGTGGTGCCTTTCCATCCGCAGATTGTTTGGGCAGAGCTTTAGCAAGTCTCCATAAACAAGTCAGACTGTCTGCACCAAGCTGGTTTGCTGGGTAGCATTTCTGTCAGCTGCTTTGTCTCCTCATGGCCTGTAATGGGGAAAGTGTTCACTGCCAGAGATGCCTGAACTTTAGGGTTGTGAAAGTGGATCACTGTTCCTTGGTTTGTAAACACATTCACCTCTTCAATACCAGGGATATTGTTTACCTCTAACTTTTTTAAGGAGAACTGAAGTTTTTTATCATCTGCTGTGGCTATTCTGTGAACCATCTTCTTTCAGCAAGCAGTTTCTTTCCCACCAGCGCGTACTTCTGCCTGCAGTTTTTCCTGGTTCATGATTGTTTTTTTCATCTTGTCAGAGAGGGTAAGGGGCTGCGCACGGTACTAGGGTTGGTGCTCAGGGGGTCTCAGGTGGACCAGCTGAGATGAGATGCATACACGCGGGGTTGCAAGATGACCGCTCCCTGATGTAAGTTTTTTGGCATCACGTTGTAAGTTAAAAACCACTTACACTGAGATGTCTGCTGACTGCCTTAGGCTACTCTTATCTGATGATAATTTAAAAAATTGTAGCAATGCTTTGGCAGCATATAAATAGGTACAGATTCATTGTTTTATCCATTGAAATATATTAGCAGATTGATATACACAGTCATTAAATCAATTCACAGATCAGTTTTTGTTTGTTTGTTTTTAAGACGGAGTCTTTGTCTCCAGGCTGGAGTGCAGCGGCACAATTTTGGCCCACTGCTCCTCCGCCTCCTGGGTTCAAGCAATTCCCTTGTCTCAGCCTCCCAAGTAGCTGGGACTACAGGCTGGTGCCACCACGCCCAGCTAATTTTTGTGTTTTTGGTAGAGACGGGGTTTCACCATGTTGGCCATAATGGTCTCAATCTCTTGACCTTGTGATCCACCCACCTCGGCCTCCCAAAGTGCTGGGATTACAGAAGTGAGCCACTGCTTCCAGCCCACAGATCACTTTTTAAAATAGAAAATATCAAATATAAGGTTACTTTCTTAGTAAAATACCATTACATAATTGTATAATTTGGCTTATAATTAATGTATTTCACTGTTAATATTTCTGATGGTATTAGAGATGACTTTAAAAATGAAGATGAAAGTTTTCTTCACTGCAAATATTAAATTATGTGTTTAATAAATCTGTACATTAATATACATTTTCAAAGAGAATTTTTATTTAGGAAATTGACATTCAGCCTAATGTTTTATATCTAACATGGTGTCCTTTTGTACAATTGTATCAAATAAAGAATAGAAACTATATTATGGCTTTTAGTGATGCCCTAACCACTAGTAACCACTAGTGTTCCCTCTTCAAGGTCACATCCCTTGGTCTCCTTTGGGTTGACTTGTAATCTGACTCTTGTGACAGATGTTAGGAGGTGAAGCAAAGGGATTTTTGACCAATCAGTTAAGAGACTGCTGTGGGGTAAGAAAAAAAAAATTATTTAGCCTCTTAAAATTACTCTTATCAAAGGAAAAGAAATTGGAAGCACATGGTAATATAACCAGAAACATAACACAGAAGAATTAAGGGAAGAGTAGAGGAGACAGGTAGATAAGTTAGATAGTTACTGATGAGAAGGTTTGGGGGGAGGGGGGTGTGTGTTTCATGTTGAAGCCTGTGCTGTGCTTTGCTTTGACTGAATCTGGCTTAATTTCTGTAAACATCCCTCCTCCTAGGATGAATCAATGCGTTTTAGCCATGTCTATACCTGTAGCAGAATACTGATGATGAAAGTTTATGGGCAATTTAAAAAAGGGAGAAGAAAAAGTAAAAAACGTTGGTGTTTCAAGGATCCCACAGATTCTGCCAAGTTTGAACACATTCCAAAATCCAAAAAAAAACGTGTACTTTTGGAGCTTTATTTTTCAAGTGCTTTTATATACATTCCCATAAGTTGGAAATCAGTTGACAATAAATATGTACTTTAAAATATGTCTTTTACTTTCATAATTACACATGTGTGCAGAATTGCTACAAGTTTTCAGTCTCTTTATTCAATTTGCTAGGATCTCTGTACAGTTTTTCCTGTGGAAAGTAGTTTCAGTGGAGAGTTTTAGTTAGAACTTCATCAGTCAGTCTGTGTGGTTCAGGAGCAAAGGAATAGCCTGTTAGTTTCATGGGTAGAAACTTGTGTTTGCAAACATGTGGGTTGAGGGCAAGTATGTAGGCACAAGGGGTCAGAAGCAAATGATAGATCTGGTGGCTCTGGTTTGCTAAGGCGTTTCTGTCTGTCTCAGTCGCGCAGGACCTGGCTGTCCTCTGCTATTGCTCACTGAAGGCCAAAGCTTCGCAGAGCAGAGTGCTGACAAGATTCTCATTGTACATTTGATGTTGAAAGCACTAACATGTAAGCTCTGGAAAGCATTTAATCACTGTAGTTTTTAAATAGTCAAGTCTAGTGAGAGCAGCTTTTAGTAATTACAACTTAAAAAGTTGGGAATTTGTTCCCCTAAAAGTCTTACTTTATTAAAGCATTTAATTTTAAAGGAGGAAAAGAAATTCTTAGTTTTCCAGTTAAGAGATTACAAAAGAAAAAGAGCATTACACAATCTTCACATAAGCATAGCAGTTTAAATTTACAGTTAGGGTACCCATTATAGCTACACTTAGTTGAAATATGTAAAAAAATTAATATTAATAATCTCAGTGTGTTCCACAGTACGCTGGTGCTTACCTTGTTTATTATTTTTTATTAACTCAAAGACACAGCAGATCTGTCACTTACTATACTGTATCTTGCTTATAATCAGGACCCAAAATGAATGTTTATTTGAAAGATGGCAAAGAAAGAGCTCTTCCTTGCTTTAAAAAGATGTTTAAAAAGCGCATATGCCTGTGTTGGGTTTTTAATGAGCCAAGATGTATTTTCAACATACATTTCCCCCTCTACTGCATATTACAAACAAACAAAAAATTAACAAACTTAACATTCTAAAGTACATTCATAGAATTTCAATGCTAATTTAATGTGCTTTGAAAATTCATATCATTCATCATTGTCTTTTTATCTTTAATTGCTCATAGGTATGTGTTCAAAATAAATGAATTTAAGCATCATTTCATATAGTGTCCTTTAAATAACTATGCAAACATTATTTTCTTTCAACAGACAATATTAATGTCTATTGGTTAGGCAGATTTCCAAACAGTTTTACTTATGTACCTGAAAAGTAAATGCAAGTTTCTTTAATGAGAGCAACTCAAATATTTAATTTTAATTTGGTTGTTGTTATTGTTAAGGGGATAGGGAACCAAGGTAGCAGAAAAGACTAAAGCAGAATTTTTTATGTGTGGTGGTTTTTTTTTTCTTTTAAAGAAAACAATACATTTATATAACAGTAATAGGATTATGGTGGCCGCTGCGCCTGTACCTCCACCCCGCTGTAGCACACACTGTCTGGGACAGTGCTGAACAAAGTTACAGGTTTAGGAGATGGTGTGTATCAGTAAGTCGCCTGTCCTGTGGTAGTCAGCTGCATGCCAGATAGTGGTAGCATTATCATCTTTGTTTCCTAGCGTCTTTACTTTAGAGCTGGAAGAGACCCTAGGAATCGTGTCATTCAAGGACTACATTTTAAAGTTAGGGCCTAGAGTTAGTAAACAATTTTCTGGCTGTTGCATAGTTGTAGGCCTTGCTGGGACACGAATCCAAGTTTGTGCCTTCCAAGTTCATTGCCTCTTTTCATCAAACCATGCTGCTTCTCTGATGTTCTCTTTTCTTCTTTTTTTTTTTTTTGAGACAAGCTCTCACTCTGTCACCCAGGCTGGAGTGCAGTGGTGAGATCACTGCTCACTGTAGCCTCTACCTCCCTGGCTCAAGTAATTCTCCCACTGCAGCATCCCCAGTAGCTAAGACTATAGGCATGAGCCAGGCTAAAATTTAAAAATGAGCCAGGCTAATTTTTAACAGATGAGATCTCTTTATGTTGCCCAGGCTGGTAATTTTTTAAATAAATGAAACATTTTTACTGGTTGCTGTTAGTCAATTAAAGTAGTATGTGTTGAATCTGGCAAAATTCATAATTGGGTTTCAGTAAATTTGTGTTATATGTATTTTTTAAATATCTGATAACCTGAGGTACCCTTAAGCTACCAGATGGAAAATTTAAATTTCAAGATAGGCACATCTGTGAATTTTTCTTACTGTGGGTGAATTTAGGTTGACTTGCCTTAAGTTAGAATGCAAATATGTGTATTTTGTATATTGATTGAAGTTGTTAATTGGTTTGTCCTAGTGAAAAATTGGAAGTACTCCTTAATGAAAATTAGCATTTAAGTTGAAGCCACAACTTGGTTCAATATTTTTTCTTCCTGTATTTATTAGCTTAGTGCAGCCATCATCGTTTTTGACTATACTAAACACTAGAAAGATGCCAGTGTTTGTACTGTAGAAAAAAGTCTGCACACCCATGAATGTGGATCCTGATTGACGTCTTCTTTTTTTTTCTTTTTAATTTAAATTAATTTTTTTTAAGAGATAGAGAGTCTCACTGTGTTGCCCAGGCTGGTCTTGAACTCCTGGTGTTAAGTGATCCTACCACTTTAGCCTCCAAAGCAGTGGGATTATGCACCTAGCCCCGCCCCCATCACTATTCTTTTATGACAAGTATACTTATGTGTTAAAGTGAAAATCAGGGGCATGGTTGCAGTTGTCACAAGAAGGTTCTGCCCAGTTTTGCTTTAGAATATGTGAATTCAACATGGGATATTATGCTGCTATTAAAAATTATATTGTCAAAGGCTGATCCAGCAAGGAAAAATACTTTCATAATACTGGTATGTAGGAATGGTTGGATTTAATTTTATATAACTGATTTTTTAAATTACATTTTTGTTATAAAATTCCGGAAAGTAAATACATCACATAGTGTGAAACAGTATCTTCAGGTAGTGGAAATGTGCATGCCCTCCCTCCCTTCACTTTTCCCTGTTTTCCATACTTTTTCTAGTAACCACTTTCTATATTATAATAATAAACTTGAGGGAGAAGAATCTATAAATATTTATCTTTACAGACTAGCTGGGAAGACAACTGAGAGTGTTGTATTTATAATTTTTTGAGCTCAAAAGAGTGTACTAACCAGAATGATACTTGCTCAGTCTTATTAAGCATTGAAAGTATATTTACAGCTTATTACCCCAATAACTACTATTACTCCATATTTAAAATGCAAGATTTGTCCAGAATTCACATTAGGTGCTCTTCTGTTTTACTTGTACTAACTCATTTAATATTAACAAAAACCCTGTGAAGCAGTAGTGGTGGTGGTTCTTCTTGAGGCCTAAAAATACTAGTAATTTTTCTAAGTTAACACAGCTAATAACCAGAGCAGCCCAGATTTGAACTAGTCTCACATCAGAGCCTATAATCTTATGCATTATATAGTAATTACCTAGATTTTGCGTTATGGTATAGAAAAAGTGACTTAGAAAAATAAAGGCAAAAATAGTCAAAAGTAGTCAAACGGTACCTAATGTAAAATCTTGCCTATCAACTGAATGGTAAATGTGCAAATTTCTGTTTGTTGCCATGTCATGTAAAAATGGCTAGATTATCATTAAATTTAAAGGGACTATGACGAGCTCTATAATGGAGGCTAGGTGGTCTACTTGAAATTATCTTTCTGGGATGAATCTCAAAGATGGGCAGTGGACTTCTCAAGTAGCTGAAACAGAGGGATAATGAGAGATTCAAGCCACTGCAGATTAAAAGAGATGAGCCTTGTATATAAAGACAGTGAGGATAGGGAACAAATCATGATTTAAAATATGAACTCCAAAGAAAGGTCCCAAGGGTAGACTCGAAATTGTAGTCAATCTGAAATTATTTTAAAATCAGGTGCTTCTCTTGTGGGCAGCTTCATCCAGCAGGAGCAGCAGGGATTCCTAACGAGGTTGATAATTCTTCTGAAAAATCAGGTAGACCAGCTAGTTGATCAATAATGAATTCTCAAATATCCTACTTCAAATAGGAAGTCAAATATGAAATGATTTTATGAAAGAGGAATTAAAAGTTTTCTTGATCATACTTATTATAATTTGCAATTTTGTTAATTTCTCTATTCTTTTCCAAATTCCATTTTCATTAGTACTTTAGCAAGGCTATAAATACCTAGCATTTGTACTTTACGTGATAAATAGAATAAAGACATTTTTAAAATAGAATAATTTTATGGCCTTAGGAGATTATTTATATATAATTCACATATTTTAATTGAATATTTCTGTAGGCATTCCTTTCTTTCATTTATTAGTCAAACACAGCATTCCTATCATCTAGCAGAGAGGAAATGGATCTTCCAGACTGGGCAACATGGCAAAACCCCATCTCTACAAAAAAAATGAATCAGGCATAGTGATTCATGCCTGTAGTCCCAGCTACTTGGGAGGCTGAGGCAAGAGGATCACCTGAGCCTGGAAGATTGAGGCCTGCAGGGAGCCATGATTGTGCCACTACACTCCAGTCTAGGTGACAGAGCGAGACCATGTCTCAAAGAAAAGAAAAACCCAAAAGGAAGCAGATCTTTATTAGCTCTTCTGGTAGGAAATGAGGATATTGGCATCAATTGAAATAACCTAGTAAAAATCTGTTGGATTCATGAATGAGTGCTAGGTATGCTTCTAGCACAATAAAATGTCTTTTTCTAATTTTACTTATTCCTCATAACAGTCTTCACAGGTAGGTGTAAGTATTCTCATTTTATGGAGATTAATGTACAGAGAAAATATAGTGGAGCCCAAGTTCCACACAGATCTTCTGACTCCAAGTCCATTGTTCTTGTTGTGTGTATGTATGTGTGTGTGTGTGTGTGTGTGTATATATATATATATATATATATATATATATATATATATATCTCACAAGAAAATGTTGTAATTATTCAAAGTTCCAAGGACAGACATTGATTATTTGGGGTCAAAAATTAGATAATTATAACTTATTTCAAAATTCATTTAACCAGAGAATGTTGAACCCTAAACACAAATTACTATGTTATTGCTCTGTGGGATAAATGAACTCCTTGTCTTTAAGAAGCACGTAATGTAGTTGAGGTTGACATATACATTAACGAAAAGAGCAAAACATTATTTAACTCGTGTGATATATATAGGCATTCTATGAGTGCCCCCAGAACTGTGTCTCCTGTCGCATGCTAGGCATCTAATAAATATTGATTGATCAATGAGTCTAAATTAGAGTGTATTGGTTAGAGAGGGATTAATGGATTAGATAAGACTTGTGACACACTCTTAGAAGACAACTAAAATTTAGATACTCTGAGAAGGGTGGTGTTAGAGAGGATGGCATTCCAAACAGGTGACACAGGATGACCACAGAAGAGGTGACAATGAGCAAAGCCCATACAGGGCTTTGAATAGAGTAGTTTGGCTAGAGGGAGTCATTTGTATAGAGTAATGGAAGGTGTAGTTAGAAATACAGCTTTGATCCAGGCTTAGAGACCTTTACATGCTAGATTAAGGAGTTTTCATTTTATTGTTCAGCAGTGGCTTCTGTCAAAGAGTTAAATTCCAGGAGCTAACAAGTGACATTACTAAAGTCACATTTTATGTAGATTCATTTCCTCTTGAGGCATGGTGGCCTGTGCCTGTGGTCCCAGCTACTCAGGAGGCTGACACAGGAGATGACTTGAGCCCAGGAGTTTGAGGCTGCAGTGAGCTGTGATAGTGCCACTGTACTCCAGCCTGGGTGACAGAGCAAGACTCTACCTTTTTTTTTTTTTTTTTTTTGAGATGGAGTCTCGCAGTGTTGCTCAGGCTGGAGTGCAGTGGTGTTGCTCACTGCATATCTGCCTCCTGGGTTCAAGCAATTCTCCTGCCTCAGCCTCCTGAGCAGCTGGGACTCCTGAGTAGCTGGAACTACAGGCTCACGCCACCATGCCCAGCTAATTTTTGTATTTTTAGTAGAGACAGCGTTTCACCCTATTGACCAGGCTGGTCTCAAACTCCTGACCTCGTGATCCACTCACCTCAACCTTCCAAAGTGTTGGGATTACAGAGGTGAGCCACCGCACCTGGCCAACTCTGTCTCTTTTTAAAAAAAAGTAAATTAAAAAGTTTCTGGTTTGCTCTTGGTACACAGGGTGAATTTGGAAATTGGAGAGAAAAAGACCAGAGGTGAAAAGACTAGTGAGAGAGGCCATGTGTTGGCATAGAACAGTAGGGATGGCATTTCAAATAGACTGAGTATCTCTGACATCAAAAAGATTTGTCAGAACCTGACTACTGTTTTGAAGAAGAGAAAGTCAGTTAAAAAAAAAAAAATAGGACTACATATAGGATAATAGTCTTAAAGTTGTTCTCTGAAAACCAGTATCTTGTTCGTGTGTTCTAACTGAGAACTGCCACGCTATGTCATTCTCTTAATATGGATTTTAGGGTTTTTTTGTTATTTTTTACCAATTGAAAAATATAACACTTACTGTCTCAGCTTGTGCTGCTATAACAAAATACCATAGACTGGGT
Source organism: Cebus imitator (assembly GCF_001604975.1). Lineage (NCBI taxonomy): Eukaryota > Metazoa > Chordata > Mammalia > Primates > Cebidae > Cebus > Cebus imitator. Next base: position 3,362,826 of record NW_016107324.1, read on the forward strand.
GACTGAAACAATAGACATTTATTTCTTACAGTCTGGTAGTCTGAGATCACGGTGCCAGCATGGATCCCAGTGAGAGCTCTCTTCCTGTCTCACACATGGTAGCCTTCTTGCTGTATCCTCACATGGCAGGGAGAGAAAGAGAAAGGGGAAGTCCCTGGTCTCTTACATGGACACTAATTCCATCATGAAGATTCCATTCTCATGACCTCTTCTAAACATAATTATTCCCAAAAGACCTCACCTCCAAATACTATCGCATTAGGGGGCAGGACTTCAATGTATGAATATTGTGCCCCATAAACATTGAGTCTATACATGTACTTTTAAAGCTTCTTTTTGGATTATTTATATCATTCTCTTTTCTTAGAGGTAAGTGCTATCCAGAATTTATTGTGTGTTATACCCATTTAAGAAAAAGTTTATTTACAGTGTATTTCTTTATAATATTTACTATTTTTTAGGTTTTAAAATTCAGTTAAATAGCATACTGTCCATTTTATTCTGCAATTTCTTTTTTTTCCTATAACCTGGAGATTTTGGGTGGTAATATCTGTATAGTTGCAAGTCAGTCAGATGTTGTGAAATATTCCATTTTGTGAACATACACAACTTATCAGTTTTTCTCTTGATTTGCATTTAGTTGTTTCAAATTTTTTCCAGTTTCAAGCATTCCAGTGGTGAACATTTTTGTTCATGATACCTTATGTAGATATGACAGTTTCTTTAGGGTATTACCTATGATGGTAATTACCCTAGACTGAGTTGCATGTGATTTTTAGATTCATTAAATATTTTCAACTTATCCAAATTTACATTGGAGTCTGAAGTATATTGGTTGACATTTGGTATAAGACTTTGTTGTTACTGTTGTTAAGAGATAGAGTCTCATTCTGTTGCCCAGGCTGGAATGCAGTGGCACTATTACAACTCTCTGTAGCCTCCAATTCCTGGGATCAGGGGATCCACCCACCTCAGCCTCCCAAGTAGCTGAGACTACAGGTGTATGCCACCATATTCAGCTAATTATTTTATTATGTTGCCCAGACTGATCTCAAACTCTTGGCCTCAGGCAGTCCTTAGTCCTTGGCCTGAGTCCTGCTTCAGCCTCCCAGAGTGGTGGGATTACAGGCATGAGCCAAGACTGTTTTTTGTTTTGTTTTGCTGTGTGTGTGTTCTGTGTTTAGTTTCTTTTGTTGTTGGTGGTGGTTTTGTTTTTTTTTTTGAGACAGAGTTTCACTCTTGTTGCCCAGACTGAAGTGCAATGGCTCAATCTCGGCTTATAGCAACCTCCGCCTCCTGGGTTCAAGCAATTCATCTGCCTCAGCCTTCCGAGTAGCTGGGATTACATGCATGCGCCACCACACCTGGCTAATTTTGTATTTTTGGTAGAGACGAGGTTTCTCCATGTTTGTCAGGCTGGTCTCAAACTCCTTTCCTCAGTTGATCTGCCCACTGCAGCCTCCCAAAATGCTAGGATTACAGGTGTGAGCCATGGCACTGGCCGACTGTTTTTTTAAGACTTAATTTTTTATAACATTAGGGGTATGAAATGGTATTTCACTATTCAATTTTATTTTGCATTTTCTGATTACTGTTGAGATTACACAGTGCATAGTGGCCATTCTGATCCCCTCTTTTGAATTTCCTGTTAATATATTTCATTCATTTTGCTATACCGTGATGTTTTTTGTATTGACTTGTAGGTATTGATATATTCCGAATACTTCAGGTGGAATTTTTAACCCTTTGTTAACTAGCTCTGTTAGTATGATAGAATTCTGTATCTGATCTGTATTAGATCAACTTTGGTGAGAAAGGTGATCTTTTTTTGCAAAAAGGATCATACCACTTACATGAGATGGAGTAATCTGTTTGGTCACTACGGTTGTACCCCCTTATCCATGGTTTCAGTTATCTACGGTCAACAATGGCCCAAATTTATTACATGGACTATTCCAGAAATAATTCATCAGATTTAAATTGCATGTAGTTCTGGGGATTGTCATGAAATTTTCAGCCATCCTGCTCTGTCCTGCCCAGGAGATAAATCTTCTCTTTGTCCCTCATTGCTGCCCACCTGTCAGACACCTAGTGGCCAGCTCGGTTATCAGGTCAACTAACTGTCTAGGTATCCCAGTACTTGTGTTCCAGTGACCCTTATTACAAGAGTATTGATCCTGGCAATTTGGATGCTCCAAAGAGAGCTGTGAAATGCTTTTTTTTAAGTGAAAAGATGAAAGTTATTGACCAAAAAAAAAACAAAAACATAGGCTGAGGTTGCCAAAATATTAGTAATAATGAATCTTCTATTCATGAGATTGTAAACAGTATATTGTTATAATTCTATTTTATTATTAACTATTGTTGTTAATCTCTTACTGTGTCTAATTTATAAATTAAACTTTATAGGTATGTATGCATAGAAAAAACCGGTATATACGGAGTTCAATGGTATCTGTGGTTTCAGGCATCCACTCAAAGGCCTTGGAACATGCCCCTCGAGGGTGAGGGGGTCTACTGTACTTTACTTCCCTAAAGATAAATACAGTCTCTGTTGGATCAAGGCTGAAATTACAGCAACCTTCTCAGACCTTCTTCCCTTGTACCACATTGACCGCCACCGTTTTTTTAGCGCTTGTGTCCGCTGGCCCCTTGTCCTTCCTTCCCAACCAAGCTTATGTAAACCTGTTTAAAAGTTGGTATTCCATTTGTTGAGAGACCTGGCTTTGCCTGGCAGCATGGGTGCTTGATTGTGCCTTTGTATCTTTCCCACAGCAGTCCCAGCCAAGCCTGTATTTGGGCTACGATTCAAGGAACTGCAATAAGAGTAACCCTAATTTAACTTTCCCCTGTCTTCTCTCCTCCTTGTAAAGGTACTTTAAGGTGTGTAAGTTTTTAAAATCCATATGGTAACTCCTGTAGGACCAGAGGACTGGACATATTGATTATCCTGTGTATATGCTTAATCATTAAAATTACATGAAAGTTAATACAGTAAAGAGAATAGTAGTTAAATAACCAAGTGAGACTCTGGATTTGAAACCAAGCTCTGACACTTACTATGAAATGAGGGTCAGTAGAAATACCTGCTTCATAGGGATGTTGTTAAAGGAGATGTCTATAAAGTGCGTAACACTAGTCTTAGCACCTACTAAGCACTCAATAAATATTAGCTGGTCTCAAAATTAATTTGAAGCTTTGATATTTAGAGGGTATTAAAGTGTGAGGTGCAGGCCGGGCGCGGTGGCTCAAGCCTGTAATCCCAGCACTGTGGGAGGCCGAGGCGGGTGGATCACGAGGTCAAGAGATCGAGACCATCCTGGTCAACATGGTGAAACCCCGTCTCTACTAAAACTACAAAAAATTAGCTGGGCATGGTGGCGCGTGCCTGTAATCCCAGCGACTCAGGAGGCTGGGGCAGGAGAATTGCCTGAACCCAGGAGGCGGAGGTTGCGGTGAGCCGAGATCGCGCCATTGCACTCCAGCCTGGGTAACAACAGTGAAACTCCGTCTCAAAAAAAAAAAAAAAAAAAAAAAAAAGTGTGAGGTGCTTGCTAATTTTTTGTACTATAATTATTTTATAATATCTTCCATATTACTGAAGTTTTAAATTTTTAACTTATTTTACATGTTTTCCTAAATGAAGACTTAGATGTGTCTGCAGTGGTTAGTCATTTTATTCATAATTTGGTGTATCCACTTTTTTATTCTCATCTGGAGCATGCATAAGATTTTATAATTTTTTTCTATAAAAGCATATTGTCATGTGAGGGAGAGGGTTAGCTTTGAAGAGTCACCTTTATGTAACATGCTGTTTTATCTTTATCATCACCTATAATAGGGGCCTGGGTAGTGTACATTTCCCAGTAAAATGTCTGCTTTGTTTACTCATTAATTTATGTTTCAGTAATTATAGTGTTTCTTCCCCTTTTTCAGTGAGCATTTTGTAATTGTTTTAGTTAAGTATTTTTAGCTAGAAACTTTTACTTGATAGTTTTTTAAGGAATAGATTTCCTATTAAAATAAGTGTTACTGTTCCTGCTTTTAAGAAAAACAAATGGACAGCCTTTAGTATCTTTCAGAGTAGAATATGGATGTTAGTGTACTATTCAGTAATTTTAAATTGACTGTATAATTGTACTTTTGATATTTCAACTAGTTCAACTAGAAGTTGAACAGTTAATTTGTTCATTATAAAGTTTAAAGCAAATAGTTAGGTATGTGCCTACCTTAGCCCCACATGTAGATAGACTCTTCATCATCATTAGACTCTACCTTGTTTGTTTAGAGTTAAAATTCTCTTGGAAGTTTCAGGCCAAGAAATAATACATTTGAGATGTTAAAGACTCATTTCCAGCCGGACACGGTGCCTCATGCCTGTAATCCTAGCACTTTGGGAGGCTGAGACGGGCAGATTGCTTGAGGCCAGGAGTTCGAAGTCAGCTTGGGCAACATGATGAAACCTTGTCTCTACAAAAAATTTAAAAATTAGCTGGACTGGGGAATCACTTGAACCTAGGAGTTCGAGGCTGTGGCGAGCTGTGATTACACCACTGTTCTCCTGTGTGGGTGATAGACTGAGACCCTGTCTCAAAAAAGAAAAACCAAAAAAAAACACAAAGACTCATTTTCATTGTCTAAGCATATATTCATACATTAACAGCATCTAAGCTACTGGATAATGGATCTTTATTTGATTTTGTTTTGAATAACTTTGTTAGGGAGGGTTATGGGTCTAACTTTGTTTCCTGGTAGTGGTGTTGAGCAGGAAGGGATGACTTAGAGGAGTTATCTTGTTGTCAGATTTTCTTTATGCTTTGTATTTGACTCACCCCACTAACTAATAAGCCTTGTGTTTTACACCGAATCAGGGACTTCGTACAGTGCATTTGTTGTTTATTCAGTCATGTTAATTTCTGTTTACAAATGGCATAGTGATTCTCGGTTATAAGACTTATGTGCGAGAACATCTCTTAATAACAAAACACAGAAGTTTGTAATAACATTTAGTATAAGGATTGAAATTTTATTGAGTAATTCTTGTATTTATTTAATCATTGCTTTGATAATATTTTTTCAACTGAAGTTTGAAGACAAGTGTCTAAGACTCAATTCTGTTTCTAGTTTTATATATTTAAATCATGGTAAAGTTTTATGTACATAATTGCTATATGTATATTTCTTCTTACATTTTACAAATAATAGTAATTTCTCTTCCATGTCTTTTAGTAATAATTAATTTTCTCTGAAACCCTTTACAATTCTCTAAAATGAAATGTTATTGAAATGTAGCAAAATAAATTTGACTACCATAAAATATAAGTTTACATTATATACCAAGGTATCATAATTTAAGTCCTGTAGGGAATATGAAGATGAGTAATAACAATCATTATGCTGATCTATTTTATGTATATAATATACTTAAGGCAAAATAAATACATAGGTAGTAATAACCATGATATAACATGAAGAGTTTTCCACTTTTTTATCTTGTTTCCTGATACAGGCACATATTTATACACTGACCAAAAGGCTCTGTCAGAGTAGCCTGATGGTTTCTAGGGATTGAGAGAGGGGAAGGTCTCACTTGTATGAAGCACTTAGGAAAGGCTTTGTGAGGCAGCACCTATTGAGATAATAAACCTTTGAGGATCAGTAAGACTTAGGTAGGCAGAGGATGGAAGGAAAGATCACTCAAAATGGAAGGGTGGAAAGCATGAGCAATGATATGTTTGCATGAAAATGTCAGGCCAAGTTAAAGGATACTGCATACAGTATGAGTTTGGCTGGAACCCAGACCATACAGCTAGGGGAATATTTGGGCTACAGAGCTGGAAAACTGGGTAGATTACACAGGCTCCTGAATGCCAGATCCCTGTTTTGATTTCACAGAGTAAGAATAAGAAAAATTATATTTATTGAGTTCCGTCTATATGTTAAGAACTATGTTAGATGGTTAATATAATCATGTTTAATCCTCAAATCAGTACTGTACAGTAATTTTCATCCCCAGGTTACACGTGAGGGAATCATGACCTAATAACTTGGTGCTAATTATAGGATAACTGAGTAAGGGAGAGAGCTGGCATGGAGAGAAGTTACTGGTGGTGGGGTTTCTGAAGAAAAGAATCCTGGGGATTGCCGAGGGATTGGAAAGGAGGTGATATGATAGAGAAACTGCAAAAGTAGAATCTAAGGGTCTTGGAAATCGATTGGGTTTGAAGATTAAGAGAAAAACGGAGTTTTAAAAATTTGCTGGTGACTGATGAAATGAAAAGTAGCAGATACAGATTTCCCATCTCCCCTCTCCAGGGGAAAAAAAGTAGCAGATAAAGAAAGAGTTCCTCAGAAAGGTGAGGAGTTCAATTTTGGATACATCTAGGGAGAGATGTTCATGAGAGCTTGAAAGTTGGGTACTAAGGTAATATCTTGAAGCTACAGATGAAAATTGGGTCCCATTTACATGGATATGATTTTTGATACTGCATCAGCAGACAAGATTTCAAGGAGCAGCTTTATAGTGAGAAGAAAGGGCGAGGATGTTATTCAAGAAATGCCCATCAGGCCAGGCACAGTGGTTCACACCTGTAATCCCAGCACTTTGGGAGGCCAAGGCTGGTGGATTACTTGAGCTCATGAATTTGAGACCAGCCTGGGCAACATGACAAAATCCTGTCTATACAAAAAATATAAAAAATTAGCCAAGCATGGTGGCTTGCCTCTGATCCCAGCTACTAGGGACACTGAGGTGAGAGGATCACTTGAGCCTGGAAAGGCAGAGGTTACAGTGAGCCAAAATCATGCCACTGTACTCCAGCCTGGGTGACAGAGTGAGATTCTGTCTCAAAAGAAAAAAAGAAATGCCCATCTTTTTTTTTTTTTGCTGTTGTTGCGGGGGTAGTGCTCAGTGACGGGGAGATGTAGACCTAAGACAGGTCAGGGAGGTAGGAAGGGAAAAGCAAGATAGTGCAGTGTTATTGAAGCCAAGGGACAATAGTGAAAAAGTTTTCTGATAGAGGTCAAATTGTACAAGACTTCACAGAATGGCAAGAAACTATAGTCTCTGTGTGATTCTCAAGGGTGAATGACCCTATGGCATTTGGAAAGTTGGAGGGGGTGGTTTTGGCTGTCATAGTGATGCGAGGCATGCTGCCTGGCTGAAGGTTTAGCAAAGCGCAAGGGAGGCCCCGGCGGCCCCGTCTCATATGTCCACCTCCTGTCTTCTCTAATCCTCCTGCCTGCTGCTCTTCCCCCTTAGTGCTTATCATCATCTCACATACTATATCTTTTCCTCATTTATCTTGTTTATTGTCTGTCTCTAGATTGTTAGGTCAGGAGGAAAAAGATACTTATCTGATTTGTTTGCTGCTATATGCATTGCCTAGAACAGCACCCCCAAGCACATATAGGAAGGACCCCAAGCAACTATCCTTGAATAAATGTATGGCAATCATAGTGATTTGAATGACCTTTCAAATCATCTTAGTGGAATTGAATCATCTTTGTAACCCTAACAATGCCTTACATGTTATTGTAGCTGATACATGAGGTTTTATTTATAACAGCATTAGAAGGGAAAAACCAGGGATTTGGGACTAAACTGATCTGAGTTTAAATTTCTTCTGTTCTTACTAATTTGGCCCTAATTATAGCAGACTTCTCTCTGCGTCCTATTTTCTTTATCTGTAAAGTGGACTAAGCTAGTACCTCTGTCATAGGGCTGTTGAGGATGAAAAGATAACGCCTATCAGAGTGGCTGGCACGTTTTTTGTGCCCAGTAAATAACTAGTGTTTTGCAGTCTGTGTCTCAGTTTTTTCATCTCTAAAGGGAGGATTAAACCAATCTCATGATATTTGGAGGAACCAATGAGACAGCTAGGCACAGGTACCGTCTGTTCTTTTTGTATCATGATTGAGAGCACAGACTCCGCAATCAGACTGTATGAATTCCAATCCTAACCCATTTACTTTAGTTTTACTTGACTTTTCTGTGCCACGGTTTCCTCGTGGGTAAGTTGGGAGACATAACAGTACCAGCTCCATGGTACTGTGAAAAAAGATGGATGAGAATATTAATAAAAAGCTTAGACCAGTATTTGGCATATGGTAAACACTAAAAGTGTTTGATTTTAAAATTAATAAAATAGTGTGCCTTTATTGCTTTTTTATTTCTCTTTAGTCTGTCAAATGGTATCAAGAATGGGGCACCTTTACAGTGAAGTTGGCCATGTTTATATTGGAAAATATAACGAAACAACAAAAACAATACCACTGCTTCTTCATGGTTTGACCTGACTGGGTAAGGCAGCTGTGGACCCAAACCTTCCATGCACTGGCACTGTAAAATCTGCCCTTTGGTCCCTGTTCTTGTCAAGATTCACTTACTAGCAATGGCAGCCTGGTTGAGATCTTGTCTCTGAAAAATGTTTTTGACAGTTGCAAATCTGCCTCCATTTCCTTGCTTGCCATTCTGCCAGCTGGTCTCTAGGAATGGTTGGGAATGTAGTTTGAGTAGAAACCTGGGAGGAAGGAGCAAAATTGGAGGGACAGGTGGTGAGTGGCTGGCCAATCTGGAAACCTTCCCCTTCTGCTAGGGAAGGTTTTCTGTAGTAGCAGTAACATAACTCTTAAGAACATATCCTTAAATGTATCCCTCAGTTCTTTAATTATGACAAGGATAAAAGCTCTCTGTATGTAAAGAACCACGGAGCTTATTAAATCACTGAGGACTTGGCTGGATCTTTATTCACATCCAAAACAGGCTTAGGAAGGAAAAGGTAGCTGCTTCAAATCTGCAGATTCAGTTTCCATTCATGTAGCAAGCCGCTGTTGAAAAGCTGTTGTGTGTAGATCTTCTTTCCATTAGCAGAGGTTCTATTGGATCTTCTTTGTGTGTGATTCACGGTTACATCCAATCTGTCCCCGACTCTCACCTTGGAGCTGGGGTGGCAAGCATGCTTCAGTCTCTGGTGCCAACTTCTATTGATTATAGCGATTGCCTGGAGTGCTGTGTTGAGGAGAATTGAGAGGCCACATACAGGCTTAGAAGTGATTAATTGGCAACGTCTGCTGCGTGAGGGGAGAGGAGGTAACTACAGCATATGTGTTGTACATGTGCCCAACGTGATAGATTCCACAGTAAGGCTCACCCTTCAGAGATTCAAAGTTGGATTTTGTGTCTGTGTATTTTTGTCTTTGAATTAGTGTGTACTTATTACCGTATTACACAGTAAAATATAAATAAACTAGGAATTATCTATTAGTTTGGGCTATATAGAATTACCTATGTATGCTTTTCATGGCTTGCTTAAGGCACACATGTAAATTATTAGTTCTTTCACTTCTGAAATAAAATTGTTCTGTATACTACTTATGAGTTTCTCGTGCTTAGTTGATACATGATTCTGATCTCTTGTGTTGTTACTTTTGGCAGAAAATACTCTTAAATTCTTGGGTATTTTACTTACCAAACTACTGACAAATGAACATGAGTCACTTGAAACCTTGGGCACACAGCAGGTGGATGTGACAGACTTGGGGGTTCCAATCATTGTAGAACAGACCAGACATCTCTTTCCTGAAAGAATGGTCATGTGTCTATTGCCCTTTGCTTCTCTCTTTACTGGGTCAGAGGTATCCTGAGTTTAACCACTGAGGTATAGAGCTGTTTTTTCTATTTTGTTTACTTCCTGTGAATCAAAGTAAGTCTTTCCAAATTCCCGGACAAAGAATGTTCTTTCATTGAGTTAGAATGTTGAAAGTATAAGCAAAAATTTGAGAGGTACTTTTTACATTTGCTAAGTAAAGAAATATTTGTATTAGACTTTTCAAAAAAGTATGATAAAGTTTCAAACAAGTATCATACACATAAAATTGACCATTTTAACCATTCTTAAATGTATCATTGTGTGGCATTAAGAATATTCACATTGTTATACAACTATCAACAACATCCGTCTCCACAATTTTTCCATCTTCCTTTACCCATTAAACACTCTACCCATTGAACCCTAACTCCCCATTTCTACCTGCCCCTGCCGCTCCGCCCCTGATAACCACCGTTCTAATTGCTGTAGCAACTTAAAGATTTTGACTATTCTGGATACCTCATGTAAGTGGAATGATACAATCTTTGTCTTTTTGTGACTGGTTTATTTCACTTAGCATAATGTCTTCAAGGTTCATTTATGTTGTGGCAGGTGTCCAAATTTCCTTTTCATGGCTGAATAATATTTTATTGTATTATGTACCACATTTTGTTTATTCATCTGTCAATGGACACTTGTTGCTTCCACCTTTTGGCTATTGTGAATAATGCTACTATGAACATGCATTATATCTATTCAAATCCTTACTTTCAGTTCTTTTGGATACATACCCAGAAGTAGAATTGTAGGATCATGTATTTTTTTAAATTTTTGTTTTCCACTGTGGCTGTGCCATTTTATGTGCCATCAGTAATGCTCAAGGGTTCTAGTTTTTCTGCATTCTCACCAACATTTGTTATAGTTTCTATGTTTTTGATGATAGCCATCAAAGGCTTCTTAGTAGTGTGAGGTAGTATCTTATTGTGCTTTTGATTTGCATTTCCCTAGTGATTACTCATGTTGAGCATATTTCCATGTGCTTATTGGCCATTTGTATGTCTTCTTTGGAGAAACGTGTATTCAAGTCCTTTGCCAGTTTTTACGTCAGGTTCCTTGTTTTTTGCTATTGAGTTGTAGGAATTCTTCCTATAATCTGGATGTCAATCCCTTATCAAATATGCAGTTTGTAGTTTTCTCCCCCTGTCCCATGGGTTGCCTTTCCATTCTGTTGATAGTGCATTTTGATACCCAAAGTTTTTAATTTTGATGAAGTCCAAGTTATTTTTCTTGTATTGCCCATGCTTTTGATACCGTATATAAGAAATACCAAATCCCATGTCATGAAATTTTTCCCCTGTGTTTTCTTATAAGTATTGTTTAACTTTTGCTGTCTTACAATTAGGTCTTTTAATTATTTTGAGTTAATTTTTGTATATGTAAGGTAAGGCGCCAACATTCTTTTGCCTGGGGATATCCAATTTTCCTTATACTATTTGTTGAAAAGACTATCCTTTCCCCATTGAATGGTCTTGGTACCCTTGTCAAAAATCATTTGACCATATATGTGAGAAGGTTTTTGTTGTTTTGTTTTTGGGCAGTATTTGACATTTTAAGGTTAAATTCATAGTTTCATCATTTCTCAATGATATTGCACACTTCCTAACTATTGTCTCTATTTCGAGTATCATTTTTGATAAATTTATACTATGGCATTCTGATTATATTTTGTAAGTTTTGCCTGCTTTTCTGTTTTTCCTCTTTGATTATGAGTCCCTAGAGGGCAGGGATTTTGTCCTGGAGACCTAGTGCCTTATGCGTCATTGGTATTGAATACATATTTGTTGGATAAAATTAACTTGGAGCTAAAAAAAGAAAGAGAAGGAACAAGAAGACACAAAGTTAGGTACCTAAAATACTTTTCCATTATTATAACTATTACTGTGGCTTATGAGCCTTTGAATTAGGTCTCTTTTCTGCTAAAGATTTTTGCTCTGTTTTCCCATGCTTGCCACTGTGACTGCAGTTTCCACTCTCTTCCTTACAATGATAAATAATCTTCACAAAAATTTAAGAGGAAGACAAGAATAAGTAGAAAACAGAATAAAGTAAAGGAAAGGTGGAAGAAATCAACCTCATTCAAAAGCATTTAACAGGTGACACTTGAAGTTGAGTCAGAACAGGCTGAAGGTGCTCAGAAGTAGTGATAATGCTGTGAGAGATGCAGTCTTATAGACAAACCTAAAATACATGTTCCCTAGCACCTTTTGTCACAAGTGTCTCTTGTGCTTGTGGAAATTTGGAATAGGTGAATAATTTTTTGCCTCAGAATATAACATCTCTACAGAAAGTAGCTTTTTGTCTTTGACAGTTCTATTTGTATGGCCAAATCTCTGAATAAATGAAAACATTAATTAATCTGATCCTCATTAAAGTAGGCTGTCCAAGAAAAATGACATAAAAGTCTTAATATCAGGGAGTTGTATAATATTTGATACATTGAGGAGCCAGGTTTCATCAGTCTCCTAATGTGTGTGATTGTCACTTTCTTTTGACTTTATTTGGGAAAAGTTAATACATAGGATAAGTAGAGAATCGTAGAGTCAGAAGAGCAAATCTGGCTAACCCACCACAGTTAAGGATGGGAAGAAGGTATATAGGGCCGTTAAGCCATCATGGTCAAAGCATATGTTGTACCCTGAAAGCTCCATGGTCTCTAACATTATATTTTGTTTTATTTTTTAAAAAAATAGATACAGTGTCTCACTATGTTGCCCAGGCTGGTCTTGAACTCCTGGGCTCAAGCGATCCTCTGGCCGCAGCCTCCCAAAGTGCTGGGATTACAGGTGTTAGCCACTGCAGCCAGCCACTCACTACTACTACTTAAGTGGCATCGTCTACTATCTGCTTTCAGTGACTTTTTGACTTACTAACTGTTCAGGAGATTCTTTCCTTACTTAGTAGGTAAATGATTCTAAAGCTAGACACATTCAGCCCTCCATATTTGCAGGTGTCACATCTTTGAATTCAATCAACTGTAGATCAAAAATATTTTAAAAAACAGTAAAAACAGTAAAAATTTAAAAAGCAACACAATATAACAGTTACTTATATATCACATTGTATTAGGCATTATAAGTAATCTAGAAACGATTTGAAGTATGTGTATATGTTATAACCAAATATCATTTTATATCAGAGACTTGAGCATCTGAGGATTTTGGCATCCATGGGAAGTCCTGGAACCAATACCCTGTGGATATAGGGAATGACTGTACCAGGAAAGTCTAACCAGAGGCAATGGTTACAAGTCTGAGAATTTGAAATGGGTGACTCTGAGAGTCCCAGGACTATATGGCTCTCACATTCATTTTAGCCCCTTTTACAGTTCTAGTTGTTCATTAAAACTCTCAGAGACTTATTTGGGAATAATGTTAATCTCAAAGAGCTGGATTAATCAGTGAATCAAATTCTTGTGATCTTTCTCTGAGCTTCTGGAGTTTTTGGAAGCCCAAGGTTTATAAGGTATAACCTGGATAGACCGCTAGGATTCTCATTAACTCTGGTTAACAGGTCACTTAAGAATTTCAGTTTTAACCTAGTGGTACTCCAGTGACTTGAAGGAGTAAATACGTTTTTAAAGGCAACTTACTTTAGAGTGGTTTACAGTGCACTAATTAGGAGGAAATCTAACTTAGTCGTTTCAAGCCTCTGAAATCCTTGGATGAAGTACAAATGCTGAGATGGAAATATAGTATGCTATTTGTATATTATTTCATTTCATGAAGTAGTAACTTGGCAGAGTTGTATTTAGAAGTGATTGCACTCTATAGTCCTTCTCCTCAGCCCTCTTTTGTGTGGGTATAATCTACTGCAGTAGTATCATAGACATTTATGCACTGCTGTTTGCATAAGCCTTTTATTGGAAATAACCCTACAAAATAGCAGTCCCTGCTAGCTTAGCACAGTTGGGCCTTTTCTAAGGCTCATTTTCGTACACATCAAAAAAACACAATCTCTAGTTAATGTTAGTAGGATGATACCATAAGCAAGATATTCAAAGATGGGCATTTCCTCTGTCCCTGGCTCACCTGAGGAAGGAGGTCAGAGGCTCAAGTGACTTAATTCTATGCAGATCTCCGCCTAATGGAAACAGCAAATACGAATGGGCAGTATTACTTTTTCCCTTAATATCTTGCTATTTATGAAACTTATTTCTCACTGCATTTTAAAAATGTATTTAACGCATAGATTAACTATTTCATGATATTATATTAGGTTTTAAAAATCTGATATTTAATTATAGCATGGAATTGCAATGCCAATGGGTTTACAAATTGATATTTTAAATGACTGAAAAGTTCACACTCTGTAGCTTGTTTAACATGTCACCTTCAGTTATCTCATTTTTGATCAATACATATGTTGTCATAATGTATAAAGAAGAAATATTTGTAGATTAAAGATTTGTTACTTTTTGGTACAGTGGACTCTATTTTTTAACATTTGTGTTATAGAAATTTAGAATAGTAAACCTTCATGAACCCTTCACACCCAGCTTTAGAGGTTATATAAACATTTTTGCCTTTTTTAAAAAATGGGGTCTCACTGATGTCCAGGCTGGAGTGCAGTTGCACGATGTCAGCTCACTGCAACCTCTGCCTCCTGGGCTCAAGTGATCCTCTCGCCTCAGCCTACAGAACAGGTGGGACCACAGGCATGCCACCACGCTCAGCTGCCATGGTTTTTTGTTTTTGGTTTTTTGTTTTGTTTTGTTTTGTTTTGTTTTTGAGACAGGATCTTACTCTGTCAACCAGGCTGGAGTGTAGTGACACATTTGTGGCTCAGTGCAGGCCTTGACCTTCCAGGCTCAGATGATCCTCCCACCTCAGCCTCCTCAGTAGCTGGAATTACAAAATGTGCACCACAACACCTGGCGAATTTTTGTATTTTTTGTAGAGACAGATTTCACTATGTTGCTCACACTGATCTCAAACTCCTGAGTTCAAGTGATCACCCACCTCTGCCTTCCAAAGTGCTGGGATTATAGGCATGAGCCACCGTGCCTGGTCTTTGTCATATTTTTAAATGATGACAACAGCATTATTAAAAGCTTGAAAATTAGAATGAAAATGATCTCTAGTCTCATCCAGCTTAACCTGACTCTCATCATTTTTTGGTATCCCAGGCTAGAGTGCAGTGGCGTGATCTCGGCTCACTGCAACCTCCGCCTCCCAGATTGCAGTGATTCTTCTGCCTTGGCCTCCCAAGTAGCTGGGACACCAGGCACTCGCCACCATGCCTGTCTGATTTTTGTATTTTTAGTAGAGGTGGGGTTTCGCCATGTTCGCCAGGCTGGTCTCAAACTCTTGACTAAAGGTGACCCACCCGCCTCAGCCTCCAAAAGTGCTGGGATTACAGGCGTGAGCCACCACACCCGGCCTACAGTTTTGATACACAGATATTGTTTCTTCTTTCTGCTGAACATCATATCCAACTAAGAGCTAATGGTGGCTACCATCAATTGATGTCTTCCTATGCCATGCACTGGGCTGATTGCTTTACATTTAATTCATAGACTCTTCACAATAACAGTACAATGGTATAAATATCCTCTGTCTCTCAAAGACACATTTAAAGATAAGGAACCTAAGATGGGGCAGGTAAGTAACTTGCCCAGGCACTGCATATCTGGCATATGTATTCAGACAAAAGTCTCGCTCTTTCCTCCATCTATAGTGGCCTCGTCAAAAGCATCTTTTCATGTTGCAACATAATCACCTTTTTAAGGAAAAAGAAATATCAGTATGTAAATTTTGACCATGTACCATATAGAAGCAGCACTAGGATAGATGCTGTGGGTTTAGAGGATAAAAGGTATGGTCTCTGTTTTTATATATATATATATATATATATATATATATATATATATATATATATATATATATATATATATTTTATTGCACTTTAGGTTCTGGGGTACCTGTGAAGAACATGCAGGATCGTTGCATAGGTACATACATGGCAATGTGGTTTGCTGCTTCCATTCCCCCATCACCTATATCTGGCATTTCTCCCCATGTTATCCTCCCCAACTCCCTACCCCCAACTATCCCTCCCAAGTGCCCCCCAACAGACCCCAGTGTGTGATGCTCCCCTCCCTGTGTCCATGTGTTCTCATTGTTCAATACCCACCTATGAGTGAGAACATGTGGTGTTTTGTTTTCTGTTTTTGTGTCACTTTACTGAGAATCATGGTTTCCAGGTTCATCCATGTACCTACAAAGGACATGAACTCATCGATTTTTATGGCTTCATAGTATTCCATGGTATATATGTACCACATTTTCCCTGTCCAGTCTATCGTCGATGGGCGTTTGGGTTGGTTCAGGACTTTGCTATTGTAAACAGTGCCACAGTGACCATATGTGTGCATGTGCCTTTATTATAGAACAATTTATAATCCTTTGGATATATACCCAGTAATGGGATTGCTGGGTCAAATGGAATTCCTATTTCTAGGTCCTTGAGGAATCACCACACTGTCTTCCACAATGGTTGAACTAATTTACAATCCCACCAACAGTGTAAAAGTGTTCCTATTTCTCCACATCCTCTCCAGCATCTGTTGTCTCCAGATTTTTTAATGATTGCCATTCTAACTGGCGTGAGATGGTACCTCAATGTAGTTTTGATTTGCATTACTCTAATGACCAGTGATGATGAGCATTTTTTCATATGTTTGTTGGCCTCATGTATGTCCTCTTTTGAAAAGTGTCTGTTCATATACTTTTCCCACTTTTGAATGAGTTTGTTTGTTTTTTTCTTGTAAATCTGTTTTAGTTCTTTGTAGATTCTGGATATTAGCCCTTTGTCAGATGGGTAGATTGTAAAAAATTTTTCCCATTTTGTTGGTCGCCAGTTCATTCTAATGATTGTTTCTTTTGCTGTGCAGGAGCTCTGGAGTTTAATTAGATCCCATTTGTCTATTTTGGCTTTTGTTGCAAATGCTTTTGGTGTTTTGGTCATGAAGTCCTTGCCTATGCCTATGTCCTGAATGCTTTTGCCTAGGTTTTCTTCCAGGGTTATTAAGAACTTCCTTTATGTATCTGGGTGCTCCTGTATTGGGTGCATATATGTTTAGGATCATTACCTCTTCTTGTGGCATTGATCCTTTTACCATTATGTAATGCCCTTCTTTGTCTCTTTTGATCTTTGTTGATTTAAAGTCTATTTTATCAGAAACTAGGATTGCGACTCCGGCTTTTTTTTTTTTTTTTTTTTGCTCTCCATTTGCTTGGTAAATCTTCCTCCATCCCTTTATTTCGAGCCTATGTGTATCCTTGCATGTGAGATGGGTTTCCTGGATACAGCACACCAATGGGTTTTGACTTTTTATCCAATTTGCCAGTCTGTGTCTTTTGATTGGAGCATTTAGCCCATTTACATTTAAGGTAAATGTTGTTATGTGTGAATTTGATCCTGCCATTTGATGCTAGCTGCTTGTTTTGCCCATGCGTTGATGCAGCTTCTTCATTGTGTCGATGCTCTTGACCATTTGGTAAATTTTTGGAGTGGCTGGTTGTTCCTTTCTATGTTTAGTGCTTCCTTCAGGAGCACTTGTAAGGCAGGCCTGGTGGTGACAAAATCTCTAAGTAATTGCTTGTTCGTAAAGGATTTTCTTTCTCCTTCGCTTATGAAGCTTAGTTTGGCTGGATATGAAGTTCTAGGTTGAAAGTTCTTTTCTTTAAGGATGTTGAATATTTGCCCCCACTCTCTTCTGGCTTATAGTGTTTCTGCTGAGAGATCTGCTGTGAGTCCGGGGGGCTTCCTTTTGTGGGTAACCCGACCTTTCTCTCTGGCTGCCCTTAGCATTTTCTCCTTCATTTCAACCCTGGTGAAACTGACAATTATGTGCCTTGGGGTTGCTCTTCTTTAGGAATATCTTTGTGGTGTTCTCTGTATTTCCTAGACTTGAATATTGGCCTGCCTTGCTAGGTTGGGGAAGTTCTCCTGGATAATATCCTGAAGAGTGTTTTCCAGCATGGATTCATTCTCTCTGTCACATTCAGGTACAGCTATCAAACTTAGATTAGGTCTTTTCACATAATCCCATATTTCTTGAGGCTTTGTTCATTTCGTTTTACTCTTTTTTTTCTAAACTTGCCTTCTTGTTTTATTTCATTGAGTTGATCTTCAATCTCTGATATCCTTTCTTCTGCTTAGTTGATTCAGCTATTGAAACTGTATGCTTCACGGAGTTCTTGTCTTGTGTTTTTCAGCTCCATCAATTCATTTATATTTTTTTCTAAGCTTTTTATTCTTGTTAGCATTTCGTCAAACCTATTTTCAAGGTTCGTAGTTTCTTTGCATTGGGTTAGAACATGTTCTTTTAGCTCAGAGAAGTTTCTTATTACCCACCTTCTGAAGCCTGTTTCTGTCAATTCATTAGACTCATTCTCCATCCAGCTTTGTTCCCTTGCTGGTAAGGAGTTGTGATCCCTTGGAGGAAGAGAGGCGTTCTGGTTTTGGGTGTTTTCATTCTTTTTGCACTGGTTTCTTCTCATCTTTGTGGATTTATCTACCTGTGGTCTTTGTAGTTGGTGACTTTCGGATGGGGTCTCTGAGTGGATATCCTTTTTGTTGATGATGAAGTCAGTTCTTTCTGTTTTTTAGTTTTCCTTTTAACAATCAGGACCTTCTGCTGTAGGACTACTGGAGGTCCACTCCAGACCCTGCTTGCCTGGGATCACCTGCAGTGGCCTCTGGATCCTCACTGGGAACTGCACTCCAGAGCTATTCCTTTTCAGCCGTCTTGAATCCCGTCCATCCATCTCTGTTCTTCAGTGCCAGTGCACTAATGCTGAGGAGCCTGCCCCTCGGGTACACTAACAAAGAAAATGCATGGTTAGTGCAGGCCCACCCAAGTCATCTTTCTTTCTTAGAGCCAGTTGTGCCATATAACATAAACTAATCATTGGGGTAAAAACATCTGTCATATTTATAGTCCTAGAAAATGTGCAGGCCATGCCCACTGCGGGGGTGGAGAATCTTGCAGAACCACGTTGGAATTCCGTTCATTACAAGCTCCCAATTGGAAACAACTTAAATGTCCACCAATAGGAGAATGGATAAAACATGGTATATTCATGTAATTAAATATCTTTAGCAATAAAAAGGAACACATTATTAATATATGGTCACCCTCATATTGTTGGGCTCTGCACACTAGATTCAGCCAACCTTGGATAGAAAATAGGAGAAAAAAATTTTGTCTGTAATGAATGTGTGCAGACTTTTTTCCCTTGTCGTTATTCCCAAAACAATACAGTATAACAACTATTTACATAGCACTTATATTTCATTAGGTATCATCAGCAACATAGAGAGGATTTCATGTATATGAGAGGATATGCATAGATTATATTCCGATTCTATACCTTTTATATCCAGGACTTGAGCATCCATGGATTTTGATATCCAAGGGAAGCTCCTAGAACCAATCCCCTATGGCTATGCAGTAATATGGATGAATCTCAAACACTGTACTGAAAGGAGCCGGAACAGAAGAGTACTTATTGTATGATTTCATTTGTTGGAAATTCTAGACAAAGCAAAGCTAATCTGTGGTAATAGAAAATCAGAGTACAGTGGTTGTTGGCAGGATGAGGATATATGGGGATTGCCTGAGAACAGGCACAAGAGAACTTTGCAGAGTGATGGAAGTGTTGTATATTTTGATAGGAACCTGGATTACATAAATGCTTTCATTTGTCCCAACTATTGAAGTTTACTCTTAAGTTCTCTTTAGATCTGTATATGGCACTGAATGTAAATTGTCCCTCAATTTAAAAATGAAAACATTACACTATTGAATCCTTGTTTTACTTCTCACCAGACTCTTGGATTAAGAAATGAGCCACAGCTATATACAACCACCATCATAAATGTTAAAGCTAAAAACAACTTGACAAATTATCTAGCCTAATTTCCTTGTAAACACTACTGCCTTGGTGAAGAAAAAAGTTTAAAATTGCTAATGATAAAATCTGCTGTTGCTACCTTCTGCACTCAGGAGAAGAGTTGGGCAATTTTACCAACTAGTGTATGCCAGCAGAAGATATGACAGAGGGGCAGATTTGCTAACAGCAATACATCTTGAAGTATAAGCACAGAATCTGGATCAAGACATTTTTTACTTAGATGTGTTTGGCAGAAGGCGTTTTCTTACTGCGATTGATCTGATCAGGGAATGCATAGCATTTTGCTGCTACCCATGATCTGGCTGAGAAATAATTTGTAAAAGCGGCATTGTAGTTAATAAAGGACACATGGTGTTAATGTTAGTGTGTCTGTGATCTCACACTCCCTCTATAGAAATGATCTATAAGATTGCCAAAGATTTCATGACCTTGTGAGCAGAAAAAGGACACATTTGCGTAGACGGATTTCACAAACCACCCCTGCAGTTTTTTGCTAGTCTTTTAAAAGTCTCTGAGATCTGCTAGTCATTGCATTGATTTTATATGTTGTCTTGGCTGATTATTGATTTTAGATTTTAAGTCCATAATGAAAATATTTAGGTGACATTACAAATCATTATAACTTTAAAAGGGTCTTTAGCAATTAAAACATTATCTTAAAAATTCTGAATTGTGCTTTGGGTTTTCATTATGAGGTGTTGGCATGGGCTGGTATTTTTTAAATTTTTGCGTTTATTTTCTTCATCTCTGAAATCATTTTATTTTCTAATTAAATTTCTTTGCTCTGGTCTTTTTGGAAACTTACATTCCCTGGCACCTCGCTAATCATTTCAGTCTCTGTTAGTTGTTAGTGTGGTCTTCCAGAGTGACCATGGTTCCCTTAAGTGACTTAAAGAGAATTAATAAACACTCATTCTATCCTATTTATTTATATGTTGAGTGGTTAATTAGAGTCAACTAAGTTTTGGAATCGTCAAATTCTAAATTTGGAGTTGTCAAATATCTTGAGTTCTGAGAACTTAGAGAGTTTTTTGTATAGATAACTTTTATGTGATAATGATAATAATCCCTTCTGGTATCTATTGGTTTTTCTGTATTAAAGAATATAACTCTGGCTCAGTTTACTTATGAATAATTCAGTTTATGTGAAATGACTGTGAAATGAAACCTCTGTCTTGATCTGGTATTAAAATAATTTGTAAAGTATCTTCATGCAAAAGAACAATTACTGTGTGATTCCACTCATATGAAGTATCTAAAGTACTCAAACTTCCAGAAACAGAAAGTAGAATGGTGGTTGCCAGGGGCTAGGGGAGGAGGAAATAGGAGTTGTTTAATGGGTGTAGAGTTTCGGTTTTGCAAGATGAAAAAGTTCGGGAGATCTGTTGCATAACAGTGTGAATATACTTAACCCTATTGAACTGTATACTTACAAATGGTTAAGATGATGAATTTTGTGTTACATATATTTTATCAGAGTTAAAAGTAAAAAATATATATTAAAAATACGTTTTGCACTTTGAGATGAGGAAGCCAGTTATAACCAAAAAATGTAAAATATAGTTTAAATTTCTGTTGTCTTCAGATTAACAGAATTCATCATTCCTTCAGTCTCCCTGTGTACAGCATTCTTCACTTTCACACTGTACTTGAGTGTGCTTCCTTACTCTATCTTTTTCTCCACTTTCAACTACCCAGCACTCTCACATTTAAACTTCTTCCTCAAATTGCTTGCCTCATGGATTAAGAACAATTTTTAATGTGAAACAAACCATAACCAAAGATGAAGTGGGAATATAATGTAATCAGCTGCTTTCTTTTTATCTGGTGCTTCTACTTGTTACTAGGGACATTTTAAAAAATGATGGAGCAGCCTCTGTGTGTCAGGCACTGTGCTGGTGTTTCCACATTTGTATTTTGAGAGTTGATTATTTATCAGAAATGGACGAAAGTAACCAGCCTTAAAGGAACTTTGATTATTATTTTTATTAAGATTGCTTTGGTCATGGGAATATTTTTCTTCTTCGGGCAAATTATTAATTACTTAATAAGGATATATTCCTAACAAGAGTACATCTTGGTGTTTAAAAGTATGTTTACATGTGTTTTACTAATACAGGGAATTAATTCTCAGTATGTGGATAGCTATAATGTCTTCAAAATGTTCATTACGCCAGATAGTTCAGATTTATGTCATTGAGGGCAAAGCTCAAGACAGCATATATTTGCTTTTAACTGCACCTCACTGTTCAAGGTCAGTGTGGTACATCCTAGTGAAAGGAAGACAGTGCATCAGAATGTTTGTTTTGAGCATTTATTTTTAGCAGCAGAACTAGAAATTATATTTTCATTTTAGGGTATATATTTTTATTTATTATGAACATTCCAAGAAGACTAAATAATTTTAGACATGCGTATGTGAGTGCACGTGTACATTGCATGCACGTGTGTATGTGTGTGTGAGAGAGTGAGAGACTGAGTCTGAGACTGTGAGAGAGAAGGAAAGGGAGAGAAAAGAAAAAGACATCCCCTTAATAGCAGGAGGGGATAGAGGCTTACTCAGTCTATTATCATAAAGCTCTGCTAATGTAGCTTCTGAGTCATGTGACTGCAGAAAAGGCTATTATCTCAATGAAAAGGAAACCGGGTTTTAGAGCAAGCAATAGAATAGAAGCAGGAAGAATTTTCGAGTGTTCCACCATGCTGGATTGTCAAAGGGGGATCTGTCTGATCAGCAGCTAAAAAAGGATTTGTGTGGCTAGTTTGTCAGCTATCGTTAGAAACAAATGATAGAGGAGATAAGCGGCGGGGTGCTCAGCATGTGCTTAGGTTTACCCCAAGACATAATGTTGGTTTGGGTTAACAGAGGAGATTTATCTCTGAGGCAATAAATTTATTGCTAATTGTGGGGGGTTTTGTTTTGTTTTAATGAGTGATGTATGGTATTTGTATTTACATCACTGGTGAAGATAAAGAGAAGCTGCTGAGCTCTGATATGAACTGCAGAGGCTGTGGACAATTACAAGGTGTGTTTCAGAAGTGCTCTGACTTAATATTTGGTAATGTTCTTGGAATTCTGTGTGCTTGTGGATTGGATGTGCGGTGCGTTGTAGAAGGGAGAACTGAGCATGACAACCAGGCGGTGATAATGTTCTCAGGAACAAATAGATACAGTGTGACCCAAATTGATTCCCATGGTTCTTATTTCTTTTGTGTTTGTTTAGTGTTTAAATATTCCTTGTAGTTTATTTATGTAGCCAAATACGGTGTCATGCTTGTTTTTAGGAAATATTTTGATAAGGATTTCTAAAATTCAGGAGGATAATCTTAATTTTTTAGATGCAAATCTTAATTATTAAGGAATAAATATAACTATAAGCCTTATCTTTCTATCTCTATACTTTTTATCCTTTTCTAATTTCAAGCTTAAAGGGGAACTTTGTGATAAATTTGAAATTATTTAATTTTTGATTAGATGGTAAGTAAAGCTTTTATTTTTGGCAGAGGCCTTGATTCAGTGATTTTTTGTTGTTGTTGTTGTTATATATAGTACCTAACTTTCTCAGATTGATCTTATGCTATTGTATGCAGAGAGCTAAATAATATACAGTTAATCTTCAGACTGTACGTGTCCACTTTTGCTCATGTTAATGCTATTAATTCTCTTAGCAGTCTGTACCTTTCTCTTAACCTTGCAAAATGTAGTACTTAAAAGTCTGAGATTGGTTAAAGATAATCAGAAGCATTATCTGAAAAGGGTTAACAATTATACAACATATACTCGGAGAATGAATTTGCTAATGTTTTAACTTCTAGAACAGATGTGCTGAAGTGTATATGTTTCCAAATCACATATGATTTTGAAACTAAAGTATACTCTATACAGTTCCCTTTTGAAATTGAGGTTGGAAGAGGTAAGGAATTTATCAGGCAATTTATAAGGTGTATAGACAGTTTAACAAAGAATTAATTCTTGCTGTCTTTTCTAATAAAAGATGAGAGCAACTCAAACATATTTCTTAATTATACTAAGTGCAAGAGATTATTCTTCTTTATATCTACAAGCCATATCTTAGCACAGTATAGTTTAATAAATTATTAATTTTATTAAATGAGATTTTCTTTAAAAAAGCTAACAACACTGGTACTTTATATAGAAAAACAACTTGGTTCAAATAAGCATTTAATTAATTTGGGATTTTTTTAAACTATGGTAACTCCTACATTCTTTTTTTTTTTTTTCCTTTTTTTATTTTCACTGCTCTTTCAATGACGCTCACATTCTTGTAAGTAGGCTGTGAGACAGAGTTCCATTTTCAGCCCAGAAAGCACTAGCACCATAGGTTAAATATTTTGAATAATAAAAATTTCAAAGTTACATTGTTTGGGCTTTCTTTGTTTTCCTTTATTTTGTTTTTAAATTTTATTTTGTTACCTTATCTAAACCTTGAAATGAGCCAAGACTTTTGTAATAATTAAAAGATATTTTTATTGAGCATCTATTATTACAAACCACTCTATGAAACAATATGGGAAAATGAAGACAAATAAGATATTTAATCAGATAAGTTAACTTACAACTGGCATTGGAACCCAGCCTCAATAAATGTGATTATCCTGTATCTTATAGGAATTTAAAATAGCTAAAAAGAATAAAACTTATATGGCTGTTGAGAGAGTACTTCTCTGATTGTGTGAAATACATTTCATATGAGCAGATTTGGATGGTAGTTTTAACTGGTCTGCATTCATGCCAGTTCATTTTCCTTTGTATCAGAACAGAAATACATTTGCTTCTTTGTTGTTTGTTTTTATAATCTTCTACAGCTAGAGTGGTTTTTGTTCCTGATAATGTTTTTCTCCTAGGACATAAAACATCAGTCCTTTGCAAATTTAAAGTATTTTCATAAACAGATTAATATATTGAGTTATCTAAACAAAAGGTCTTTACTTTTGGAGGTTGGGGAGTGAGGAGGCGCCCCAGTATTATTATCTGAGTTAAGAGGTGCAGGTGTTGACGTCCGGGTAGTGTCTAAACAAGCCAGATGTCTAGCTTGCAAATCCTGCTACACTTCAGAATTCCAACCACAATAATTAACCACAAATATTATAATCGGGTCTGATCTTGTCAGGCTAAGGGGGGTTGTTTTTTGGAACGATTTTTAATTTGTAGAAGAGATAGGTAAGAAAAGGTAGAATTAAATGTGATCTTAGTATTCAGTGTTGTAAAACTGAGTGAAATGTGTTCATAGGACCTTTTTGTTTTTTGAGAAAGTAAAAGTTTGGGAAGATTTAGGCAGGATTAAATTACAGGGCTATATTTTAGAGACATTTGAATTCTGTGGAAGCAAAGGGAATATAAGATTCAGGAAGTGAAAAAGCATGTGCAACAGCCAGCAGATTTTCCCACGATACCTCTTATGGGATTTACTCTCAAACAGTATCACTCGGAAATGCAGAGAAAGGTTTAGAATCTGTTGGCTTATCCGTTTCTCTCACAGGTGCTTTGGTCCTTGTCATTAAAAAAGTAAGACTTGGCACTTTTTGGTCTGCATTTTAGTGGTGATGGCTATTTTCCCCTGGTTCATAGTGAACTTGCAGGGTTATGGCTTGTAGTAATCACTAATATAGCACAACATAAACATACATTTGCATGACTTTAATTTTAAGGATAACATGGTTATTGGTGTGGATGTTTTATTAAAGATTTTGTAAGAAACACCAGACACTATAATCTTGACATTGAATGATTGTTTCTTCTTTAAAAGTTATTAAAGATTAAGAAATAGGTTGTGATAGAAACTAGATGTTTGGTTTCATCATTTTAGATGTTGAATCCAATTATAATAGTAAATTGAGTGGCTAGAATAGTCATAGAAACATACTGTGAGGCTTATGTTTAAGATCCATGTTTTGCTTCCATATGTCCTTAGACTGTAGTCAAAATGAATGGTAAACATAGTATTGAAACTTTACAATAGCCTTTTTATTTTTAGTTATATATTAAATTTTGTTTTTCCAAATTTTGTTTTCTTGTTTTAAATGTGAAAATGTCCATTTTTATATGTCATTTTTACATGCTTATTTAAAATAACATTTTAAAGACTTTGTTTTTACTTTTTTCTTGTCTTTTATGAGGAAAATGACTTTTGCAAAACAATTAACAATAGTTTTAAAGCTACCTTTTATGTGGAACTTACGTGCCAGGTCCTGTTCCATGGACCTTATCTGTATTCAATTCCTGTTTCACAGTTGGGAGCTGGAGTCATGGAGAGGTAAAGTCACTGGTCCAAGCTCACACAACTAATGAGTAGTGGTGCAGGAGTTCAGCCCAGGCAGTTTGCCTTGAGAGTCTAGGTGCTAAATTACTGTGTGTATTGAGTTCAGATGGTGCTGAGTTCAGTTAGGTTTGCTGATATATTCCAGAATGAGGACAAGATGAACATAACAGACAAGGAGAGAACTATTACAGTTGAAGTGATTTTTTTGTTTTTTAGTGTTTGTACTTTTAGTGAACTTCTGTTTCATTTCAAGTATGTTAAGAGTAAGACATTATTTAAAGAGTATTTCATCTGCCTTGAAAAGAAACATATTCATGAACATTAACTCCCTGCTAATTCAGAAATCTGCTTTAGAAGAAGGAGAATGAAGTAGAGCATTAAAATAGTATGTCAGAGATTGTTACAATAGAGTGACTATTAATTGCCATCAGATTAATTTTGGATGGGGAGAAGCTTTGTAGTTCTGGGATCTGAAAGATGTGTGTTGCATATTTTCTTACTTAGTTTCTTTTACTTTTTCTTGGCAAATGGAGAGCTTGCTGCTTCCAAGGTCCTTTACTCACTGCATTGCTATGATGGAGCATTCAGGTATAAAAACCACAAAGGATTTAAATAAATATCCTTGTTTATAGATACCAGGGATTCTATAAGGAGGAGAAAGGTGTACAGACTCTTTCCAAGCCCGTAGTCTTTGAATCAGCAGCTACAGATTAGAAGCAATTAGAAGTCCACCTTCCTTGGTAGGATATAAGAGGCTCTTTCACAATCTGGATCTGCCCCTCCAGCTTCATGTTCTAGACATTCTCACCTACTCTTTTATTCTACCTTTAATGTAATAGCATCGATTCTCCTGATTTCACAGGGGTTGTGTTTTATGAAGTTGTGGGAAACATGGAACTGGAGAATTCTGAGCCATGGCTCCTAGGGGAAAATTGATGGTTAGGTTCCTGCAGGCCTCAGGTCATATCATCTTAGTCATCTGATCAATATATAACCTTATGTGTGTTTCTGTTTAAAGACAACTTATTTAATATGTAAGTTGTATAATATTGTTGATTAAGATTGTGCTCACAGCCGACAGCAGTGTTAACTCCTGCCTGAACAAAGCTTGTCTAACATTCATATTTTCTAGGAACCCTAGATAGCATTCTAGCATTATGCTTGGGGGCCACTTGCAACAGCAGAAGAACAAAAATGCAAAAATGTGGCCCTAAAGAGACTGCAGAGAGATATTTGCTTTACAGTATGAGAGCTGAAACAAGACAGAGCATCTCCTGTGTGAATAGGGAGTGTTATTTGCGGAATACCTGCAATGGGCTAAGAGTTTAAGATAATAATGACAAGAATAATGAAGGCAGCTTATTTGTATGCGGGTGTTTCTGTATACTAGGCCATGTGCTTTCCTGCTTTATCTCATTTAATTTTCATTCAAACTTGTGAAGTAAATGTTATTTGCAAATACTACATACATGGAAACAGGCTTAGAAGGGTTGAATACCTTTCCCAAGGTTGTGCAGCTAGCAAATGTTCGAAGCAAGAAATGACTCCAAAGCTTATCATTATCTGGAGGTCCAGGGCCAAGTTAGGAGATGGAGTCAGATGGAGCTGCCTTTCTTAATAGAGCTTCTGTCCTTGTTGGAACAGGGTAGAGGGCCACATTTTCCCCAAAGCCTTTCTGTCTGTGTGATATTCTAGATATTGAAATCTGGAAGGATTGGTCACAAGAGATGTTCCTGTGCGGAGAGGTTTGAGAGCCATGCACTTGTTGACTATGGTAGCAAAGGTGGTCTCTGGATCTGCTTCTGCTGTGCCTGTCCTGCCAGCTAACTGGCCCATTCACATTCTTACTACATATCTTTTCTCTGCCTTGTAACCTTGGCTCATTCCTTGCTCCTTGTAACTTTGTTATCTTGCGGTTTCTTCCTGTGTATCTTTTTAGCTGTTGCTTTCTCCTCTCACTGAACACTTCTCCCTCCTCAAACAAAGAACTTGTTTGAGCAGGCTCTCAGTCTTTGGGATAATCAAGAGAGAGAAGTGGCACCAATTACCATTGTCTTTGTCTGGATAGAAGTTTTGTGCCAAGCCATTCCCTTAGACCCCGGCAACCTGTAGATCAGATTCCTGAATCAAGTGCTGGGGGGCATGGTGGTGTTAGGGTGTTTTCTGTGTATAGAGATGAAGAAAAGCTGCCTTATAGCAGCAGGTTGTGAGCCTTAGGAAAGGCCGTGGGCATGGAATGTTTGGTTCAGAATAGAGTGCAGTGGAATCTTGTACTGCCTGGCATTACCAAGAAGATCCACAAGGATTCTGTCTCGTGTTTCTTCACATCTAAAATTTGAAGACCAATTTAAATTATCTGGTTTTTCTGCTTGGTGGTTGGTAGAGTTTACTTTTTCATTTAGATGATGAGTTGTGATATATGTTTATCAGAATGAATCATTGTTCAAATATATTCAGTTACCATTGCAAGGCTGAAACAGAATTCCTGCAGTGACCCGTTTGAGGCCCCTTCTGTTCTGCCTGGTTTGATCTCCCATCACCTCCAGAATATCTCAACTCCCAGGCAAACTCAATGCAGTTGAAATTAAGTTCCGGAACACAGTCTTCTAAAGTTGGTTGTAGGATTAAGTAGGGGAAGGCAAGGTTGCAGATGTAAACAGAAAGTTGTTTTTTTTTTTTTTTTTTTTTGAGACGGAGTTTCGCTCGTTACCCAGGCTGGAGTGCAATGGCGCGATCTCGGCTCACCGCAACCTCCGCCTCCCGGGTTCAGGCAATTCTCCTGCCCCAGCCTCCTGAGTCGCTGGGATTACAGGCACACGCCACCATGCCCAGCTAATTTTTTGTATTTTTAGTAGAGACGGGGTTTCACCACTGTTGACCAGGATGGTCTCGATCTCTTGACCTCGTGATCCACCCGCCTCAGCCTCCCAAAGTGCTGGGATTACAGGCTTGAGCCACCGCGCCCGGCTAGAAAGTTGTTTTTTCTACAGAGGTTAATGTGAGCAGAACAGAGAAAAGTAAGAGAAATCAACCCAATTACTGTAAGACACAAAAATCTATTGTTTGTCTAGAATAGTGCGTCTAGATTGCAGATACGGAGGGAAATGGGGACACAGTTGTGCTTATGGGGTCCTGAGGCTGTCCTTAATGTCTAAACCACCTAAGTTCTGTGTAATTTTATGGTTTAGTCAAGTAATGTACCATATTTGCTGTTGATTGTGGTACCTGGAGCTGCTGGGAATGGTGTGAGTGCTAGAAATGAACAGAAGCACGAGTCACCATATCCCAGTGACATAACTCAAGGGAGATTTGGTAAAAGGGAAAATGCATACTTCCTTGGTCTCCAGGAACAGACAGTCCATAGACTTTGAGGATGACATGTTCGTTTTTTCAAATATGTCTACCTAGTTCATTTCCTTGTGTTGTTGTTGACAACTCTGCTGTTATGTATTTCCAGTTGCTTAATGGCATTATTAGACAATGGGAAGAACTAGAGAGGGCATGGCATTTGCAGTCAGAGCTTGGTTTCAAGCATCGTACTGTGATGTAAGAGCTTTAAGACCTTGGAGAAGTCATGTAACTTCTCCGAATCTGTTTTCTCCTCTGTAAAATAGGAACAGTATTTACATTGTAGAGCTCCGAGAGTCAAATAATGTCGTGCCTAATACATTCTTCAACGCTAATAATTACTGAGCATCTAACATCTTATTAATTTTTGTTTGTTTTTTAAACCGCATATTTTGTCAGTGTGGTATCTCTTGTCTGTGAAATAGTCCCTTTACACATGTGACATATTTTCTCATCTGTGTTTGTTTCCTCTTCCTAAGTAATTTAAAACACACACACACGTGCGCTTATTCATTGACTAAGTTATCCATGATTCTGTCATTTCTGTCTTCTGGAGCAACATGGAATCTCATATTTCTATCTTAATCACATATTTTTAATTTTGCTTTTGTTTTTGTGGTTTGTGGTACAATTGTTATTTTTAGCATCAAGTCATGTGGCTAAATCATATTAAACTGCAATGGCCAAAAATCCCCTGGTTATTTTGACTTAAATGACCATCATCTTGGTTTTTCTTTTTATCAACCTAATGGGAAGTTTCTATGTTTGTTCTTGGAATAGTTATGCTGGCTGTGAAGAGTATGTAGTAATATGCTAAAGCTTTGTAAACTCTTTTGGGAAGATGGAGTCTCGCTCTGTTACCCAGGTGTGAGTGCTGGTGGTATGATTTTGGCTCACTGGAGCCTTCACCTGCTGGGCTCAAGCAGTCTTCTCACTTTAGCCTCACTATTATCTGGAACTACAGGTGCATGCCAGCATGCCCAGATAACTTTTGTATTTTTTTTGTAGAGACAGAGTCTCACTGTGTTGCCTAGGCTAGTGTCAAACACCTGGGCTCAAGCGATCCTCCTGCCTTGGCTTCCTGAATTGCTGAGATTACAAGCATGAACCATCGCACCTGGCCCTAAATTTTAAAAGATACAAAACTATAAGTTTATGCTTTAAAACAATAGGAAAAATACCAGATGGAATTATTTACTTGAGGAGATGAGGCATGCACAATAAGAAGCTGAAAGAGTAGCAGTGCATCAAATAATGAGACAGTGTGCTAGATGCAAAGAGTGCAGGCCTGTAGTCAGGCAGCATGGGTTCAAATCCTGCTTCTACCAGCCGTTGGCTATGTTTGACCTTAGACATGTTCTTGAATTTTCTTTCAGGAAATAATAATTACTTCATATAGTTAATTGTGAAGATCAAATAAAACAATACAAGTATACTACTATACCATAGTAAATATTCAACCATGCAACCTATTTTGGTGAAATAGTTTCAAACTCTAGAGCAGTTTGTAAAGCAAATTATTCCATGAATATTAAGTACGTGTGCACCAGGCATTCTAATAAGGCCTAGGATTTTTTTTTTTTAATGAGGAATACTTAGTTTCCGTCCTTCAAAGAGTTTAAAATATGGTAGGGAAAAGACGGAAATAAGATAGTTATGATATACATGATTAATGGTAGAGTTATATGCAGTTGTTCTTCAGTATTATGGGAGATTGGTTTTGGAAACCCAGTGGAGACCCAAATCTACCAATACTCAAGTCTCTTACATGAAACAGCATAGTAGTTGTATATAATGCACATACTTCTGTATACTTTAAGCCATCTCTGGATTACTTAAAACACCTAATCCATTGCAAATGCCATGCACATAGTTGTTTTATTGTACTGCGTTTTTATTTGTATTCTTTGATTATTATTATTTTTTTTTTTTAAGTTTCAAATTTGAGATCAGCTGAATTTGTGAATACAGAACCACAGATACAGGGAGGGCCAATTGTACAGGCTTTTAGAAGACAGAAGAGGGGAATTTAATCTTGGGAGGAAAAGTCAATATGAGCTAAGTCTTAAAGATGAGTGAGAGTTACCCAAAAGGGGAAGATTTATGGCTTATTCCATATAGGACAAGCAAAAGAACTTAGGTAAGAGATGGTATGTAGTAAATGAGGAACCATGCGCAGTTTACAGTTCCTGGGCAAGCAAAAGGACAGCAACCTGGAGACAGACGCAGGGGCTAGATCATAGCACCTTGTATTATGTTTGAGGAAGCACAGGCTTTCTCTTGGAGGGAGTAAAGACCACTAAAGAATTTTAAGCAGGGAAGTTATCTGGAAATAAGGAAACTTATTTTGAATAATCCAAGTGAGATATTCTGAAATAGAAGCGGTAGTGATGAGCAAAGTGATGAGAGGAGCGAGTTGGGTATATTGGAGAGGCACAGTTACCTTATTAATGATTTGAGGAGAATACAGAAGTAAAAGGAGGATGTTCAGTGGATTGATATCTTACACATGGGGCATTTTGGGGGTGGGGAATAAAAATGGATGTGTTTCATTTTCTGAGTAGTCACTTAGCAGGCAGCAGGGTTTTTTAAGGTGGAAGCTTTGCGAGGTGAAGGCTGGAAAGATTTGGGGAACTCATGGAGATAATTGGTACCACCAAAGATACTGCAGTAGCAGTTCTTAATCCTAGTTGAATGTCAGAATTACCTGGAGAGCTTTTAAGAAAAAACATTTGTGGCCGGGCGCGGTGGCTCAAGCCTGTAATCCCAGCACTTTGGGAGGCCGAGGCGGGTGGATCACGAGGTCAAGAGATCGAGACCATCCTGGTCAACATGGTGAAACCCCGTCTCTACTAAAAATACAAAAAATTAGCTGGGCATGGTGGTGTGTGCCTGTAATCCCAGCTACTCAGGAGGCTGAGGCAGGAGAATTGCCTGAACCCAGGAGGCGGAGGTTGCGGTGTGCCAAGATCGTGCCATTGCACTGCAGCCTGGGTAACATGAGTGAAACCCTGTCTCAAAAAAAAAAAAAAAAGAAAAAACATTTGTTTTTTGAGACAAGGTCTCACTGTGTTGTCCAAGCTGGGGTGTAGTGGTGCGATCATAGTTCACTGCAGCCTTGACCTCCTGGGCTCAAGAGGTCCTCCTGCCTCAGCTTTCCAAGTAGCTGACACTACAGGTACCTGACACCACCGTGCCCAGCTAATTTTTGATTTTTTTGTAGAGATAAGGTCTTTTCTTATTACCCAGGCTGGTCTCTAACTCCTGGGCTCAAGTGATCCTCCTACCTTGGCTTCCCAAAGTGCTGGGATCACAAGCATGAGCCACTGTGCTTGGCCTAAGAGAAATATTGACGGTCATACCACACCTGTAAAATTTCTGATTTAATGGATCTGGAGTGGTACCTGGTTATCTTGGGTGTTTTTAAATATTTTTAAAAAAAACTTTTATTGTAAAATATGCATAAAATTTACCATTGTAACGATTTTAATTACACATTTCAGGAATGTTAAATACATGAACAGTGTTGTGCAACTATCACCGTTATTCATTTCTAGAACTTTTTCATCATCCCAAATAGAAAACCATTTAATAATAACTCCATTCCCTCTCACTCCCCAGCCCCTGATAATCTGTATTCCTCTTTCTGTCTCATGAATTTGACCAGTCTAAATATCTCATATTAGTGGAATCCTTCTTTCATTTAGGATGTTCTCAAGGTTTATCTATGTTTTAACATCTACCAGTACCATATTCCCCTTTAAGGCTGGATAATATTCTATTATGTGTGTGTGCATATTTTGTTTATTCATCTGTTGACAGACATTTGGGTTGTTTTCACCTTCAGCAAAACCTGTTCACCTTTTATGAATAGTTCTGCTTTGAACATGGATATATATATGTCTGAGCCCCACATAAAGCTCACATCTTTTTGGTATATACTTAGAGGTAGAATTGATGGATCATATGGGAATGGAAAATGAAAACCAGGTGGTTTTTATATATGTAGCCATGGTTGAGAACCTATGGTATAGAACAAGGGTGCTTAATCTGGAAGATCCATAAATGGTCTTAGTGAGTTAGTGACGTTTTGGGAAAATTGTATGTCATACTTTATATGTGTGTGCTTTTACTTTTTGGCCTTGATCAGATACTCAAGAGTGGTTCATAACCCCAAAAGCTGTTAAGAATCACTCACTAGAGAACCTAATTTTAGGACAGGTGAAGGATTTGAGTAGACACCTCTCCAAAGAAGATATGCACGTAGTCAAAGAAACACAAGTAAAGATGCTCAATATCGTTAGTTATTAGGGAAAGGCAAATCAAACCCACAATGAGATATACTACTTCATATCCAGTAGGATGTCTATAATTTAAAAAGAAAACAAAAATAAGGTTTCTGGAAAATTTGGGGAAAAAAATGGAAACTTCATTTATTATTGGTAGGAATGTAAAATGGTGTAGCCACTTTGGGAAGCGATTTGGCAGTTCTTCAAAAAGTTAAACATAGTTATCATATGACTCATCAGTTCCATTCCTAGCTGTATATCCAGGAGAATGGAAAGCATATATCTGTGTAAAAACTTGTACCCAAATGTCCATAATAGCATTATTCATAATAGCCAAAAGGTAGAAACAACCCAAATGTCCATTCACTGAGTAATGAATAAACAAAATTTGGTATAGCTATACAATGGAATATTTGGCCATAAAAGAAATGAAGTACTGATACATGCAGCAATATTGCTGAACCTTGAAAACGTTATGCTGATTGAAACAAGTAAGACGTAGAAGGTGACATATTCCTTGATTCTGGTTATATGAAATGTTCATATATTAGGTAAATCCACAGAGAGAGAGTAGATCAGTGGCTGCGAGGGGCTGAGAGAGGAGAGAATGGGGAGTAATTGTATAAGTTTGGGGTTTCCTCTTGGGGTGATGAAAATGCTCTGGAATTACATATATTGATGGTGTGTAACCCTGTGAATACACTAAAACTACTTTTTAATATATACAGTAAATTGCTGCATTTTAGGACATGTGACCTCAGTAAAGCTGGTTAAAAATAATTTTTAAAATAAGAGATGAATGAGGAGAGAACTGGCCAGATGGAAACCTGCATAACTTCAAAGAGGAAGAAGATCCCATAAAAGAGATTGAAAAAGAATAATTATGTAAGAGGAGGGCCTATGGACTGTTGTGTCATGAAAGCCACAATATGGAGAGGTTAAAGGAGGAACCACAGAAGAGGTGTGATTTTTAAGTGTGGTAAACACAGCAGAAAGTTTGATAACAACATACGGTATGCCCAAATGGCTGTAGGTTGGCATTTGAATGTCATGGAAGACTAGGGAGGGCAGATTTAATGGAGTAATATGGGAAGAAATGCAATATCTTTTGGTCATAGAGTGAGTGGAAGCGAATCGAGAATAGTCTACATGCCTGTATTCCCTTATTTGAATCTCAAAATTCAACACACGATAATGGAAAGGTTTTTTGTAATTCATTTGGCAGTAAAACTTGACCTGAATGGATGTGAGATGATTTATAAACATCATTTGTCCCACTTAGTGTGAATATTCATACATTCACTGCAGAAATAATACTGAATTTGATTATAGAATTCTTCTGTAGACCCCTCTGGGGTAATAATGAAATATGGTATATGACATACCTTATCTTTTTTTTTTTTTTTTGAGACAGAGTCTTGTTCTGTCACCAGGCTGGAGTGCAGTGGCGTCATCTCGGCTCTCTGCAACCTCCGCCTCCCTGGTTCAAGCACTTCTCGTGCCTCAGCCTCCCGAGTAGCTGGGACTACAGGCATGCACCATGACACCCAGCTAATTTTTGCATTTTTAGCAGAGATGAGGTTTCACTATTTTGGTCAGGATGGTCTCGATCTCTTGACCTTGTGATCCACCTGCCTTGGCCTCCCAAAGTGCTGGGATTACAGGCGTGAGCCACTGAGCCCAGTCAACATGTATTATCTTTCTAGAATGAAATATATATATGTATATCTACATACACATATATGTGCGTGTGTGTGTGTGTTTGAATTCTAAATCATGTGGTCATCACTGTTTGGAGGTAAAGGAATCCTAGACCTTTGTATTCTTTAGACAGGTCTGGATGTGAAGGAATCTGTGAGATTGAATGGTAGCTGGAGAGGAATTTAAACTCATGCTTTAAACATTTTTTTAAAGGATGGAAATGGCCTGAGTACGCTTTAGGTAGAGAGGAAGAGGTTGAAATGAGAAGCTATAACTATTGCAGCAGGGTCTCACAAGTGTGGAGGGAAATAGAAATGGGGTTGGAGTAGTCAGTGTTTACAGGCGGAAGGATCACACATCCTCTGAGACACTAGAAGGGATGTTGAAGATGGAGGCAGATATCTTTCTAAGCAAGAAGAAGGGAAGTTGAGGAAAATCAAGTTGAACAAGTATTACTGAAGTGGCAAAAGCTGAAAGTAATTGTTGAGGTCAATAGAACAAGCTGAGAACGAAGTAAAGGATTGGCAGGCAGGACTAAGGGCCCGGGCAATTTCAGAAACCCTAAAATCTCTCGGGCCACTCTGCCCCTTAAGCTGCTTGATATTCTCCATTGACGCTCAGCTTCCCCTTATGGTGGAAAGACTTGGGAATGCAGTTTTGCGGAATGAGTTCTGTGAGAGGAGGGCGTGAAAGGGAGCTGAGGCGGCTGCAGGTGGGGAGGGGGCTCTAGCTCGAGAGTGATGGAAAGGGGCAGTGGACTGGCGTACACTGAAGACTTAATTGTGGAGGAAGACAGTATAGCATGCTAGGAGTTTGTTGAAAAAAATAAATAAATAAATGGTGTTCAAGTGGGAGCAGTTCCGCGTCATTACAAGATTCAGGGCCTGATTATAGAAGGCAGCGGCTGAAGTAGAGCAGAGGTGAACTTTGTTAGAGTTGACAGACAAGGACCTGGGGGATACTCATTAGTTCATCCACAGTCTTTGATATTACTCAGGATGATGACCAGATTTGGGCTAGAGAGGAAGCCCTAAGCCGATGGCAGAATTCTTCAGTAACTGGGGGGTATTAAGCAGCACGTTGGTAAACTTGATAAGATAGAGGTGTTCTATGGCACTGGTAGAGAGTGTTTTGAAAGGAGGAACAATTTTATATAAGTGCATTTCCGTAATAGAGTGAGGAGAGGGTGACCCTCCCTCCTATCCCTACTACCTGTGTAATGAGAGGACAGAAGCTTCCACTGGAGTGGACCGCAGGCGGGTGGTGGCCTGTCAGGAAAACCAGAGAGGATTCATATTTAGTTAACACCCAGCTTGTTATTCCACCAGCCTCGACTCGGTTCTCCATTGTCATCCAGCCTAGTAGGTTTCTTCCTCAAGGGATTCTGCTTTAGTTGGTCTAGGGCAAAGCCAGGGAAACTGTTTTCAAAAGCTCCTTGGGTGATTCATTAGTGGCCAAAGTTGAAGACCACCCGTGGAACCCACATTTTGCTTTCATCTGCACAACAGCATTACATCACATGCCTAGATGACCTCAACACATTGCACCTATGGCATACCTGACTTGGCATTCCTTCATCAGATTAGAAATGAAATGCTAAAACAATTCAAAGATATTCAATTACTAGGAATCAGTTTAAACTGTAAAACAGTGTCACACCATAATCTTTCAATTAGCAAAGCATTTTTAAAAAATCTTAATACTCATTATTGTTGTGAATTGTGAGAAGGGAACTTGCACACTCTGCTGCAGGGTTTGTAAATTAATACAGCCTTCTTGGAAAAGAATTTGACAGTACACATAAATAGGATTAAATATGGTCAGATTCTTTGATCTAGTAATTACATTTCTAAGACTATTGTAGGTATATAATCAGAAATGTGGATCAAGACATGTTTAAGATATTAATCAGTGTTATTTATAGTAGCAAGAATTGAAACAAATGGTTAAATGTGGTATATTCATATGATGGGATATCATAGAGCATTAAAAATTATGAAGACATTTAATGACAGAAAAATTTTAGTGGATAACATTAAGAAAACAAAAGAGCCAGCTCTATAATTATATATACACTTTGTGCTTGATTGTATACACACATACATTTTAAAATATTGAGCAGGAAATTTTTTTAAGTGATTGGTTTTTCTCTTGGTGGTAGGAATATGTGCTATTCTATTCTTTCATGTTTGTCTGCTAGGAGCATGTTTATTAAGCAAAAAGTAAAATTTAAAAAAAAATAAAATTATTACTCTAATCTCTTTAAGCAAAAAAATAAGGAGAAGTCATTTGGGATGAATGTTGCTAGAGAAGTCTTTCTTGCTCATAATAATCCCCAGTGTGTTTTCTAAATACTTGCAAACTATCCATTTATCTGTTGCACAATTTTGTCAGGTTAAGCTTGTTGGTTTTGTTCTTTTTGTTTCAAATAATAGCTTTGTTGAGCTATAACTCACATAAAATTCAGCCTTTTAAAGCGTGCAATCCAGGAGTATGCAGTTTATTTGCCAGTTGTACAGCCATCACCATTATTTAATTTCAGAACAGTTTCATCAACCCCAAAAAGAACCTGTACTCAACAGTCACTCCCCATTTCCCCTTCCCTCCAGCCCTTGGCAACCACCAACCTGCTTTCTGTTTCTATGGATCTGCTTACTCTGGAAGTTTCATACGAATGCAGACATACAATATGTGGCCTTTTGCAGTATCCTATTAGCGAGTCTCCAGTCTCTCCTGCCTACGCTGCCGGAAATGTCATTTAGACCACTACCATGCTCATCTTTCTAGCATAACTGTGAGTTTACCATCTTCAGCTCAAAAGTTTTCATTGAACTCACAGTTTATTAAATTGACAAGAGCTACTCCTGTTCTGGGGTTTAAGGTTTTCAGACTCTGCAAAGTCATTGCCTAACTAAATACCTGGTAAATAAATGAACTGAATTAACTAAACCTACTCTACCTTATCTCTCCTTTTCCTTCTCCCTCAGAGAGGAAGATAGTCACTATGTGTTAGTCAGATTTCAGGTCACCCATAGAGCAAGACAATTTCTTTCTAAAGTTTAGGGCAGGAATTCTTAAACCTCAGCAAGCATCAGAATCATGGGGAGGGCTTGGCAAGTCGACGCTGTGCTTCACCTCCAGAGTCTCCTTTCAGAAGATCTGGTCAGAGCCAGAGTGCATTTCTGACAGTTCCAGGTCACCCTTTGATAAGCATGGTTCTAGGGTTTGTGCTGGCTCAGGTAGGGTGCAGTCAGCACTCAGTGCAGGACCTGGCAGTGACCTGGGGGAAAGAGGAAGGTGAGGATGGGAAGAATCCAGACTCCCAAATCCCCGGGTCCCATGGTCATCCCAGCATGCAGGATCCCCACAACAACTCTAGCATTACCTCACTGTTTATTAACTGTACCACTTTGGTGCCCTGAAGTTCTCATACATGTTCACCCCATCTCATCTTCACTTTGGAAAATTATATCCATTCTTCAAAACCTAGCTCAGACATTCATAAAACCTTTGCCTACTCTTCCTAATGAAGGAAGTAATTTTTTTCCTCATTAGCACTTTGTACATTTTCTGTATACTATGTTAATTAATTCCATACTTGTATCTTCTTTTTAAATCTTGCATTTCTTGAGATCAAATTCTGTTATTTACTCAGCGACTGTATTGCAGTGCCCGTAGAGCACAGTAATTTGCCCTTAGCAGCTTCTCAGTGATTATCAGTACAGTTGAATTCAGTATCAGAAGAAAATAAATGCAAATAGATTTTTAAAGTTAAAAGCCTGTGATTTAGGCTATATTTTAATGCCAAAGGAGACCTGTATTGGTTAGAAACTGAACCTTATATAAAATTATATTGTTCAAATATATTTTTGCCCTAAGTATAATAGTCACTGCTCTTGGTTCAGAAACATTGACTTGAAAGAAAATACCAACTGAAAACATCATATGTTCATGCTATAAACATGTATATACTGTGTCGTGGTGTCTCTTGAGAGCTAGCTGAGTTTTCTCCACATCATTCTATCCCAGCTAGAACCAGGGTTTAGATTTCAGCTTGATGGATTATTATCCATTTCATTTTAGTATCAGACAGAAGGACTATAATATAACTAGCTGTCTCTGAGGTGTCAAGCAATTATCTCAATTTATTTTAAGTTTCATTCCATGCTCATTACTTGCTAGTTATGGCTAAATAGGGTGCAGCAGTCTCAGAGATCTTTATCCATAGGTGTAGCTTTTACAAACAGTTGTTCTTTATTCTCTCAGTGGAAAACCGTCTTAGGACTACTTAAAAGAAAAAGGTAGAGAGCAACATATAAAATAGAAGGCATTTGTTTTAATCTTTTTAATGCCTATTGTAGACTGCCCTTATTTACTCAGCGGATAACTAGAAGTTACCATTCTTGAATCCAATTATATATTTAGTTCCATAAAGCATAGTAATTCTCCATCTGGGGCTTTAAAGGGGAAAGAACCCTCCAGTGGCAACTTGCCAAGGCTATTCTGTGTTCTTCACAAAATTCATCCGGCAAAACCAGAGGGTCCCCAGCCTCTGACACTGGGGTCAGAGAAGTGAATTCCACTGTACAGTCCCAATGTTAGCAATATGATAATGCTTTTGCTGACAGCTACTTGTCTGTGTCTCAAGTTTGAAACTTAAGTTAAAATAGCTAAAATATAAACCATAATCTTACAGTACGGCTAGTTTTGATGATTACCAAAATCCTTCATTTGAGGTGTAAAAGATGGTTAAATTAAGGGTTTTGACTAATATTTTTAGGTGTCAAGGTAATTTTCAAATTCCATTCATATAATGAATTTTTGTAAACAAACAAAACAACTTTCCAAATTCTGGTAATTCTCAGTAAACATCATTCTGTAGGTATGTGTTATTTGCAAATAATCCTTATTTTGGCTTTTTAAAAATTTTTTTTAAGATGGAGTCTTGCTCTATCTCCCAGGCTGGAGTGCAGTGGTGTGGTCTGGGGCTCACTGTGACCTCCAGCTCCTGGGTTCAAGCAATTCTCCTGCATCAGCCTCCCAAGTAGCTGGGATTACAGGTGCACACCATTATGCCCGGCTAATTTTTGTGTGTTTTTGTAGAGACGGGGTTTCACCATGTTGGCCAGCCCAGTCTCAAACTCCTGACCTCAGGTGATCCATCCCCTCTTGTCCTCCCATAGTGCTGGGATTACAGGCATGAGCCACTGCACCTGGCCTAATTTGGCTTATTTTTATGAGACAAAATTGGCTTCTTTTTGGAGCAGGGGGGACCTCTGTTAATCTAGAGCTGCCATTTTCATTATTAATGTCAACCATTGCCTCATAGCAAATACTGTGTAGAATTATTGTAATTATCTGACCAACAGTAAGTTTGTAGGAATTTTTATGGTGAAAAATGAAGTAAAGGTCCTCCCAAACTCGATTTTTTCTTCTTGTTTTTTTCTACCTCTGTAGAAGTGTGGTGAAAAACAGAGAAAAAGAGTATAAAAAAGTATTTCAGAAGAATACTTCTTATACAGTCACCCTAGAAAGGAAACGTTATTTACATTGCCAGAGAAGGCTATAACTATGTCCCTTATTTCTTCTCGAGCCACAAGCCTTTAAATTTGGGTCCTGTACTTTTTTCATGCAACATGCTTGAAAGTTTTGCCTCTACTTCGTTTTTCTGTTTTATTAGAGATAAAGAACCCAGCAGAAAGTTTAGAGTTAAATGAGTTACTGTGGACAAAAGGGAAGAAGGAGTGAGTTCCTTAAGGCCCATCCCTGACACAGAGAAACCAGAGTGGGAGGCAGCAGTATGGGCCTGCCTGGGGCCCACAAAGGGCTGGCTCACGGGGACAGTCGGTGCCAACAAACACCCTGGACCCTCTCCTGGGAAAGAGGCAGCTGATGAGGAGGCATTTAAAAAAGGGCTGCTTTCACTTCAACGTTACCACTGGCTTGGAACAAGTAAAAGGGAACCTTTAATTCTTCCTGGTAGAATCTATGAAGCCTTGCGTAAAGGGAGCATGCTTTGAGCTGCCTTGGAAGGACAGGTCAGATTTTTCTGAGGAAGAAGGGCAATTTTAGTAACGTTTTCTGGATAGCTCTTGTGATTTAGATAATTTCTTGCTCTGAAAGATTCGGTAGAAGAAAAAAACATACAGTTAAAGAACATAGGATATGCTAATGACCCTACAATAACTAAATTTCTGGCTATCTTATACAGAAGAACTTAGAGTAAATTTGAAGAAATGGAAGTTTTAAGTATAGTCATAATACAGATTTAGTAGTTTGGAAATTGTTATTGAAATATCCTTTGGTTCACCAAAGAAAATAATTTGTACTTGAAATTTCATTGCTAATACCTATAAAATCAGATCTGATTTCTCATTTCATTCAGTGTACACAGTCTTTGTGCCGCTTAGTACAACATAGGTGGTTTACCTCATTTTATACAATATTTTTTTTCTGAAAATATGCATGTAAGCAATTTATGTACTTCCAGTTTATATTCCAAAGAACAGGTTACTTTAAAAATTCCATTTGGTTTGCCTAGGTTTGGTTTATTTGTTTCTTTTTCCCAGCCACACAGCCAGCTTTTTTGTTGTTGTTCCTTTTCTTCTCTCCTCTCTCTCTTTCTTTCTCTTCTTCTCTCCTTCCTTTTTTTCCTTCTTCCTTTCTTTTTTCTTATTATAAACTCAAAAAAGTCTAATGTGTTAATGAAAGGGAATTTGGAAAATACAAAAATTAAATTACACCCATAGTGCCCATTAAAATAATTTAACTGCTAATATTTTGATAACTTTTTTCTCTTTTAAACTTTTAATTTTTTATTTAAATTAATTTTTCTCTCCAAATAATCTAAACCACCGGTTTAGATTATTTTATAAACATGTATATTCTATTGAATTCAAATAACAGTTTATGTTTATTAAATAAGCCCATACTATAGGCCAGCTGCTCTTCTGTGCCCTTTACATTTCATGCGCTCAGCGAGCCTATAAAGGTATGTATTATTGCTCCAGTTTTACAAATGAAGAAAGAAAGCTCCAAAGAGGTTAATTAAATAACTTGCCCCAAGTCAAATAACTGATACATGTGGTGTTCTAGGGATTTCCAGCCAGAGTCGACACCAGAGAATGTGATCTCAGCCACAACATTGTACAGCTTTTCATATGATTAGTGGTTGCATATTAAAGAAATTATATTATGAATCTTCAAGATCTGTTAGAAAGCTCCCAGATAACATGCATCTGAGAGGACTTTGCTAGCTACCTATGTAAAGTAGTATCCCTCACCTCATCTACATTATCCTAATCTTGCTACCTTGCTTTTCTTTTCTTTTTTTGTTTTTGAGACAAAAACTCTGTTGCCCACGCTGAAGTGCGATGGCACAATATCGACTCACTGCAACCTCCACCTCCCGGGTTCAAGCAATTCTCCTGCCTCAGCCTCCTGAGTAGCTCAGATTACGGGCAAACACCACCATGCCCAGCTAATTTTTTAAATTTTTCAGTAGAGACAAGGTTTCACCGTGTTGGTCATGCTGGTCTGGAACTCCTGATGTTGTGATCTGGCCACCTCAGCCTCCCAGAGTGCTGGGATTACAGGCATGAACCACCATGCCCAACCCCACCTTGTTTTTCTTCATACCTCTAATCATTATCTGATATGGTAAATATTTTGTTTGTTTTACTATTCCCCACCCTCTCCCTACTTTCCTATTAGAATATAAGAGTCACTGACTTGATTCGTTCATTGCTGTATTTTCCAATAACTAAACCTTGCTTGGAGCATAAGAAATATTCAGTAATATTTGTTGAATGATTGAATGACCTCTACCCTCAGTTTGGGTTTGTGTAAATTCTGATTTTTGTTAAAAAAAAAAAAAAGAAAAGAAAAAGAAAAAAAACCTCCATTGGACTGATAGACTAGAATACCCCCAAGATCTGCATTTTGCCTTAAATTGTGGCCTGATGCTGCCATTGTCTGAGAGTCCTGGGATGATGGGCAACTCCAGTACATCCCACTCTGGACAGGGGAGGGGGAGGACAGGGAGGAGTGGTGTCGGGGGAGGGGGGCACTCTACACCTAACCATGATATTGTGTGCCTACCAAGAGCCAGATTCTTGTTTCCCAACCAGTTTTTGCCAGTTGTGCCTGTTATCATAATGGCATAATTTAATTATATGTAACCGACCAAGTGTGAGTTTGAAACAATACATTTGCTTCTGGTAAAACTAAAACTCAAAAAGTAAAATGAACAAACTATTGCTGCCAAATGGGTGTATATGACACATGTCTAATAGACTGGGGAAAATCATACAAATCTGTACCTTGTAAGCACTTTTAATAAATCTAAGTGTCTATAAGTTCTAGGTCTGTTTTAAATAAACAGAAATTGGAGAGTAGGCACTGGTTTTATTGTCTGCTATTTAGACAATAAATTATAGGTATAGGTATGATTTATGCAAGAAAGGCACTGTGAACCTCCAATGGAGACTGAGAATCAAAGCTACATTAATGTGTTTAAAGTTAAAATGAAATTATTAAGGTAGTATATATCATTTTCTACAATTACCCTTCATAACTGACTTCTTAAATTAACCAATTACCATTTCTGAAAAAGAGGAAAGAAGGTTTTTACTGTTTTGAGTGAAACTGAGCATTCTTGGTATGCCAGATAAAATTTCTAGCTTGTGTCTTATTTAATAACTTCATAATAAATTCAATAATAGCAATAATTTTCCTTCTCTTCGGGGAATAATTGTGCATGAGCTGAGAATGATATCCTTTCTGCACTGGAATGTGAGCTGCAGGAGGACAGGGACTGTTCACTGTTTTGTCATGACTCAGTCTCCAGTGTCTTCAGCAGTGCCTAGAGCATTCGTTATTTGTTGAATAAATGGATATATGATTCTAACATATGCACTGTTTAACAGAAATAAATGTTTTACATTCCA
Organism: Cebus imitator; assembly: GCF_001604975.1. Taxonomy (NCBI): domain Eukaryota; kingdom Metazoa; phylum Chordata; class Mammalia; order Primates; family Cebidae; genus Cebus; species Cebus imitator. Next base: position 3,406,963 of record NW_016107324.1, read on the forward strand.
CAGTGGTACTCTTTCTTTTTGAAACAGAGTCTTGCTCTGTCATTTTTAACAAAAAGAAAAGTGATTTCAAATTACATAGTCACCGTTTACAAAGTTAAAATATACTGCTTTCTGTAATATATACACTAGTTTATAAATTTCTCTTTTCAGTGAATGTTTTAAAGTATAGGAACCGTTAATGCCCACATTACAGTGGTTAAGAATTGAGGAACTGTTTGGATTCATTAACTCCAAAACTTCCTTTGTGGCCTTATTTAAGTTACTTTATTTCACTTCTACCTCAATTTCCTCATCTAAACAGTGGTGATAATCATGCTGTTACAGGAACTGAAGGAGTGCGTACACAAAGTATGTGGAAAATGCCAACCAACATAGGAGCTCTCCATAGATAATGGTTATTATCATTATACCCATGATCTGTGTGACTTAGGCAAATTACTGGAAACAGGTCAGAGAGGTTAGATAATCTATAAGATGTATGTATACATATCAAATTGTGGCTTTCAAGCAAGGAAATATGTGCAAAGTAACCTAACTCATAGTAAGTCTTCAATAAATGCTAGCAAAAAAACAAAACAACATATTACGCTATGAGAGAGAACTCTATTTAAGAACTGTTTACAACTCAAATGATAAAAACAGTCTTAGTATAGATACAGACTGTCTTGCCTTTGCTAGTTAAATTTCTCATGAATCAGAGTCATTTTTTAATCTCATAACAAAATTTAAAATGAATTTCAGAATAAAGAAAGATAATTGAATTTTAGTCTGGACGAGTTATGAAACTCAAACACAAGCACTACATTGTAGTTGCTGGTTTGATGACTTCTTTCCAGAATGCTAAGCCTTCAGTGAACACTGGTTTTCAGAATATTAAAAAGACACTGAGTGCACTCTGCTTGAAGGGGAGAGAAATTGCTTACGTTATGCAAGGCATGCAGCTTCTTCCCGCATGTTTTCTCATCTGAGGCCTTATTAAAACCTAGTCTTGCTATTCCTGGCCATATTAGCACCAGCTGATGTTGTTGGATATATAAGCAGGCCAGTGACTGGCTATGTTAAGGAACTTGGCCTATGAGAATTCAGAAAGTAGAAACCATCATATGCCACTGATGTCAGACTAGACATTTTCTCTGCTGTTGGTAATGATAGTTTAGAACAGCTCCCTACTACTTGTGTATTCTGCCCTGAATTTTGCTAAGATAAGACTTTTAAGGAGGTTCCCCCTTCCTTACCAGAGATGCAGATGATGGATATGTTACAGCAAAATATTTGTGTAACCAGTGAACATGAATGTAGCCATTTATTTGATTATTGCAGCATGTGTTAAAGAGCTGCTGCTGCCCGTTTGCAGCCTAATGTGTTTATTACAGTCTTCCCAATGGCATCTTGAAGTGTCTTTCAGCTAAAAAATTCATGAGTATTATTGGCTTTCAGTCAGAAAATGGAATATGTCTTCTAGTTACTGTCTAATATACCACTTTAAGGCCATTATACAAAAGTAAATCTAAGAGCAGACGATACTGAGAAGGAAAGAATTCTTAGCTTCAACATTTGTTTGTACACTGTTACCACTGTTCCTGGACCAAGACACAGCATTAAGAGAAGGTAGGTGCTAAAGCCAGTTTACCCAGAGACTAGCTGTAGTTGTAGGATACGTTGCTTTCTTCAATCCTCTGTCCAACAATAAATGGCTTGTGTTTTAGTATTGAAAAATCATATCCTAATAGTGAGTGGTTTGTGTCTGTCTTACTGTAGTTATTTTAAAAAGGCAAATGTGCAGTAAACTGCTCTAAAGTAGTAGAGTTGAACTTACTTGAAAACAAATTCTAGATTTTTCTGGATATATTTGAAGTGAGTCCTCTAAAACTTTGTAACTTAACTGTTGTCACTATATGAATTAATGTACAGTTTTATGAGTCTGTACATTAATCTATAGATACAGACTATAGTATGTGAGGTAAACTAAAATTTTACTGTATGAAAACCAGAAAGCACTACAGTGTTAACATAAAGATGAAGTTAAAAGAGCTCTTATGATCTAATAAAAAGAGTAATGGCACTTTGAGGGAAATACTACATAATTTTTACCAGGTAAAAATTTTTAAAATATTATGTCATGCCCTGTATCACTGTTAAATGCATTACTAGTTTGCCAATGGGAAGCAAAGTTTGATTTTCTGTGTGTTGTCATCCCAGCAGTTAGTAAATCTACATAGTTCTACTTCTGTTTCATTTGTCTGTGTGATGATTCTTTGTATGAATCAGTAGTGTATCCTTGAGTTGTCTGTATATTTCCCACATAGAATATTTATTTAACTGTTGCCAAAAGTTGGGGTCTTGCCAAAATAATGTCTGCTTTGGGTAATTTGACCAATTAACCCTATTTGAAAAGAGGTATTTCCCCTCCTCTGACAATTGAATGTCTTCTGTATCCTTACTGACTTCGCAAATTTGGCCTACTTTCTTTTCTACCTTTCTCAGGCATCCGCAGCCAAAAAGCACATTTTGTTTATTGAAACATTAGATACTATGTTTTTTAGACTTATCAGAGCCTGTCCCAGAAATTTTGCTTTTATACTAATAAAGCGAACCCTCTTAGAACACAGTATACTTTGAAGGAGAAACTGTTACCAGTTCAGAATGAGCAAAAGTTTTCATTTGTGATAAAGCAATAGTGGATGCAGCTTTAGCTGTTGAGGTGGGACTCTGAGCAGCAGTGGGCTCTGAAAGATTATCCTTTTGTAGTTTCGTTGAATAGAAATGGAAGGATATTTACATGAGGATTTATGTATACTTTTAATATTGCTTAAGCATTTCTTGGTTTTGATAGTTTGTAAAGGATTAGACTACCTATTACACAATTTCGTATATCTATCGTAAAGTGAGTTCAGAAGGAACCTGGGAAGTCTCGAAGCCTTTCTGTTCTCATAACAAGAGCTAGGTGATTTATCGGGCAGGTTCTCTTCAGGTACACATTCATAAGAGAAGTTGTTTCAGTAGCTCTTTCTGTGTCGTTTCTAACTTGGCGAATTTCAGAATGGGCCTAACTTCAAGAACATTTATTTGAGCTAGCAATCAAGATCAAATGTTCGATCACTTTATTATGTTTGGAGTTCACCGGCAGTAGTATCCTTATTTATTCTTTAACTGAATTTGTTCTGTATATAATACATTTGGCAGTTTTACAAGCCTTGTTTGGAAGATAGCCTGTCCTGATAAAAGATAAAATGCATATTATCGTTTACATGAATTATGGATGATTAACAAGCTTTAATGATATGAGGTTTTATTGAAAGCAACAGCTTTGTTACCTTATAAGTCATATTGGTGAATTCCATGAAAGAGTACTTTTTAAATTGTGTTGAGGTTTAACATTTTATTTTGCTTTCTTTCATTATGCTAAGGATTCAACTGGCTTTGTTCATTCACCCCTCCCAGTTACTTTTTAGAGATAAAACTTACTAATCATAAGGCTGTACCTCTTTCCCATACCGTCTAGCTCATCCAAGTTGATACCAAAGGATGTGGGGCAGGATGCATGGTCACTGTGAAAGCAGGGCTATTGTGTTGTTACAGATAGCAAGAAAGGACGATTTGAAACTTCTTTTTCAGTCTTGTCCTTTCACAACCCCCAACATCTGGTAGGAACTGGTTTACTCTCAATGACTGTAATTACCATCAAATACAGCCTGAGAGTTTACTTGTGTCATTTTCAGTTTTTGTTTGATTTACGTTAAACAATTTGAGCATTTAGAGTGAGATGCTCAAGAATTTTAATTTCATGTGAGTGTGCAGAAATTATAAGAAACGATTAATTTAGGGCTGGTTGCCAAATGAAATTTTAGAACCTTCAGTGCTGCCCTTTAGTATTTTCCATCTCATACCTTTACACTGGAAATTAATTTTTTAACTTCGATCTGCAAAAGTGCATCAAAATTCTTCTGTCCATATTGTATATTTTATATATTTCTCTATGAGTCAGTGTACGCTAGAATGTACATTTATATAGAAAAAGTAATTTATATTAGCCAGGCATGGTGGTGGGCGTCTCTAATCCTAGCTACGTAGGAGGCTGAGGCAAGAGAATTGCTTGAACCCAGGGAGCAGAGATTGTACCACTGCAATCTCAGTGAACTGAGATCGTGCCACTGCACCCCAGCGTGGGTGACAGAGCAAGACCCTGTCTCAAAAAAAAATAAAAATCATACTTTAAAAGTCAAAAAATAAAGATAAATAAAATGGTTAATTTGATGTTTAAAAAAAGTAATTTATATAACAGATGAAGTAAGTCACTTTTATAACTTACCAATCTCTGATTTTTATTTGTGTCACTTCTGTGTTGCCTAGTGTTTTGAGCAGGGTTGGGGGGGCGGGGGGAGATAAACTCACCTGGCCTCACCTGTGTTGCCTAGTGTTTTGAGCAGGGTTGGGGGGGGTGGGGAGATAAACTCACCTGGCCTCACCTGTTGTTCTAGTGAGAAATACTGATACTTGCTGCCAGCTGAGCCTCCTCACACAGGGTATTAGAAGTATCAGTCCTCTAGATTAGAGCACCTCATTCGTGAGGTTCTCTGTTATTTATTTGGCTCTCCCACTAAAGCACAGGGCATAAATTTACGTGTCTGCTCTAGGGCTGGAGCTGCCTGTCACCCCCTCCTCCTCCTCTTCCTCCCTTTCCTGTGTCAAACTTACATTCTCTCCCCCATTTTGGTCTCAGGTCTGTCTCCTTTTTGTTGTTATGAGTGATGTGCAATGATTCAGACAGGGCACCTCTGCATGTTTCCACTTCCTGGAGGTTACCAGGAGGCAGCCATCCTTCCTTGGCTTGGCCAGGCATCCCCGACTCCACCCCACTTTCCCCTTGGTGGTGGAAAGGTGGGTTGGAAGCTTGTACTGGGGCATATAGCCCAGGAACGTTGCTCTGAGAAGAGGACATATGGAGTAGACACACAAATATAAGGAAGCAATTATGTTCATCAAGCTGAAAGTGGCAGATTTTGAGGAAATGTGTTTAAGGTACCACTACATAATAAAAGAGAAAGCTTGGCATTTAAATAACTTACTTCAAGAGGAAATTAGTGATGTTTTAGAAATAGAGTGGTTTTTAAGCCAACCTTGAGTAGGTACAAGCAAATTATAAACAGTCTGTCTGCTCAAGTGATTTTACTATACTTAGACTAGAAAATGGCTCCTAATCTCCCTCTGGTCCCTGTGTCCCAGTGCTGTCTCCTCATTTGTTACGATTGTCCATGTATGTATTTTGGGACATTCACAGGTGGATAATGCAATTAATAACGTTAAATCATTCTCAAACTGGGTGTGTATGACTTTAGGTAAGCAGTCACTTACTTTAATTTGAAAAGCTTTCTGATAATACTATTTAGTATATGTAGCAATACTTTTGGGAGGGAATAGCCATTTTAACAACGAAACTTGTCACCTATACATAACTATATAGGGCATTTTGCTGTGTTATATTAAAGGTTATATTTTAATGATGGAAACTGTCTTAAGTTTATATGACTTCTAGAAAGCTGCTTTCAGAGTGAAAATCTCCTAGGTCATTTGTTGAAAGCTTACTTAGATTGGATGTGTAACATTTTTTCTTATATCTCATTATTGAAACCATGGGAATTGTAGTTCAGAGAGAAGTACTGAAAGTATCTATAAGGTATCATCTGAGAAGGGCTCTGGAATATAGAGTTTTGTTGTTGTTATAGAGATGGGATCTTGCTATGTTGGCTGGTCTCCAACTCCTGGCCTCAAGTGAGCCTCCTGCCTTGGCTTCCCAAAGTACAGGGATTACAGGTGTGAGCCGCCACACCCACCCTCAGGTTTTTGATTCAGCCCCTGTCCGTTTATACCTCCTGCAAAGGCCTGGCTCCCCTCCCCACCATTTGCAATCATACCCTGTCCTCAAGGCCTGGCGCAGTGCCTCCTCCATCCCAGCCAGCAAAGTATTCTCCTCTCTTGGACCTCAAAAAGTACAGAGGAGTGGATACAGTCATCATAATACCTATCTGTACTTATTGGACTATTTCCAATATATATAAATGAATCTCCCTTCTTCCTGTTTTCTCCTTATGCTCCTCACAGTGCAAGCTTTATTTATAATGGCAGGCATTTCTTTGTTGAATGAGTGAATGAATGCATGTTTAGATGGTGGAGAAAGAGTCCAGCATGGAAGCGCATGCAGTCCAGTCCTTACTGCTTCTCCCACCTGACCATGGCTGTGGGATTAGAGGAAGAACAGCTTATTTGGTGAGGTGGCGCTTAGCTGTAACATTTCAGTGAAGAGTAGAAGTTGTGTAACCTCTGTACAAATCCCAGTTCTGTCATTGGCTAATCCACTGAGCAAGCGCTGTGCTATAGATGCTAATGATTATCCCCATTTCATAGAAGAGGTAATTAAAGCACAAGGGGTAAAGTAGCTTGTTAAGTTCACATAGCTAAAAGTGGTGAAGCTTGGACATGAATACTGGACCTTAACCTCTCAGCTATCTTGCCTCTCACAGTCTGCCTCTCTCATAGTAACTAAATACAGATTATACTTATTATCAGGCCAAAACTGTGACCACAGTGTGGGACACTGGGACTTGGTTACATTGCTCCAACCAGCAAGAAGCTTGGATATCAGCTTTCAGAATTGTACCCTTCCTTATCACCTCTTGAAGCAAATGTGTGCCATTGGTGCAGCCTCCCTGAACAGATACAATATTTCTTCATTCTGCTTACTTATGCTTACTTTAAAAAAAAAAAAAAAAGTTTCTTAACTCCACCGCACTATTGAATCAGAATAGTGGCCAGAAGAAATGATTATAATATAGCTGAGACTGAGCAGCCCGGATTACAGGGAAGAAGCAGCTGGCGGTTTGACTGGTACGTGTTACGTTCCTCAGCCCTCCTAGCTCTTTGTCCTTGCTCTTGTCTTCTCTCATCTTCCTTAAGTTCTCTGTCTTCTATGCATTTGGCCCTTCCTTTGATTATTATTCTTTTCCTATCTAGAAAGGAAAAAAAAAAACCACTACAAAAAGTAAAGGAGGTTGGAGGCAATTTAGAAACCTGGAAGCCAGAAGGAAGGTGAAGTAGCATTGAATAGGAGCTCTAGGAAAGCCTTTAAATGCTGACTTCCGCTTCTCTGGCTCGGCTGCCTTGTTTTTCTTTTGGTAAGCAGTTGCTGAACACCTTGAGTAGCAGTCTTTTATGGTTTCCTCACAATCTTTGTAAGTCTCTTTGTTTAGCTCTTTGAGTACTTAACCCTCTGTCACTGGCTTGTTCTTACTTACCAAAATAGTATTCTGATTGTGCTAGCAATGATGAGCACACACTATTTTCTTATTTTATTTATATATATGTGTGTGTGTGTGTGTGTATACATATATTATTTTATTTATTTATTTTTTTTAATTTTCTTACTGAGGAATTCAGCAAGCAGGAGCAGATCATGGTCCTTCCCTCTTGGTGTCAATAAAGTTCCCTTGACTTTGGGGGCATATCTTAAGACCTTTGGCTACAGCAGCCAGAACCAGCTGAGGGAAGGAAAGTTTGGGGGCAGGAGGATGTGAGAGAGGAAGTGACCATGCTGTGTGCAAGGAGGCAAGCTGCTACAGAGAGAGGGCACCAAGGGAGGGGCAGCCAGGCAGCTGCTGCTGGAGAGCCCCGCACAGGAGCTTCCCGAGGGGCCAGGAAGATCCCCCACTAGGGGGCATTGGTTAAGAGACCTTGTGCAGGAACTTGAGGCTTTTGGAGTATCAGATCTACCTAGTTAAATTTGAAAACCTTCAGTTTCATGTCCTGGCACTGGCTCTTCCCCGGGCTGTCTGTCCTGGGTAAGCTATCGCAGAACAGACTTTACATTGGCCAACCCAAAACAGAGACTGGGAGGAGCCCCTTACAACACCTGTAGCTTCTAGATGGTGCAAGATCACTCTTGAAACTGGAGGCTTGCAGCCCAAACCCAGAGCTGGTAGATTGTAATTGATGGTGCTGTGGAAATAAAACTCCCGTTAAAGAGTTTGGGCCTAATGAGGTAGGCTTGTTTGTTTCTTAAATGTTAATCTTTACATTTGCTCAATCTTAAAAAGATTTTTTAAAAGAGACAGCTTTTATATTAGAAATTATACATGCACATAAAACAATGTGTTAATTACTGGTGTCAAATTTCTGATTGGAGTCAAAACTCTTTTGTTGGTAAAATGATCAGATACTTCATCATCAGCTCTTTTCATTTTTTTTTTCTCTTCTCTGTTTTCTGTTTTAGTTGCTGATATGTGTTCAAGATGAGTGGGATGGGAGAAAATACCTCTGACCCGTCCAGGGCAGAGACAAGAAAGCGCAAGGAATGTCCTGACCAACTTGGACCCAGGTTAGATTCTTGCTGAGAAAAGGAATCAGTATTGTCTATGAAAGCCACATGAGTGCTTTTTTGTTATTTTAGCATTGCTTTTACTCCTGATTCAAACACTGTGTTGGTTTTTCTCTTTAACAATTAAATCTTTGAATATATACTTGCTTACATTTTAAATATGTGAATCAGTTACAGATTATATTCTTTACAAGGAGAACTGGATACTTGTGGTATCTTTTGTGTATTTGACTCTTAGAATCAATTTAATAATCTTGAGTTTTTCACACTTTCTTTTCTGTTAGATCTATACAATGTTATAACAAGAAGATCCTATAGTAAAAAGATTTGCCGTTAATTTTATAATGGGTTTTATTTTGTTGTTGTTGTTTTGTTTTTTAATGACAAAATGTTAAATCCAGGTGCTTCTTAGTTGAGAACAAAGATTGTGGCTCTTTAGTGAATAAAACAAAGAATTTTAAAGCGAATTTCATCTCTCATATTATGGGTGGAAGTGTGAATTGTTATTATGCCCATGTAGGGTAATTTGGCAGTATCAAAATTATAAATGCATATCCTGTTTGAACTAGCTGTTCCACTTCTAGGAATTTTCCTATTACTTACTTTCACACATGCAAAACGATGTGTGTATGATGTTACTCAAATTGCAAAAGATTCAGTAAAACCTAAATGTCTGTTAAACAGCTGTGGTACATCTACAACCTGGAACATAATGCAGCTGGGTAAAGAATGAGGACATTCTTTATGGGTTAATATGAAAAAATCTCTTAAGAGTATTGTTACAGACAAAAAGCAAGGTTTAGAAAATGTGTATGGAATACTACCATTTATATAAATAAGGAAGAAGAAAAGAATCTATATTGTTTTAGGATAATCAGTAAGCAGTAATTGTTGCTACCTGTTTGGTGGATGAGAACTAGGCAAATAGGGAACAAAAGTAGAGGAGAGTATTTTCACTTTTTCAGTGTTTTAAATCATATAAATAACTTTAATAATTAAAAACCGCACCTTCTACCTAATGGACAGTAAAAACATCAGACGTGAAATAGTAGGGAAGAGGGCTAGGAAAAGTCATCAAGAGAGGCAGAGCAGAGGAGAAAGGGCAAAACACCAATATTTTATATTCCCTTTTCCCCTTCTAGTTGCCAAGCAAAACATCAAGCCCATTAAATCTCCACTCTCCACATCCCAGCCCCCAGCTTTTCTAGGTTCCCTAGTACTTCCTGGTAAACCACAAACTTCTGTCTGTCAGACTGCCTTTAATAGTCAGGAGCCCTACCTGGGGAGGCAGTGGGAGAAAATGGGCACTGTTCCAGCTGTGGACTGTGGTGGCAGGTCTCTGAGCCCTCCCTCTGGGATGCTTAGGGGTCTTTCGAACACAACTCCCCTTTCTCACCTATTTATTTATTTGTTACCTTGTTGAGGGTGGGAAGGCATGGGTGGAGGGTAATGGAGAGGGCCAGAATGGGAACTGGGCTATTCTAAACATTCCAGCCACTCTCTCAATTTCCCTGTGCAAACAGAAGCTAGGGGTAAAAATGAGACTTAGAATAAAACCAAATTCTGAATTACTGCCAGTAATTCGTGGGGTGATCTTGGACAAATTGTGTAAACACTATAAAATAGAGACATTTGTATTGTATATTAGGTTTTACTTTATGAAAATCAAACATGTATAGAGATGAATATGTGAAAGTCTATTGTGAATTCAAAAATTTTTAAATTAGTATTATATACAAATAGTTTTAAATTAGTGTATACAAATAATTTTTAATTAGCATTATATACTATATACAAATAATTTTAAATTAGTATTATATACAAATAAGAAGAGCAAGTTGCTTCATGTAGCAGCCTTATATAAATACAGAAAGCTGCTACATGAAGCAACTTGCTCTTCTTCCTTACTGTAGTGTTTTGAATGTCATTTAATGGACCCCTCTTTGCACTTGACAAAATAAATTGTATGCTGTTAGTATGAGAAGGAACTCTTGAGTTTACTATTTTGTCAAATTCAAGTGAGTACATTTTTGCCTCTTGTGTTATTTTTTCATTCTAGTAACTTTTTAAACTTTAGTTGAAATTGGACTGTTTGTTTATATTTTGCATGTCATTCAGCTTGGACAGTTAACAAATTTCCTGGGTCAGTTTCACTTTTGTTTTCAACTGTAGTGTGACTTTTTGTATTATTTTAAAAGGCTGTTTGGTTTGCTTACTAACATTCTGAAGAAGCCTATAAAATTATAAAGATCTGGTTTTATTATTTTTTATGTTATACCAAAAAATACTGAAATTTATTTATTCCTATTATGACTGGGTAAACGTCTCGTCTTTCACTAATCTTAAATAAAATTTTAAATATAACCTCCTTTACCTGTTTGAAACATTCTTTTATTTGTCCATTAATTAGATGCCCACTTGTGTCAAGCACTGCGCTAATAAGCAAAGTGGTGGGCACAGTCCTGGCCACCATGGAGCTGACAGTCCAGTGGGGGACGCCAAACACATTGAACAGATTGTTTTATTACAAACTGGGCTTAGGTTGATTTTTCTAAAAAACATGGAACACTTTTGGAAAATTGTACTTTTTTCCCCCACAAAGTATTTCTGTGTTTATATAGGTAACTTTTGTTTGCTATCTTTGCATTAAACTTGTTTAAGATGGTCATTTTTCTTTTTAATAATAGCGCTCTTTCAAATACATCATAAATATGTGTTTCTTCTTTTTAGCCCCAAAAGGAACACTGAAAAACGTAATCGTGAACAGGAAAATAAATACATAGAAGAACTTGCAGAGCTGATTTTTGCAAATTTTAATGATATAGACAACTTTAACTTCAAACCTGACAAATGTGCAATCTTAAAAGAAACTGTGAAGCAAATTCGTCAGATCAAAGAACAAGGTAAGAGGACTGAATTAGTATTTTGAAGAGCTGAATTGGTTTCTTTTTTTCCCTCTGTGAGAAGTCCCTTCAGAGTCCCTTTAATCCATTTCTTATGCTTAAATTATTGATGAGGAAATGATGTCACAGTGTAAGATGAATGCAAGTATCACTTGCAGTGGTTTATAAATAGGCTTTGTATAAAATTCCACCATTCCCTAAAGACAGAGGAGACTGAGGTGGGTCAGGATGATGGAACTTTTCATGTAGTAAACTCAATTAGGTGCCTACTGATTGTCCTCCCCACACCATGGCATTTTCATGGCCTACACAGCAAGTGACCATCAAAAGTTGCAAGTAGGAGCCAGTTTGAGATGTAAACCAGAAGTAAGGAAGCGAAGCACCTCCTGTTTCAGCTAGCCAGCATGTTTGATTAGCCTGAGCCTCAACTGGCCACGCCACTAGATTAGAATTTCATATCCTGAATGACGAGATTTGAAAGGCTGTAACCTCCAGTAAGAAATTCTTCTGTGAACTTGAAACACAGAGCATGACAGCTCTCTTCTTGTGGTTTTCTTTTTTTCTGAGATGATTTTATGATTCTCTTCTTTGATATTTTTGCCTACAGAAAAGTATTAAGAAAATAATGTTTTCAGGAACACATTAGACTTTGTGATGACAAAAATAAATCTTTTTTCGGCATGTATGAACAATGTCTTGGGGCCCAGGGCCAATGTATGCTCTTGAAGTAGCTGCATATTGCTTTTCTTCAGGCTAGGGAGATTATTATCTTTTGTAATCTGGTTTTTTTTGTTGTTGTTGTTTTGGGGTTTTTGTTTTTGTTTTTTTTTGAGATGGAGTCTTAGTTGCCCAGGCTGGAATGCAGTGGTGCGATCTCAGCTCACTGCAACCTCTGCCTCCTGGGTTCAAGCAATTCTCCTGCCTCAGCCTCCCAAGTAGCTGGGATTACAGGTGCCCGCCACCATGCTCTGCTAATTTTTTAGTATTTAGTAGAAACAGGGTTTCACCATGTTTGCCAGGCTGGTCTCAAACTCCTGACCTCAAGTGACCCTCCCGCCTCGGCCTCCCAAAGTGTTGGCATTACAGGCACGAGCCACTCTGCCTGGCCTGTAATCTGTATTTGAGTGTATCCCCTTGGAGTTCAAATTTTTAAATCTGCCTTTTATGTAATATTCAAAAAAAGAGATATTTTATAAAAATCATATGTCTGTCTTTATAAACACATGAGCCTGCAACTGTCTGCTCCTCCCACAAAATCCTAACTACCTGTTAACATACTGTCTTAGCATTGTCCATTTTCATACATATACTATTGAGCTAAATTCTGTGTAAAACAGTTTACTAGTTCTGTCTTCTGAAAACATCAAAATATACATAGACCATTCACAACACAGCTTCTAACACCAGCCCACTCTGCGAATCAGCCTTTATTTCCTTTTCCCATACTTTTTTGGAAAATGTTATTTTTCCATAACATTTAACATTCAGTGGCTTTCTTCTTCCGGTACCTGTTCAGTATCCTTCATCACTTGTCTTTGTTTTCCGGGGTTCTCTAGTAATCAAAAACTCATTTTAAATCTCAGTTTTCTATCTTCATATTTTGGTGTCAGCAAAGGGATAAAAAAAAGAGTTCTAGAACTCTTAGGAGAAATAATTGGTTAAAGTTATTAACCAGGCCGGGCACGGTGGCTCACGCCTGTAATCCCAGCACTTTGGGAGGCCGAGGCGGGTGGATCACGAGGTCAAGAGATCGAGACCATCCTGGTCAACATGGTGAAACCCCG
>NW_016107324.1:3420385-3424819 GCF_001604975.1 Cebus imitator
CTCAGGAGGCTGAGGCAGGAGAATTGCCTGAACCCAGGAGGCAGAGGTTGCAGTGAGCCGAGATCTTGCCATTGCACTCCAGCCTGGGTAACAAGAGCGAAACTCCGTCCCAAAAAAAAAAAAAAAAAAGTTATTAACCAATGCCTTGAAGTTTCTGTGTTTCTAGTTGCTGATAACATTACAGTAAAGAATTCATTAAGCTTCTTGTTTTAGGTTTCTGAGGATTATGAACGATTCCGTTTTGAGAACACTGCATGTTTAGGTAGTACTTTTACATTTCAAAACAATTATACATAAACCACAATGAATGTCTTGCACAAGTTTTTAAAGTTTGCAAAACCTTGGTAATTCCCCCTTCAAACCGTAAAACATGTTCAGATGTGTCACGCTGGGACTGTGCCATACCTTAACCGTAGTTTTAATCATAAGGCTGCATACCACAACCACCCAAGAAGCAGCAATAAACACCCCGTCGCGTCTTATTCTTCTAATAATGTTCCTGCTAATTTGAAAAGCAACATGTTTTGTAAAGCGAAGTCAAACTTAAATGCCAAATGAAAAGCATAATGTACTTTTTAGTTTTCAACTAGTATGACATTTTAAGATTTGCCTTTGTTTAATGAATTGTTTTTTAAAAACAGCAGAATTGAATCAGACAGGAGATAGGTATGAATCCTGGTGCCATTTAGGAGCTTTTTGAACCTGGGCAAATTATCTTATCTCTGAGACTCAGTTGCCTCATACAGAGTTTAGTGCTAACAACACTAGGTTGCGTAACTGTTGAAATTATGATCTATGTAAATTCAGTAAATACCTGTCATAGTAGATGTTCAGTAGTTAGTTTCCATTCCCACTTAAGCAGAAAAGTGCTGTTTTTTCTTCATCTATTCTGTCTATGACCTCTTCCTTCAGATGTGGAATGAAAGAAAAAGATAGAGGGATGGTTATTAATATTCTCCCTACAGGGTTATTTGTAGCAAGTAAAAATTTTTTCTGATGCCAGAAAATCTGTGCAGCCCATGCATACCACTCCATCAGCAGCTCTGTTTGGGCCAGTTTGATTTTTCTCAGCATCTGACAGCCAGTAAGAGCAACACGTAAGTCAGGCCAAAGCCTTCCTCTCAAATTCTGTGTCTTCCCCCACCCCCAACTGCTCCCCCAACCAGTCAGCATGAATAAAATCCTACTACCATCTTTACACCATTATCCAAACTTAATTTGTATTTCAGTCATAGTTGTCAGCCTGAATAAAATATATTTGGGAGCTCAGGAGAACATGCCCATTATCTAATAAACCTGCGTATTTATTCTAGAGAAGTTAAACTGGGTTGCATGAGAGGCCATACTAAAGAATACAAGGTGAGGAAGGCTGGGCTCATCTTTATGGAACCCCACTCCAGTGTCAGAAGCTGTGGTGTATCAGCCAGGCATGGAGGACTCTTTTCCTCAAGTCTGTGCTCTCATCAGCTACTCCTCAACTTTCCATATGTTTTATAAATAAAAGGAGAGAAGAAAGGTATTTTCAAATGGCCTGAAGGATGGGAATTTGGAGGGGAAATTACCAGCTAGTTAAATTAATAAGCATTCTGTTGTACATAGTGCTTTATGAGACCTATGTTTCATAAATGCTAGCCCTCCAAGAGCATTAACTGTGGAATGGACTTTGTAGAAACAGAGCAAGTACACACAAGAGTTTGATGCCATCAAATAGAGAATTCCATACATGTTGGTGGGTTTTTTTTGGCCCACGCTCATAATTCTTCATTATTAACTAAGTTAGTTACTTAGTAATTAAGTTAGCTCTTCTGTTGGCTAAATAGTCTTGGAGGATTTTTAATACTAGCTAAGACTAAGTAGCTCTTACTGTGTGTCAGGCAGTTTTTAAAGTGCTCAGATTTCATAACCTATTTAGTACTCAAACCAAACCATGGAATAGGTAGGTGTATTGTTTTCACCCTTAGCAGGTGGGGAACCTGAGACACAGAGTGGTTAAGTTGTGTGGCAAAGCCACACAGCCATTAAGCGAAGGAATAGGGTAGCCTGGGCCTGGAGTCTGCACCGTCATCACAGCTTTCTGATACTAAAATAGGATATTTCCTTATATTTGGTATGATGGTCATAAGTGTTTAGAACTTCTGTCTTCTATAACTTAGAAACAGTGGTCATGGAAACAGACAGCAAATAACCATTTTACCTAACTGGGGAGGCTAATACTGCTTTTATTCCACAGAAGAACAGTAAGTACAGGCATACCTCAGAGACATTACAAGTTCAGTTCCAGACCACCACCATAAAATGAATATAAGATAAAGCAAGTGACATGAATTTTTTGGTTTCCCAGGATGTATAAAAGTTATACTTCTACTATACTATAGTCTATTAAGTGTACAATGGTATTACTTCTTAAAAAACAATGATTACATTTTAATTTTAAAATACCTTAATACTAAAAAGTGCTAACAAGCCTCTGAGCCTCATGAACAAGTTCTGATCTCTTTGCTGGTGGAGGGTCTTGCCTCAGTGTTGATGGCTGCTGACTGATCAAGGTGGGAGTTGCTATAGGTTGGCCTGGCTATAACGATTTCTTAAAATAACAGTGAAGTTTGCTACAGTGATGGACTCTTACTTTCATGAAAGATTTCTCTGTACCATGCAATGCTGTCTGACAGCATTGTACCCACAGTAGAGCTTTCAAAATTGGAATCAGTTCTCTCAAACCCTGTTGCTGTCTTATCAACTAAGTTTATGGAATATTGTAAATCCTTTGTTGTCATTTCAACAGTATTCACAGCATCTTTACCAGGAGTTGATTCCATCTCAAGAAACCATTTTCTTTGTTCATTCACAAAAAGCAACTCCTCATTTGTTCAGCTTTGATCGGAAGATTGCAGCAATTCAGTCACGTCTCAGTCTTCACATCTAATTCCAGTTACTTCCACTCCATCTAGAGTTACTTCCTCCACCGAAGTCAGAAATCCCTCCAAGTCATCCATGAGGGTTGAAATCAGCTTCCAGATTCCTGTTAATGTTGATATTTTGACCTCCTCCCATGAATCATGTATGTTCTTCATGGCATCTAGAATGGTGATTCCTTTCGAGAACCTTTTTTTTTGAGATGGAGTCTTGCTCTGTTGCCCAGGCTGGAGTACAGTGGCACGATCTCAGCTCATTGCAGCCTCCACCTCCTGGGTCCAAGCAACTCCCTGCCTCAGCCTCTCCAGTAGCTGGGATTACAGGTGCCTGCCACCACACCTGGCTAATTTTTATATTTTCAGTAGAGAGGGGGTTTCACCATCTTGGCCAGGCTGGTCTTAAACTCCTGACCTCGTGACCTACGCGCCTCAGTCTCCCAAAATGCTAGGATTACCGGCGTGAGTTACTGCGCCTAGTCCAGAATCTTTTTCTTTGTACTTTGCCTAAATCTATTAGAAGAATCACTGTCCGTGGCAGCTATACTCTTACAAAGTGTATTTAAGTACACCTTGAAACATGATTACAGCATAGATGTTCTGTTAGCAGGCATGAAAACAAACATTTTTGGTCTTGTACATCTTCCATCACAGCTCTTAGGTGACTGTCTCCATTGTCAATGAGCAGTAATATTTTGAAAGGAATCTTTTTCTGAGCAGTATGTCTCTACAATGGGCTTAAAATACTCAGTAAACCATACTGTAAACAAAGGTGCTGACATTCAGGCTTTGTTATTTCAGAGCACAGGCAGAGTAGTTTAGCATTACTCTTAAGAGCCCTAGGATTTTCCACATGGGAAGTAAACATTTACTTCAGCTTAAAGTCACCAGCTGCATCAGCCCCTTAACAGAAGAGTCAGTCTGTCCTTTCAAACTTCGAAGTGAGACATTGACTTCTCTCCTCTAGCTATGAAAGCCCTAGATGGCTTTGTCTTCCAATGTCCTCTTCCAATAGAAAGCTTTGTCTGCACTGAAAATCTATTTTTTAATGTAACCACCTCCCTTAATGATCTTAGCCAAATCTTCTGGATAACTTGCTACAGCTTCTCCATCAGCATGTGCTGTTTCATTTTATATTTTTATGTTATGGAGAAGGATTCATTCCTTAAACCTCATGATGTCACCTTTGCTAGCTTTAAACTTTTTTTTTCCATCTTCCTTGTAGAATTGAAGAGAGTCAGGGCCTTGCTCTGGATTAGGCTCTCATTTAAAGGAACCTTGTGGCTGGTTTGATCTTTCATCCAGAACACAGAAACTTTCTCCGTAACAGCAAAAAGGCTATTTTACTTTTTAATTTTATTTTATTTAAGAGACAGGATCTCAATATGTGGTCCAGGATGGTCTCAAACTCCTAAGCCCAAGAGATCCTCCTACTCTCAGAGTGCTGTGATTATAGGCATGAGCTGCCATACCCTGCTGTTTCACTTTTTTTTTTAATCATTGATGGATTCACTGGAGTAGCACT
>NW_016107324.1:3425028-3432899 GCF_001604975.1 Cebus imitator
GGGGTTTCACCATGTTGGCCAGGCTGGTCTCAAACTCCTAACCTAAGGTGATCCACCCTCCTTGGCCTCTCAAAGTGCTGAGATTATAGGCATGGGCCACAGCGCCCCACTGATGCTGCACTTTTTAATGAAGATAAACTATTTTTCCGCTGAACCACATATAATTTACTTTCACAAATTTTCATGTGGATTAATGGCTTATATTAATGAAATCCTTAAAATCAGTGAGCAGGGATGGAATTTCTATTCTCATTTCCTCCTAGGATCCCCTTATTTTATTTCTTATGTATATGGAAGTTTTTTTGTTTAACAGCTTTCAGATAAAGTGGATTTAAATAACTTAATGGGTTGGCCAGGCACAGTAGCTCACGCCTGTAATCTCAGCACTTTGAGAGGCACTTTGGGAGTTGGGCAGATCACCTGAGGTCGGCAGTTCGAGACCAGCCTGACCAACATGGAGAAACCTCGTCTCTACTAAAAATACAAAATTAGCTGGGTATGATGGCGGGTGCCTGTAATCCTAGCTACTTGGGAGGCTGAACCAGGACAATCACTTGAACCCGGGAGGCCGAGGTTGCGGTGAGCCAAGATTGCGTCATTGCACTCCAGCCTGGGCAACAAGAGCTAAACTCTATCTCAATAATAATAATAATAATAATAATAATAATAATAATTTAATGTGTTGTAATGCTTTAGATTTATTTATGATGTGAGCTCTCACTTTAAGACCCAAGCTGGCTTTCACACTTGTAAAAAGTAGGCATCGCTTGTTTTCTCGATCACCTTGTACTGGTATGAAAAGAAACTCTGTCATTGATATATGACACTAATTATACATCAATACTGTGTGTATTGCCTTCATCCAATACTAAATATTTATTCAATAAATTTTTTTATTGAGCAAATACTATATATAAGGCATATGATTATTTGCTTGGGGAAATCCAGCAATCAGTAGGTACACGAAAATCAGCTTTTAAACGACTAGCTATGGAACTGTAGGGGACAATGGAAAGAAATGTGATTATTAAAGAAGGTGGCACAGAGTTCAAGGAGGACAATAAACTTGAACTGAGTCTTGCTGTAAAAGTAAGATTTTAATAGGTAAAAAAGTGGGGGCTGGGTATGAAGAGAGGCACTTCACACTGGAGGTAGAGGAGCCTGAATGAGGCATAGGGGTGCTCAGTGGCATACAGTACATGCCAAGTCAGACTGTAGAATAAGATGTATGGAAGCACTTAGTTGGATTTTAGGCTGAAAAGGCCAGGTCAGACCTGGATAGGAAAGTAGTAAGCACAGTGCAGTAAGCAGTATTGGAATTCGGAGAGAGTAATATCAAATGAGAGACCACTCTATACTCAGAATGGGAGATATTTGGATTTTTTAAAATTCTGCTAAATCTAGAGAGGGAAGAGGTGCATAACTAATAAAACAACAAGAAGAAAAAATGAAGTTAAATGCTAGAAAACTAGAAAATTTCTCATTCATCTATAACAAATATTGTTTTATAAATAAGCTTTTCATTCATTTTTATAATTTAAGAGACTTCCAAGGAGTAGGAGGAAATGAAGAGGGGGAAATGACAGAGGTGAAAGACAGTGAGAGACTTGGACAGAGACAGAGGAGGATGGAATGTGCACTCAGAAGTACCCATGTGCGAGTTCAAACACCAAGATAGAGAAAATTTTAAATATAATGTCTTAGTTTATAATCCCTTATGACATTGTCACTAATGACTTAATGCAGAGTCATATTGTGACACTATGGGCACATTTGTAGATAAGAGCCCTTGGGCTGGGCCCACTAGCTGCCAGCCCTCACCTTCTGTCCTACCCTCACCCCAGCTTTAGTGAAGGGTGCCCACATGTTTCCTGGCTGCTTAGCCCTCCCCTGTACTTGTCAAAGGGTTGGGGAGGTGAATCAGTATGGTACCTGCTTCTGCCACTTGGATTGCTAGGGCATGGAAATAGTATCTGCCATTGTGCCCAGGGGAATAATACTCGGCTTCACCGAGACCCCGGGTCTGACCAGTTTGGCATACTACTGTATTCTTGTGGCTTATTTCATCAGTATGTATACCCAAAGCCCATTACTCTAGACTACTTATTGTTGTTAACACACACTTGTGCTTTTTCGCTTTTGTGTGATTATTCATATTCTTTCCTCTCTCCAAAATACTGCTTTTCCTGTTTCTGTCTATTCCCATTACATTTCTGCTGTTCATTCTTCAAGGCCTGTCTCAAAACTGCTTTTTTCACAAAGTACTTCCTAATCTTTAAACAAATAGGAACTCATCTCCTTTGACATTTCTTGTACTGTCTGATCTTACTCTGTTTAGTGTTTGTTTAGTATTTTAGGTACTTCACTTTTTCTTCCTCCATTGAATGACAGATTTCTTGGTGGCAGAGGTTGTTTTATCTACCTAACTCTCAGACCTGCAGCAGTTCTTTTTTTTTTTTGAGGTGAGGTCTCACTCTGTCTCCTAGGCTGGAGCACAATGGCTCGATCTCCGCTCACTGCAACCTCTGCCTCCTGGGTTCAAGCAACTCTCCTGCCTCAGCCTCCTGAGTAGCTGGGATTATAGGCATGCATCACCACACCCGGCTAATTTTTCTATTTTTAGTAGAGACGGAGTTTTGCCATGTTGCTGAGGCTGGTCTCCCAACTAATGAGCTCAGGTATTCCCACCAGCCTGCTTCAGCCTCCCGAAGTGCTGGGATTACAGGCGTGAGCCCCTGCACCCGGCCACCTGCAGTAGTTTTGAGTACAATGTTTGTTCTTAGTTTATTTAAAATAAATATTTGATGGATTCTTCTGATTCCTGGCCTTTATTCAGCCTTGTATAATGGTTTTTGTATCAGGAGAAAATACTGTCCTAAATTTAAGAACATAACATTTGTATTCTAGTAATTGAGTGAGTACATTCCCATTCTTGTTTACAACCTCTCTTACGACAAATTTATTTACAGTATTTTTGTTTGCCTCCTGAAAGTGCATTAACTTCTTTATAAAAAAAATTGGTGGTGAACTATTGACTCTCAGATTCTGATAAGCGTAGCTGGAGCCCTATTTGTTTATGTAAGGATGAAGAATCCTCACAGCTGGTCGACTAGAATATGTTTTGAAATTATTCACTGGGCACAGCGGCTCATGCCTGTAATCCCAGCACTTTGGGAGGCCGAGGTGGGTGGATCATTTGAGGTCAGGAGTTCGAGACGAGCCTGGCCAATATGGTGAAACCCCTTCTCTACTAAAGGTACAAAAATTAGCCAGGTATGGTGGCACACATCTGCAATCCCAACTGCTCAGGAGGCTACACAGGAGAATCACTTAAACCCGGGAAAAAGCGGTTACAGTGAGCCAAGATTGTGCCACAAACAAAAAGAAGAAATCCTGTGAAAAGAAGTATTTTATGATTTTGTATTAGGAAATTTAATTACTATGGAATACTTTCCCTAATGTTTTAAATAGACATATTGTATTAAACTGGCATATATAATATAGAAAGCACAATCATATTTTGTGTTAGTGCTATGCAGATATTAGATATGTTGGTTTTGAAATAACTCGTATGTAAGAATTTGCCGGATACATTTAAATTTCTGTGAGCTGACGTTTACATTTAATTCATTCTTTTAGTTTGAAGAATGATTCCAATTTTTGAGAAATGAATTAAATATTTGTGCTGTGGTAGGGATAAAAGTTTAAACATAGAAATAAATAAAAGATGTAAGAGCACAAATACCACTGTGTATTATTGTCATTCACTGGTTAGCTTAGGTTTAAAGTACATTTTTCTCTTTCTTTCTTTCTTCTTTTTTTTTTTTTAGATGAAGTCTTGCTATATTGCTCAGGTTTGATTCAAACTTTGAGTTCAAGTGATCCTCCCACCTCAGCCTCCTAAATAGCTTGATTATATATAGTAAAGTACATTTTTCATGGGTGTTTGTTTTGGGTTTTTTTTTTTTTTTAAACAAATTAGTAAGAATGGTCCTATTTTTTTTTTATCTGTTGTACTGGTAGAAGAAGAGAGAGGGAAATATGACTACTTTTGTGGACTTTTAGTATTTTCAGACTGATATGGATTACACATGCAATTATTTTTCACTTGTCCTTCCAAGGAGACATTTTTTTGGTTGGTGAATTAGTCATGGGGGCAATAAATAAACACAAAAAATACATTGACTCTGTTACCAATTGGTAGGTGTAAATTACAATATTGTTAACTATGTGTACATTGTTGTACAACAGATCTCTAGAGCTTCATCTTGCATGACTAAAACTCTGTTCCCAGTAAACAGCAACTCTGTTTCCCCCGGCCCCTGACAATCACCATTCGACTTTCTAGTTCTGCTAGTTTGACTCCTTTGGAGATCTTATATTAATAAAACAAGGCAGTATTTGTCTTTTTGTGATTGGGCTTCTTACACATGGCTTAATGTCCTCAAGGTACATCCATGTTGTGGCATGTGACCTTATTTCCTTCTTTTTTTAAGGCTGAATAATATTCTGTTGTGTTGTCTACCATATTTTCTTTATTCATTTATCCATTGATGTACATTTAGATTGCTTTTACATCTTAGCTATTATGAATAAAATGCTGCAGTGAACTTGGGTATGCAAATATCTCTTTGAGATCCTGTTTTCAGTTATTTTGGGTGTGCACCCAGAAGTGAGATTACTGGTTTATACATGGTAATTCTGTATTTAAATTTTTGAGGAACCTCCATAGTGTCTTCTGTAGTGGCTGTATCAGTTTACAATTCCACCACCAGTGTGCAAGACTTTCCATTTCTCCATATTTTGGGACGGAGTTTCGCTCTTGTTACCCAGGCTGGAGTGCAATGGCGCGATCTCGGCTCACTGCAACCTCCGCCTCCTGGGTTCAGGCAATTCTCCTGCCTCAGCCTCCTGAGTAGCTGGGATTACAGGCACGCGCCACCATGCCCGACTAATTTTTTGTAATTTTAGTAGAGACGGGGTTTCACCATGTTGACCAGGATGGTCTCGATCTCTTGACCTCGTGATCCACCCGCCTCGGCCTCCCAAAGTGCTGGGATTACAGGCTTGAGCCACCGTGCCTGGCTCATTTCTCCATATTCTTACAACACTTATTCTCTGGGGTCGTTTTGATGGTGGCTGTCCTTAACGGGTATGAGGTGATATCTCATTGTGGTTTTTATTCTTAATTTCCTGCTGAAGGGTGATGCTGAACATATTTTCCAAGGAGATATTTTGAAAAGAATAAGGATGTAATACTATATTGCATCACATAATGCCTTCTATAGTCAAATATCATAATATCATGTATCACTGTTTAGTTTAGGGCAGTAAACATGATCATAGGCCAAGAGAATGGGAGCGGGGGAATTCTGAGGTACAAGGAGGATTCTTTGAGGCAAATTCAAAGTCAATAGTAGAATAAGAGAAAACCACTATTGACATCTTCGCTCTGGACATTTTGCCTCATAGCAGTTGTTTCTCATGCTCCCCCTAAAGAGTATTTCTAGCGCTGAAGCTTTTTTGCTACGGTTAGACTTCCTATACAAGTTACAGGGAAGGAAGAAGTGTAATGGCTGTTCATCTGTGGTTTGGGGATTGGCAGGATAGAGGTACTCACTTCCAGTTCTTTTCTCCTTTTTTAACTGCTGTTCCGTCTGAAATATTTTAGTTCATTTCTTAGAAAATGTTCACCTTTTGTTAATTACTGAGTCATTTATCCCTGGTAATCAGTGTAGGAGCCTGTGTTTTTGTCCTGTTATCATCCCCATCCCTGAGATGTGTCAGGTAGTAAGTCCAGGAATACAGTAATAGTGTTCTTCACCTCAGCTTTGTTGGTAAGAAATGAAGGCTCTTAAAGCTTAGGCGTTGTCATGAGTGCAAAGTCTGCTAAAAAATTGACCCATTGTTAGTCTAGCTTTTACTCCAGAGGCGTGTTTATCAGCATGTTAGATTCTGCTTCATATTTTGTTAAAGATTTTCTAAGAAAGTGACTATAGACGATACTTCACAAAATTAGAAGAATTGGAGTTCGGCTTATAGTACTTACTGATTTAAAGACTCTAGATACCAATTATCCTTTAACCTAAGAATTGATTTTAATTTGACCTTTTTTTTATTGTGGTGAATATTCATAGCATAAAATTTGCCATCTTTAAGTGTGCAATTCAGTGGCATTAAGTATATTCACTTTACCTTTTTTTTTTTTTTTTTTTTTTTTTNAAGATAGGGTCTTGCTCTGTTACCCAGGCTGGAGTGCAGTGGTGTAATCATGCCTCACTGTAGCCCCTCGACCTCCTGGGCTCAAGTGATTCTCCCACCTCAGCCTCCTGAGTAGCTAGGACCACAGGTGTGCACCACCACACCTGGCTGGCTTCTTTTCTTTTTTCTCTTTTCTCCTTTTCTCTTTTCTCTTTTCTTTTCTTGTCTTGTCTTGTCTTGTCTTTTTTTTCTTTTTTCTCACAATGAGATCTTGCTGTGTTGCACAGGCTGGTCGTGAACTCCTGAGCTCAAGCAATCCTCCCACCTCGGCCTCCCAAAGTGGTGGGATGATTGCAGCTGTGCATCACCACACTGGCCCTACCTTCACATTTTTGTGTAACAATCACTACTGTTGATCTTCTATGAATTTGACTATTCTGGTTACCTTGTGTAAGTAGAATCATGTAATATTTGCTCTTCTGTGACTGGCTCATTTCACCTAGTGTAATGTCCTTAAGATCTATCCATGTTGTAGCTGTTATTGTTGCTGTCAGTTGTGTCACCTGACAAGGTATAGTAGTGGCAGATTACTCATTGATTTTGTCATTCAGGAAATCCTTAGTGAATGCTTCCTTCATGGAGCTGGAGTTGAGCAATAGGAGAGATAGGAAACCGATCAGTAAATTACAGTGCAAAATCCATCCCTAGAGTAAGGCCGTATGTTTTAGGAAGCGATCTTGCTTGAGCTTCATGGAAGGTGGTTGGTCTCTTGTCTTTCAGCTAGAAATGAATGGATAAACCAGGGCTCATAATATTGAACTCTAATAATATTTGATATTCATACTACCAGAGGTACAGGTATGCTGCTTGTAAATAAATATACATATTTTGTACAGTTGCCCCTCTGAATCCATGGGGGACTGGTTCCAGGACCCCCACGGGTATCAAAATCCATGGATACTTATGTCACTGGTATAAAGTGGTGTAGTATTTGTATATAACCTTTGCACATCCTCCTATTTACTTTAAATCATCTGTAGCTTACTTATAATATGTAAAACAATGTAGATGCTATGTAAATAGTTGTTCTAGTGTATTGTTTCGGGAATAATGACAAGGAAAAAAAAAAAGCTTGTTCATGTTCGGTACAGACCATCCATCTTTTTCCTGAATATCTTCAGTCTGTGGTTGGTTGAATCCACCAATGTAGAACCCATGGATACAGAAGGCTGACTGTATACATTATATAGAGATACGAAAAATCCTGATAGTGTGCATATTAAAGACGTTTCTTTTAGGAAATTCTTGCTTAGCTGGCTGCCAATGGATGTGATTAGCCTACAGCTAGCAGAGGAGTGAATAGGGAGATGGCAGGATGTGGCCTGGGACCAAGAAAGATCTGAGTTCTGCTGTCTTCTCATGATGTTTTTTTTCTCACCATACTGTTTGCTCTTCTTCCCTTTATTGCCAAATTTATTACAAAATGAAGGAAGTTACATTCCTGTTTACTGTTCAGCAACTAAACTCTGGCCTGTGTGCCCCTCCTTGACACTGCTCCCTGGCCTGTGTGCAGTGACTCCCACTGACCACAGGTGGCAGCTCTCCCTCCTGTCTGCCTGCCTAGTTTATCTGGTAGCTGTCTCTCTTGACCATTCTTCCTTTTTTTTTTT
>NW_016107324.1:3432929-3507154 GCF_001604975.1 Cebus imitator
TTTTTGAGATGGAGTCTCACGCTGTCACCCAGGCTGGATTGCAGTGGCACAATCTTGGATCACTACAACCTCCACTTCCTGGGTTCAAGCAATTCTCCTGCCTCAGCTTCCTGAGTAGCTGGGATTACAGGTGCCCACCATCACACCCAGCTAATTTTTTTTTTGTATTTTTAGTAGAGATAGAGGTTTCATCATGTTGGCCAAGCTGGTCTCAGACCCCTGACCTCAAGTGATCCTCCCACCTCAGCCCCCCAAAGTGCTGGGATTACAGGTGTTAGCCACTGTACCTGGCCCCTTTCTACTTTTGAGCTGTACCCTATTCATCCTCACTCACTGGCTTTTCTTCCTCATCTAAACCTTGGCACTTTTTTTGTTCCCAAATAAAATTTCCTCCGTAATGAATGTTAACTATAGCTTATATCTGTGCAAGCTGTCAGGGCAAATCTCTGCCCTTGACCTTTCCCTAATCTTTCATTGCATGGATACTCAGTGAGTCCCTCCCCTCAGCCCTCCAGCATACAGTTTCTCTGTCCGTCCAGATTGCCAGCTACCATTAGACATCTCCACAGGTGCCTTAAATTGATAATATCTCAAACCAAACGTGTTCTCCTCTGCCTTCTGAAAAGAATGCTTCATCCTTTTTTCTGTGCTCTGTCTCAGTGTGTGAAACCACCATGCGCTGATCACCTGTTTTGTCCCTACCTAGGCTAGAAACCTCAGAATCCTAGTTCCAGCTCTCTTCTCTTTTACTTACCTCTTCCCCACACTCAGCCAGTTTAGTCAGCTCTGTCAGATCCTCACCGTATTCTGTGATATATAACCCTTTTTTCCCCATGTTTATTTTCAGCACTCTAATTTAAGACATCTTTTCTCACCTTAACTCATCTCTGTTTCTTTACCTTCTACAATCCATCCCCACTGCTATCACCATTCACTCTCTAAAAATATATTGGATATGTAACTCGTGAACCTTCAGTGAGTCTTCCCTGCCTGAGGGATGAAGGAAAATGTCTTCCCATGGCATTCAAGGCCCTTTGTCGTCTGGCCCCAGTGTACTTTCTGGGCTGTCTCCTGCTCTTATCTTTCTAGCCATCCTACTTCTAGGTAGACCTCCAGCCTTAATTACTCTTTAACTCATAACTGCACAGCTCATGTACCACTTTTAGATCAAATATATACATCATTTTGGCTTGCAGTATAGTTTAAACTGAAAACAAGAACAACAAAACACAAAAAAACTCCCTATTACCATGACAGCTCTTTTGTGGAAGAACTGCATCTTAATAATTTTTATATCCTTTTACCTGTTTTGTACATAAGAGGTACTTAAGTGTTTATAGGAAATGAACAAAACGCCAGGAACGATGGCTATTATTCCTATTATTCCAGCACTTTGGGAGGCCAAGGCAATAGAATCACTTTAGGCCAGGAGTTTAAGACCAGCCTGGGCAACATAGTGAGATCCTGTCTTTACAGAAAATTAAAAAGTTAGCTGGGCACGGTGGTGTGCACTTGTAGTCCTAGCTACTCAAGAGGCTGAGCTGGGAGGATCACTTGAGCCATCGATTCTAGCCTGGGTGTCAGAGCAAGGCCCTGTCTCAGAAAAAACAACAACAACAACAAAGGCTTAGAGAAAATGTGAAAGCAACAAGAAATCCAAGGTTTTCTTCAGATGCTTTAAGAAGGTATGAATAGAATAATGAAGAAAAAAACCCAGTTTAAGGACTGTCATTAACTACTGTGTGAGTTTAAAATGAACTCCAATGATATGGTCTGGAAATGACCAGGGACATGCCATAACTATACTTAAACATGGTGATTTCTCATTAATTCATACTTGGATTCAGGACGCATTTACCAGATGCCTTCCATGTTCAAATACTGTGCTAGGAATATAAAGGAATATAAAGGGCTATAAAACACTGTCCTGTCGTCCTGGGGCTCTCAGGCTGTGCAGGCAACAAAGAAATTGTTAAAGCTTTTTAGAATAACTGCTCCTCAGCATATGTCCCTCACACTCCCTGACTTAGGAACCCACCCCCGAGGGAGGCCTGTGGGGGTCCAACTTGGCTTGTGCCTGCATTTAATAGATGATAAAGCTGATACCTGGATCTAAGAAAAAGAAGAAATAATTATAGCAAAACAGTAAGTGCTGTGATTGATTGATAGGTTGATACAGGCATATAGAGATATAACATAAAGTGGGATAAGAGAAGGTAGGAAGTAAAACATGTTTTGATCTCCAAGAGTATATAGAAGTTCACCATATGGGTAATGTTTAAATAAAGTCTGATACTAGGAATCAGAATTCCTTGTATCCAGGGCTACTTTATCCTTTTTTCCTTAGCAGTATTAAGAGATCATACATACGGTTTTTAGCTACCTCCTCATTCCATTTGGAAGCATACTGCATTCTACACTCTGTCCATAGAATATCTGTGAGACTGCTTCAGGATTAGAATTATTGCCTATGTTTCATAGATAAGGAAACTGATACAAAAAAACAGGAGTAAAGTTGAGGCCTAAAAACTAGTCAGTGACAAACTAGAACCCAAAGCACAGCCTGGTTATTCTGGAGCCTGTGATCTTTCTACCTCTGCATTCCATTACCTACCTGAGAATGGTGCTCATGTCTTTAAGTTTGCCTTCCTTTATTAAGACAGAAAATGTTGTTCTACAGAGAAATTCCAAAAGCAACATTCAAAATGAAAATAAAGATTGTAGCAGTTATTGCTGTGTCCTTAGAGGTAGTTTGAACACATTATTTTTCAGAAAAGAGATTTTGATGATTTGAATTAGATGTGATTTCATTGAATACATTAAATCTTATGGAGGCTGTAGTCAAGGCCTCTGAGGCATTATAGGTTAAGGAAGCACTACAGCAAATAGCAACTTTAGGTTATAACTGTCTCTAACCCAGGGTCCTATATGTTCTGCACATCTTTGCATTTCTAATCAGGCTTTGATTACTGATAAATATCCATCAAGGTGAAGAGAAAAAAAGAAAAGGTCATTATTCTTCCTTCTCCAGATGCAAGAATTTCTCATGGCCATGAACACTGTCTGATACTGCTGCTCTGTACTCAGAGCACTCATGGTTTTCTGTGGTCTTAAAAGGAACATAAAATAAGGGGTTCAATGATTGGTGTCCCTTATAATGCTGGTCCTCCTGGGCAACTCATCTCATAGGTGGCTGTAGTTTGGCGTGGTGTGGAACACAACAGGATGTGACCACAAGGTGTTTGGGGTGGGAATGAATGGTCTCTTTCCACTGAAAGGAATGTGGTGAAGCAGCTGTTAGGAAGAAAGTTGTAAGCAGTGTAGCAGAATGAAATGGAATGTGGGATTTGTGTAGCTACTCGGGACCGTCAGATGAAACAGTGATTCCTATATGACCATTTCTAATTAAGGGACATGTAAATATCAGGAACTTCGGTCTAATAATCTGCTTGCAAAGATAAAATATAGAACATGAGATGTAATTAATATTAAAAGCCAGATGAATGACATAAAATTAAAATAAGTGAAAAATTTATATTGTACACTTTCAGAGGCAAAATTCCTTCTAGGCTGACAAAGCTTAAGCTTCAGGACCCCTTACTTGTATGGGCTCCTATATTTGTGAGGAGCCACAGAGTGTTCTAGATAGGAAGCCACATTTCAATCAGGAAGCACTTCTTCAGAAGCATTTCAGATTATTATCTACAGAGATCACAGAAGAAGAAATTTGAATGTTCTTCAGCACTCTAGTGTTTAGTGCTCTTTTCTCATTCTATGTGTACATTCACTTTTATACTCAACTCTATATTCTTAAAGAGACCCCCTCCTTCTAATTGAGTAAGCTTTGGGCTTTACAAAATGTGGATCTATCCTTATGTACTAGAAAAGTCTGTAACATATACTCTATCAAAACTAAAAGGGTCAGCTACCACAGTGAAACAAGAGCTCACACATACAGAGTGCTAACTTGGTGCCAGGCACTGCTGTTTACATACGTCATCTCATTTCAGCCTTCCAGCAGCCCCTGTAGGGTAGTTTAGTTATGATCTCCATTTTACAGAAGAGAAACCTAGGTTTGGGTCTAGACTCTAGACTTTCTCTAGAATCACACAGCTAATAAGTGGTAGGACTAGCAGTCTAGATCTCTACCTAGCTCCAAAGCCACTGTCTCCCAGTGAAGTGGAAAGACAATTAAACCTGTTACCCAGCTGTTTACTCTTGGCTTTGTCTGCCATTTGGAAGAAGGTTGTTATGAGTCAATTGGGTATGCATGGTATCGGCTGTTATTTAAAACACAGAGACACCATGTTTTAGTTACTAGGAAGAATATTTTTTGCAGATCCCTATTTCAGAATATGATGCACACTTTCAAGGCAGGTCAGCTTTTCCTGTCAGTCCAAAAAAAAGATAAAAGAGCCCAGGAAAATAAAAGTTACTCTCCAGACCAAAAAAGACTTCTTGATATTTAGCCAGAAAGTTGGATACCAGGTTTGTTTTAGAACACTGATTTTGCACCCTAGGTGAGCAGATGAGGAATCTTTCTGTCAGAGTGAAGGTTCTGTTGTCTGTCATAAGGTCTGTCCATCTTAACTTGTGCAATGTAACCTCTAGATAAACAACAATTCTGGTCTTTTTGAGATGTTCTCTCCCATTTTGGGAAGTATATTGGGGGAAAAACAGATTTTGCTTGATAGTCACTGTGACCACCCCAGGATTCATTGCATCATTGATTAAAAGAAAAAGAATGGAATCTGAGGGCCAAGAGTGCTTAGCTGTATATAACACTATGTGGAGTGTGTTTTAACTTGTGCCTGGGAAAGAATGTAAAATCTGAACTTCCATTTAGAAAATCGATCTACTAGTTTTCAAATATTTGCACTTAAAAATTTATATATGAAATTGCACCTTTGCCTGTGTTTCTTATTTCTGTTATTTTGTACAAAAGAAAACCCCAGTTCAACATGGTCACTTAGAAAAAATACATTACCCAGCAGAGAAAAGTTGTTCAGTTAAAACGGACTTGGATGCTACTCTTCCAGTGTTAGAACCTTGATATCTATAATAGATGTAGAGTCCTGGAGTTGTCCTTTTTGGAAATAAGAAATGTTGTCTTGTGGAAGAAGAGTAAAATAAGTAATGCTAATATCAGCATGGTGCTGCTTCCTGTTTGTCACTGAGGCACCTTTCCACTGCCAGTTAACACCAGATAGCGAACGTTAGAGAACTCTCAGGCCCTTATGGGGAGTTTCCTCTATTTTTATTTCTTTCTCTTTTTTTTTCTTCTTCTTTTTCTTTTTTTTCTTTTTTTTTTTTTTTTGAGACGGAGTCTCACTCTGTTGCCAGGTTGGAGTGCAGTGGTGTTATCTTGGCTCACTGCAACCTCTGCCTCCTGGGTTCAAGTGATTCTCCTGCCTCATCCTCCTGAGTAGTTGGGATTACATGTATCCTCTATTTCTTTAGGCCTGAAGTGCTTCTCAGTACAGTGGTGATTCCTTATTTAAGCCTGTCTGCATTAGATGGGCATGTGCATACCACCATTCTGTAAGATTCCAAGTGGTATATGTATCTTGTTACATCTGATGGGAGGAAAAGGAAGAGAAAAAAGCAAGCTCTTTTGGGATTGACATGATTAAACTCACCTTCTTAAAAGCTTTTTTCTTCTGATAGACCATCTTCAATTTGTAGATCCTTTATGTCGGATTAGGGGAAAAAATTACACATAGCACATTTTATTTGGAATATTGTTAGATAGCTGAATTGTCAAAGATCAAAGGAAGTTACATATTTTTGTCTTTTAGGTACATGGAAGTATATATCTTGTGTGATTGCATTTGGGAGTCTTTTTTTCCCCTCACTTCCATGGTTTCTTAAGAAAGAAAGAAAGAGATTTTTTAACCTTTAAACCATTTTTTTCCTGAGATTTAAGTATAAGTCATTTGTTCAGAAGG
Source organism: Cebus imitator (assembly GCF_001604975.1). NCBI lineage: Eukaryota > Metazoa > Chordata > Mammalia > Primates > Cebidae > Cebus > Cebus imitator. Next base: position 3,438,878 of record NW_016107324.1, read on the forward strand.
GAGGGCATTTTCTGTCAAAACAATGTGAATTTTGGTGATTAGATTCTTAGACCAGCTTCATAAGGCCTATTATTATCAATATTGCTTCTAACTAGAGAAGTTCTTAATCTGTACGGTACCTAAAGCTGTGTTTCAAATATATAGAGATGGGGTAGTAATAAATAAGACTGTTCTTTTAGAAGCATTACTAAATTTATTGTAACCTGTTTTTCCTGTTATGTCATTTTCAAGTATGATATTGTCCTATGGATCTCCACTTTTATTGATGTTAAAAAGAGCCCTCTTACCCCATAAGGTGGGAACCACTGACCCATGTTTATTGCAAGAAGGGATACTGTAGAGGCTAATTGATCAACACATTCATGTATTTCTTGGGAAGTTCTGTTCTGGATTTCCAGAGAAGCCTGGAACACGATTGTCTCTTCATTCCTTTCTGCCCTGGTAGTGTCCTGGTTCCTCCCCTTCCAGGCCTCCACTGCCATAAAATACCAGTTAAGGTTCTTGGGACAGGAGCAGAGTCTCAAAGGGGCAGGCCCATGGGTGGTGGGGTTGTTGAGTCGCAGGTATAGGCACAGTCTGGAAGCCAGGAGCTCCCAAGGGCTCAGGCTAGCAGAGTGACTCTTCTAAAACTCTGGCAAAGTGCCTTCGTTTACTTCATAAATCACTTGTTTCCCATTCTGCTGTCTTCCTGTAGCCGTCACTTTATTTCTTTTTTTTTTTTTTTTTTTTTTCCTCCTCTGGTCCACTGTAGCACAAAATTCAGGTTTTTATGTACAGTTATCCCTGAAGCAAATGCTCAGCTCTTTGGGGACTGTCTAAAGATTGCTACTGCTAGTAACAAGGTAAAATAACAAGGGAAAAGTCACAGACTTTCAGCAAATCTTAAAAACGCCTAATAAATAGTATTCCAGATAAAATTGGAAATGTATTCTCTGAAATATAAGCTCAGTTTCAACTCCCCATGTTGTCTTCAGCCTTTATTTTTTGTTTTTGTTTTTTGAGACAGATTCTCTCTCTGTTGCCCAGGCTGGAGTGCAGGGACATGATCTCAATTCGCTTCAGCCTCCGCCTCCCAGGTTCAAGTGATTCTCCTGCCTCCGCCTCCCAAGTAGCTGGTACTACAGGTGCTTGCCACCACACCCAGCTAATTTTTGTGTTTTAATAGAGACGGTGTTTGGACATATTGGCCAGGCTGGTCTCAAACTCTTGAGCTCAGGTGATCCACCCACCTCAGCCTCCCAAAGCGCTGGGATTACAGGTGTGAGCCACCATGCCCAGTTTTTTTAGCCTTTAGAAACCCCTCAGTTTATCTCTTTTAATCTCACAGGTGATTCTCATGGGTCCCTCTCACTTCTATAAAAACATATCCCATTTGTATGTCTCTTTCTCCCTCTCTCTCTCTCTTCTTCCTTTTCTTAGAGACAAAGGCCATATAGGTAAATGAGGGTCTGATATTACATGAAGAATGAATGTAAGATTCATCTCTTCAGTGGAAAACTAAGTCTAATTTTCAGGGAGCTTCCTATGCCAGAGGATATTCTAAGTGGGGTGCAGTGGCTAGGAAATGTGGGTGAGGCCATGTGGGCAGCTTGAGGGGTGGGTAGAAATCCATTCTATCTCTCTTTTGACTGGCATTATTTCAGTACTGAATTGAATATTCATTACCTGGCTAATAAGGTGGACATTTGAGTTCTTACTTTAGTGGCTTCATAGTGATAGAAGTTTTATCTTTGATTTCAGTCTGTTCATTATAGTAGTCACTCAGAATTGTAAGAATATATTTGCTGCCCATTCTTTGCTTATGGGACACAATAATGCTATTGTCATATTTTTTTTAAGTACACAAATGATAACAATTTAACTTCTTTTTGAAATGACCCTTATTGGAATGAAAGTGAGAGAAGTCATTCATGAAGCTGAAAGCTTTAGATCCGGTGTCAGTGTTTGTAAAGACCTGCCATATCAGATATTCTTGTGTCAAAGTCATGTACATACCAGCTTCTCATTTCATTTTCTTGCTGTTAGGCCCATAGCTTTTAGCTCCCCTTACCAGAGTATCCTCCCCAAAATGATCCTTGACTTTTAGACTCCCATCCCCCTGATTTTTCTCATTTATAATATTGCGATTTGAATGTTCATCTTCTCCCAACTTTCTTTTACTTTCCTTCTTTTTTTTTTTTTTTTTTTTTTTTTAATTTGAGACAGTCTTGCTCCGTTGCCCAGGCTTAAGTGCAATGGTGTCATCTGGACTCACTGCAACCTCCGCCTCCCAGGTTCAAGCAGTTCTCCTTCTTCAGCCTCCCAAGTAGCTGGGATTACAGGTGCCCACCACCACACCCAGCTAAATTTTTTTTGTACTTTTAGTAGAGATGGGGTTTCGCCATGTTGGCCAGGCTGGTCTCGAACTCCTGACCTCAGGTGATCCTCCCACCTCAGCTTCCCAAAGTGCTGGGATCACAGGCATGAGCCACCTCACCGAGCCTTAACTTTCCTTCTTATAAATAGTTGATTAAAGTAATTCATCTGAAGAACCCCTTAGATACTTTCAGATACTTTACTAAACACTCTCTTTTGTTTTGGAAATCAAGGTTTTTAATTGAGCTCCCAATCTATATTCAGACATGTGAGAGAAAGGTCTAGACACCAATGAGTTTTATTTAGTTCTGTTCCTGACTTAGTGACTTTATTTACAAAGGACAGATAGTATAACTCTTCTTTGTATAGATGCTGTTGTAGTTGCATGATTGTAGGTTTTTCTCTAAGTCTACCACTTAACTGGGTTTAGTTTTGAAAATTTAACAAATTTATTTTTATTCCTGGAGGGTATGTTCTTAGCCTGAATTTTTGAGACTTGCAAGTCTAATTTCCTTGGCAATTGGATTTATCCTGAGAGGATAATGTAAAAGATCATTAACCTTCACATTTGTATTTTCCAAAAAATTTTTTGAGCTACTACACTTCAGAGAATTAATTGGGCCCTGTTAGCATCCTGAGGTGTATGTATTGTTCCTGGTGTGTTGATGGAAGTGTATTTTGAGTTAAGTAATCAGCTTTGCCATGTTCATTCTCTGATGAAAGCATTCTTAGTGAAAATCTTAGATAATTAGTGTCTTCCTTTATTCAGCATCCAGATCAGTGCTGTTTCCTATGCTTAACTCTCCAAACAAGCAGTCTTCTAGCTAACTAAGGAAAAATCTTTTTAATACTTATGAACTCACAAATTTCAAATTTTAATTTTTTCTTTTGTTCATAAATCCCTAACACTTTAATCACAATAATCCACTAACCCCATTTCAGCACTTGGCTTAACCGTGGCAGTGCGACCTAAACCCTGTAAGAGGCAGAGCTTGTTTTTTTCATATTTGCATTTCTACCATCTAATATCATGAATTAAAAAAAAAAAAAGTACTACTTCTCTAAAACAGAATTACAAATGAAAATTAGACAGTAAAATTCCTTGTCCCGTGTGCTTGAAGTTGATGCTGTGCAGCCTGCCCAGCCCATTTAAGGGAAACAATGTTTTCTCTAGAGTGTAGGTCACTTGGGTCTACATGGTGTCTACATGGGTCAGCAGTTGCATGGTGAATGGAGATGCACAGATGAAAAACATAATTTCTGGCTCAGAGACTGGACAATCTTGAGGGAATTCTGAGGAGATCTAGATCAAATCAAATGATTTATATGTGATACAGTAAATGATATTATGGACATGTTGTGGAAACACAAAGAGTAAACAGCTTGGATTCCCTGAAATTCTGAGATTTCCTTGAGAAAAATGGCATCTGCTGAACCAATGTCACCTCAACCTGGCCAGCTCCGGCAGAGACACCCCAATGAAGTGGAATTTAATGCATCATGTTTCTTTGGCTGGGCCTGTCCAGAGGAAAAAGAAACAGGCATTTCCCATCCATAAGACAAGTGCTGTTGGCCAAAAAAAAAAAAAAAAAAGAAGAAAAGAAACAGCATTATTTTAATTTCCAAAAAAGAAACAATGTACATTTGGTAAAGTATTCATGTTTTATTCCACTGAGAGTTAAATCAGTTTAACATTGATAACTGAAGAAATTTTGTTAATACTTTGATTTAGAAATTTGTTTATTAGTAAGAAAACCATAGAAATATAACTAAATTTAATTCATAACACTAGTGTCACAAGATAATTTTAATAAAATGTACTTTTCTTTCTTGCAAGTTTTCGATTCCATTTCTATTCTCTCACAAAGGAATATAATCTTTCTGTTTAGTAGAAATTTGTCTATTTCTTTTCATTCTGACTTAGCCTTATGAAGTCTGTTCATTCTGTTTTTCAGACAAATGATTTCAGATTTTTTTGTTGTACAATTATATTAAATTATTTAAGCTAGTTTTTATTTGTAATTTGTGAACAGGTCTATTAGATTTTTGCCATTGTAAGACTGCTTGTCATTATAAATGCAGAATAATATTATTACTTGCTGCCTTTCTTCTGTAGAGCTCAGAGTGCTTCACATGCATTATTTTATTAAGTCTCATAACATCTCTGTGAAGCAGGGGCATTTTGCAAGTGATTATGGATTGCTTTGCTGAATCAGCATAGCCTTATGGCATTATGATAAGCTTGGAAAAGATTGAGGTCATGTACTAACTTGCTCTCAGGAAACCCTATATGCAGCCAAATATTTTCCTTGGCAATACAGAGCTGACAACTGCCACCATTCCAATTTCTGGGAAGCCCACTGTCCGTTGATGTAGTTTAAAAACAACACACAGTGCATTTTTGAAAAAGCAAATTTAAAACAGTATTCAGTTTCTTTGAGAAGCAGGTTATTACATATGAAATGAGTTCACCATCATCCTCTAGTCCAGGCTATAAGTCAACAAAAAAAAAAAAAAAAAAAAAAAAAAAAAAAAAAAAAAAAAAAAAAAAAAAAAAAAAAAAAAAAAAAAAAAAAAAGGCTACCTTCTGTTCTTGTTGTGGCTCTGAAAACTGAACCTGCCCAGCCGTCATACCAGTCATCTTCAGCCTCAACTGTAAGCCATCACCTGGCAGGCAGGATTTCCAAAAACAGGTTTCTTGCATTCAACCCATCCATCTGCGTTGAAGCTAAGCTGCTTGTTTCAAACTGCCACTGGGGGGAAAAAGCCATTGGGTAGAACTTACCGGAAGGCTTGATGATAGTGTATTATTAAATTAGTTAGCATTTAGAAGCTTATGTAAGATAATTAAATTGAAAGTAAGAAGAAATTTTATGAAGATTTTATTTCATTATTTAGATGGCTGTAGAATGGTGGAGAAACATTTCTCTTATGTTCTTTTATGGTTAATATATGTAAAAGAAAACTAATTTTAAGGTAATTTAAACCAGTTAATTTGATAGGGAGTAACTTAATTACTATTTTTCATATTTATAATTAGATACTGAATCGTGATATGTTCTATGGCCTATATGGACGATCATAATTAATTTTCTGAGAGTTTTTCCTTTTTGACTTACCAATCCATAGCCATGGTGCTCATAGTCTATATATTGTTGTGGCTCAAACTTTTCCATAATACCTGTTGAAAAATCGTTAGACTTTGAATAGACATTTGTTCTGATTTCTTGCAAGTGGATTTGATTGCTTAAATAGTCCTTGTATTTGAGAGCACATACCCAATATAAAATCTCAGTAATTACTAAAGTACTGGGAGTATTACCCCCCTCAGTTCACCAGATTTACTGTAGAATTACATAAGAAAAGGAGAGGATTTGGTTGTAGAAAAGTTAGTCTGGATACCAAATTTAGGAAATGTTGTAAATGTTGGCTTTTGTTAATGTCACTTTGACCTCAGCATGCAAATTGTAACCACCTCTCGTCCACACTTGTGCTGAGCTTTGCAGCATGGAAGTGCTAGCTGTTTCTAAGGCCCTCACTGTCTCTCCTTCTGCCTGGTTGAGAGGCATGTCAATTTTTGAGTGACACTGGTCCTTGTGTTCTTTTTAATTGCCTAGAGCTTTAAATAGTTGTGGAATGTTGGTTGATGATTCACTGACATTCCTGCTTAAATTGGAAAGAATTTATGCTGTAAGGTATTTAAAGGGTCATTTTAAAGATGTGTTTAAATCTCTTCCTGTTGTCATTCTGAAATGCAGTAATTATTGAATGGATATTTGACAGGACCTTTTTTTCTAGAATGCTCTTTGAATTTAGGTACTGTGATGTCAATAATGAAAATTTACATTTTTACAAATTAGGAAGATCTACTACGGAATTATTTTCCAAATGCTTCCTAGTCTTTCTTCTCATCTACTGTTTTACCTGATCTATTAACACTAAATATAGTGAGCATGTTCCCACAGACATGCTGTAAATTTGTCTGTAAATACAAATCAGATTTGTTACTTAAGCAAACCTTGCTTTTAAAAATTGTATAGTAGCATATTTGTGATCTTCAAAACAAATCAGGTCCTTTATTTTACCAGACTTTACATTTGGTATAGACAGTCTGATGCCATCCCTAGGTAACAGTTCTCTTCTGGAAGGGGGCCCTGATGATCTTGGTGCAGAAGAGGAATAATGCATAACAGCTTTGTCCCTCCAAGCACATTGCCCTGTGTGGTCAGCCCTGATCTGAGGGGCCTTGCTAGTGCCAATTTCATAAGGACTGGGGCCATTCTGAGATTAGCTGGTCAGGGAAGGAGGGTGGGAAGATAGGACATACACTTTGTAGGTAAACATGTGATTTCAAAATTAAAGCTGTTTGAATAGAATCTGTTTCTATATGATATAAATATTCTTTTTTTTTTTTTGAGACGGAGTTTCGCTGTTGTTGCCCAGACTGGAGTGCAATGGCACGATCTCGGCTCACCGCAACCTCTGCCTCCTGGGTTCAAGCAATTCTCCTGCCTCAGCCTCCCGAGTAGCTGGAACTACAGGCATGCACCATCATGCCCAGCTAATTTTTGTATTTTTAGTAGAGACGGGGTTTCACCTTGTTGACCAGGATGGTCTCGATCTCTTGACCTCGTGATCCACCCGCCTCGGCCTCCCAAAGTGCTGAGATTATAGGCATGAGCCACTGCGCCCGGCCTATAAATATTATTCTTTACATAGTTATCCCCATAGAAGTTCTGTTATGAAGAACATGGACCTTCTAACAGAAGGTTCCTGGATTGTGAACTTTTTACACCATCCTTTCTTGACATCCTGGAGAATAAATCTGGGCTCCTTTCCCCAAGCTGTGTTTCTCTGGAAACAGAGAGAGAGAGAGAGAGAGAGAGAAAGGAGAGAGAGAGAGAGAAAGAGAGAGACAGACACTATTTAGTTTTATTATTTGTGTGTGTGTTTTCATTGTTAGGTGGCTGCATTCCTATACATTGTTTCTAACAGGTTAAAAAAAAATCCTGTGAACCAGGCAGAAAGTAAACATACATGTAGAGAAGGACTAATGACACAACAAATAATGGCAATTGGAGAATCACACGAAATGGTAAACTGCCTGTAGTAATTGTTCAAATTGCAAAAAAAACAGTACTTGAGACTAGACAGACCTGTTCTCATATACTCACTTATTTTCTTCCCTAAATGTTCATCAAGGGATTACCTAGTTTTTGTCTTAGCAGTCAGCTTTCCAGAGTTGATCTGACTGAAGCAAATTCTTGGCTACTAGAGAACTTTGCCTGTGGGAGATCTGGGTGGTGTCAAATTGTAAGATTTTCTGGAGCCTGCCTCCACCTCCACCCCACCCCAACACATGCCTATGACCCTGTCCACAGAGAGCTTGCGCCCTGGCCACAAGCAGCCTGCACTCACCTTACAGTCTTCCTTTGTTCTCATGATCTTTCTTGTTTTACTTCCTGGAGTCCGCTGTCCCCTCAGCCCCGTTCTCCCCATGCCTTCATTGCTGGGCCAGAGCAATGGCGCTGCATATATTTATGCAGGCTTCTCCCATTGTTATCACTGCTTTGCTTTCTCTGCTACAATGATATGATTTAGCACAATGTTTTAGTCTCTAAATTGGATGATTCTGTGTTCTATTGTCAGCTTTTTGCATTAGGTTTTTTAAATTGGGAACACCTGCTTTAAAAAAAAAAAAACACTTCTGAGGTCCTCCCATGATTGCTCAAGCAAATGCTAGAATGAAAGAACTGGGAATAGTCGGTAGTAAGCAAAATGAAACTGGGAATTTCAGGCTCCCTGTGGTATTGTTAGAATCACAGTGGGGTAAAGGAGAAGAGTGTACATATGATGAGTTGTAGCAGTCTCTTTAGAATGACATCAGGTCCTGTGTCTGTAGAGAGAAACTGGAAGGAAAAGATATCCAGATGGGAGAAAAACACGAAGAGAGAAATGCAAGCAGGTCTGAGAAGTGGAACAGAAAATGAATCAGGGAGCAAGATGTCAGTGAAAAGGAAGTGAGGAGCAGGGAGGATTCCTGGGCATGGAAGATTTGGCCTCAGGAGACAAATGAAGGTCAGGTACTAGGATGGTTTTCAGTTCTTTGGATGCCTTGAGAGACACTCCAAGGCAATGGTGGCCAAATAGCCACCATTTAGGATAAGCAGAGGCCTGGGAGTGAAGCCTTGCAAGCTTCATGAAAATAAGGGTTGGTGGCAGAGCCAGAAAGAAGAGACAGTGGGAAGTAGAGTAAACAGCCCCCCTTCCTTTCCTTCATTCCTCCCTCTCTTTCCCTGCACATTTATTGGCTATCTTTAGGGCATTCAGCTTTATTTTAGTCATTGGATATTCAAAGTTGGATAAGACAGGAAGAACCTTGGCAGCCTCTCCAGGGATTTCAGCCCTTCCTCTGGCCAATCCCACTTTCTAGGTGGCTTTCCTTTATCAGCTGTTAACCTTATCCTTAGAATCCAAGGCTTCTCCTGGCACTCTGCTTGGGAGGGACAAGAAACTTGATGAAGTGCTCTTTTATCCTGACTCCCCAGGCAAATGTGACAATTTGTACAACCTCCACTTGGGTAGGTTTATTTTCTTAAGAGCTGTGAGTGGCTGGGAAAATCCCTAGGACTGAAAAAATTTCTGTGTTGCCCAAATCACTTTTTTGTAAAGTAGGTTGTAACTTCCTAGATGAGAGTCTGGACTAGTAGAGTTGGCCTGGTGGGGTTTTTTAACTTCATATCTCAGGTGTGGAGAGACCATTGGTGATTTGTCTTCCAAATACTCTTCTCATCGGCCTGATCACCTGAGTTATTATTCTTGATGCCCTTAGCAAATATAGTCTGACCTTTTTTCTCATCCCATCTCTACCTAATACTTTGACTCCAAAAATAAAAAAATCAGAGTCTTAAAATTAACATCCACTATGTTAAGTATGTGGTAAAGCTCTTACACAGATACCTCTAAGGAGACATTTGTGATATTTTAGCCCTGGCTAAATGGGATTTAATTTCAGCTCCAGCTGTGAAACTGTACCCACAGCCGTGAATACTGTGTTCAGTATTAATACAACATCATTGAGCACCCACTATGTGCCAAGCAGCAAATAAAAAGTCATTTCTTACAGCCCGGAGCCAGCAATGCAATGAAAAGGGATAGACATGAAAATAGATCATTTCAAAATAATGAGGTGAGCGTTAAGATGGGGATGGGCATAGGGCATCACAGAGGCACAGCGACAGGGGCCCAGCTTCATCGACATGAGCTTTCTGGAGCCGTGGCAGCATCTTCCAGGAGAAGGGGTTGTAGGGTATCTGTGCCAATGGAACAATCTGAGAGAATGCTCAAAATCTTGAAAGAATGTGATGCATTTGGGGAGATAGGTATTAAATATTGCTGTGGTATATAAGCTAGGAGTAATGGGAGTTGAGGTTTACTGTGCTAATAAACAGAATTGTGATTTAGGAGATTTTAAAAGTTGCATGACTAACACCAATGTCTTGGAATTTTAGAAACAACTTTCTAATATACAGTAATTTTCATATTTTTACCTATTTATCAGAAACTTTATTAAGTACTCCTATAGTATAATTTTGTTGGCCTTGCTTTTGAGTTGACATTCATCTTTGGAAGAAATAAAACTTTTTTTTTTTTTTTGAGTTGGAGTTTTGCTCTTGTTGCCCAAGCTGGAGTGCAGTGGCACGATCTTGGCTCACTGCAACCTCTGCTTCCCAGGTTCAAGCGATTCTCATGTCTCAGCCTCCTGAGTAGCTGGGATTACAGGTGCATGCCACCACGCCCGGCTAATTTTTGTATTTTTGGTAGAGACAGGGTTTCATCATATTGGTCAGGCTGGTCTCAAGCTCCTGACCTCAGATGATCCGCCTGCCTCAGCCTCCCAAAGCGCTGGGATTACAGGTATGAGCCACACTGCCCGCCCAGCCTAAAATAAAACATTGTTATAATTTGGTCTTTTGGCAGACTTACTCATAATCTTCTGAATAAGTCCTGAATTTGAGCCTCACCTCACTTCTCGTTTCATTCACACCCATTGATTTTTTTTCCTCCTTTCATCCAATCTCAATTTCACCTTTCAGCTTTGTAAGCAAATTATGATTCCTCTGTTTTCTTGTTCAGGTAACTCCCAAAACTTTAGTGAGCAGAGCCCAATTAATTAGAATTTACTCTGAAATAGCAGTTTTTATATTTTATTTTGCCTTCACCTCTCAGCACTCCATTGCTGTGGAAGGTATAAATAGAGATGCACGATTACAGGGAATGAATGAATGCTGCCATAATAAATTTAGTTGTATGTATAATGTTTAATATTTGTTGGCTTTCAGTTCACTAACTTGAAGCACTTCTAAAGCCATGTTTCCATGGGTTATTTCAGTGTCTACATGTTTACTGTGTGCCTAAGTGTTTTTTTTCTTCTGCAGTTGGTCTTTTAAGTTTAAGCTCCTATAGGACACGAACTGTGAGCCGCAAGAATTTGTATTATATAAAAGAAAGATTTTGGACAAATTGTTATCCACTCACATGGCTTATGAAACATTTTCCACTGCCCATTTTACCTATCAGTAAATTCAGTACTGATAGGTACTATATGAAGTGGGCTATTAAATAGAAATATATATGGGCGATAGCAGAGGGAATGACGGTGAAGTCCTATGAACAAAAGCATGTTATACTCAGAGTCTATTCTAGTTACATCCTTTCTCTTGATAACTGTAGCACGTTAATTTTAAAAGTAGGCCTATGTATTTCAAACTTGCAACATGATTTCTGGTTTTGCTTAAGTAGTCATGCCTTACCATTGATGAAAATGAAACCAAGTATGTTGCTTTCTCTAAAGCGAGAGTGAGAGGGCTTTGCTGGATGGAGATGGCCTTGAGATTGGTTAATTTTGCTGTTTCTTCGTGCTGAAGGGAAATCATGATGTTGAGAAGAAGCTCAATGTCAGAAAAAGAGGGAGGCAACTTGCAGCTTAGGTTCCTCCCACTACTAAAGAAAGTGCAGCTGCGCGCTTTTAATATGCACGGCAGGAGATTTCAGCAGCTTGATGATATATAGTGCATTAATGTTGAAAAGATAAACACATTTGGAGAGCACAGGAAGGGCCTTGTGTTTTTATGTTAGCAGAATGCTTCCTAATGAATAAGAATGTGCGGCTGGCTTCACAAAGCCATATGGCAGCTTTTCTAATTTTAGTTGGGTGCAGATGCATAATTCTCTCATTTTACCTTCTAGAACCTTTGAGATGCTACATAACTTTTCCTGTAATATTTCATCTATAGTGCTTGGTCAGAAACTACCTATCATTGTTTCAGTGACTTATTTACTCTGCATTGGTCTCACTGCTGATCCAGTTCCTTAATGTAGGAAAAGATAGAAATCGTGGCTGTTTTCCTATTAGAATCTTAAAATTTGTGTGGAGGTGATTAGACTTGTGTTTGACGTCAGTCTACTGAAAAATGTGTAGATTTCTGGGTGAGTGATTTTACTAACTTTGAAGCAGAGGAATTAATTATAAAACCTACACAGAGTATCAGATTCCATTTTAGTCAAAGATTCTAATTTTATCTAATTTAAATAATACAGCTTCTGTAAAACAACTATTCTCAGGCTTGACCAAACATAAAGATAACCTAAATTCTTAATTGTCTTTACACATCAGGGATCTCTAAACATGGGTGCCTTAAAATGTCTCTATATGTATGTACATACCCTGTGAATTATCTCTCCGTAGATGCATTATTACAGAGTGAGTGACATTTGTTTGGATTCTGACTTTTTAAAGATAGACTAATATCTACACATTCTCTACAGCCTCTTCAGATGATCCCCAAGAAAGGAAAAAGCAAGAATATCAACTTCTGCCATAATGATAGTGTCACCCTGTCCCTATAATGGAAGACATTAAACAGCATTTAGGTTTCTAAGTAATCAGTAGTGGTTTGCCACTGCTGCTGCTGGAGTTAGAACAATTATGTGGCTGTCCCCTGAGCATTCCTGTCACCCCAGTGAAGAGATAGAACTCTGTTCTGGTAATGCTTTGTGGAGAGACTCTGAGTTTATAGCCTCAGTTCAGTTGCCTAATAAAAAATTGACTAAGAATACTAATACTATGTGAGTCAGTAAGCTACCAAAATTAATAAATGATTCTTCAGAAGATTATGTAAAGGCCTTTTTAAGAAAACATCATTTGATAATTTAAAAATATTTAGTTGTACTCTTTTAAAAATAAATTATTTTTTTTTTGCTAGGATCAGTTTCTAATGTATTACCGTTCTCATCAGAAGACTGGAAGTTTACTTTCAGCTTATGCCTGGAGCTGAGCACAGTGGTGTGTGCCAGTGTTTCAGCTACTTGGGAGGCTGAGGCAGGAGGATTGCTTAGCCCAAAAGTTCAAGGCTGTAGTATGCTGTGATCACACCTGTGAATGACCACTGTACTCCAGCCTGGTAACATAGTGGGACCCTGTCTCTAAAAATAAACAAATAACAAATTTTGCCTGTATATGCCAATGAGCAATTTAATACAACTGCTTCAAAAATAAATATTTTTTTCCTTGTATTTTCAAATTACTTATATTTCTAGAATCAAATTCTACCCTGTTCACCTTTTCTTTTGTTCTAAGAGAAAGCATGAATAATAATTACTTATAAAAAAGCATATGGAATATAATATTAATGATTTTTCCCCAGTTTGTGGTATGACTCATCTTAACATGGTCCCTGAAGAGATGGGGTTTTGTTCTTTGCTTTGAAAGTAGAAATCTAATTAATTGGTATTGCATTTCTGGAGTGCGGGCAAATGGAGAAGGGGACCTTGAGGGATTGCTCTCCAAGCAGCCACCCAGGAGGAAAAGGCGAGTCAGGAAAAGATTATAGAGGCATCCTTGGACGATCTCTCCAATCAGGTTTTGCATTTGTAAAACTGGGCACTATTAAAAAGGCCATAGCTACTTCCTGCTGATGAGATCTAAAAAATACTTTTTAAAAAATGATCTGAGCTACTTTATGATTTTTTAAAGTCTTTTTGGGAGTGAGGAAGAGAAGGATAGATTTATTATTTTCATTATTACTTTCTTAGGTCATGTTCTTTATCTAAGACGAGTAACATTGGGGACTGGGCATGGTGGTTCACACCTGTAATCTCAGCACTCTGGGAGGCCAAGGTGAGAAGATTGCTTGAGCCCAGGAGTTCAAGACCAGCCTGGGCAACAGAGTGAAACCCTGTCTCTCCAAAAAAAATTTTTAAATAAAATATAAAGAAAAAATCAGGGCTTAGAAAGAAATCTTTTAGTGTTCTCTAAAATTTTGATTTTATCATCTCTTTCTCTGATTTAAAAAGAGTTCCATCTGTAATAATGAGATTTCATAAGGTTTTGATCGTATGAAACTCTGAGACGAGCTCTCTACTGTTGAGTTTACTGAAGGATATTTTTGTAACAGAATATATTTTTATGGTTAATGGATGCAGAATATAGAAAAGTAAATATAGTTTGTGACCGCTGAGAAAACTGCCTTATTTAAAAATATTAAATAGTGTGTTTTAGTATAGTAATGCTGTACTTACAGAAGTATAAATATCTAAGGATTTAAGCTTATTTTTATCTGGTACATAAAAATAGCATACTCGTTACTGAAATGCTCTGTCAAGATACCCGTATATGTCCAGTGAACATAATAGCATCTCTCAAAGGAGCCCTTTTCTTCTTCCTCCTCCTTCCCTCCTTCTTCCTCCTCCTATATAATTTCAAGGCTCAACTGAACATTGAACAGAGGTAGTAATTACTTTGTGAAAAGTACCCAAATAACATAAAGTTAGGGCCAGTTTAGTTTAGATTTCAATTACATTGGTAAAGCCATATTTCTAGGTGTTTTCTGTCACTTGAGATTATTGATTTTTTTCTTTTTAATATTGAGAAATGGTGAAAGCACAAATTCAATACAGAATTAAAGAATAGATGACAAATTAGAAAATGCATATATTTCACACATTCTTTTGAAGACAAGAGTAAGAAGCTCTGAATTATTTACCTTTTATTTCTTTTATTTACTTACCTCATGCGCATGAACATTTTCCATTCTCTTAATATATATAAAGAGCATTTGTGTAAATATTGCAACACTTTTTAAAACTTCTCTTGCAATTAACCTATCGACTCGTTTGGAATTTTCTTTCAAATCACAATTTCCACCAATATAACTTTAGGTTGATCTTGTGAACACTGTTGTTTTATTTTCTGTCTAAGATTGCTAGAGTTCCAGCTTAGATCAGTGTTTTGCCAGCATTCCTTCCCATGGGCTTTCAAGCCAGGCTGAGATTTTGTAGTGGCCTGATGCCAGCCACACGTCTGACCCTACCTGTTTCCTTGTTGCTGTCCACTTGCATATCCTGCAGAATCCAATTCGATTACATCGTATGTTAAATACTTTCAGCTATGTCCAGCAATTTCCATCTCTTTTTGAACTGAGGGCTTGCCATTTAGCCATGTGTTGTGCTCATTTGGTTGGGTTGTAATAGTTTTGCCCTCCTGGATAGACCGTGAGCTATCCGTGGAGACGGATTTTTCACTTTGCTTCCCCAGCACAGACAGTGCAGGCCACAGACCAGACACACAGACATAGGCTCCTGTGCCCATCCCAGTGTCACTGTTCCATTCCCTCATGTGGACTCACATAGGCCACACTCATTCTTTGTTACTGGTATTAGCTGCCGCTTTATTCCTCTTAAATATTTTTATCAGTTGAATATTATAAAGAATAAAAGTGCATGTTTTACATTTATAAATAATGTTTCAGGGTAATAATTATTTTTATCCAGGCTTTCCTTCAGTTGTCCCTCAAACACATGTTCTGTGAGATCTAAATCAGCTAATTTAAATGTTAGGCCCTTACTCCAAATTACATCTGATCTGTAAATTCCTAAATATAAAATACTGTACAGATTTGATCCTGATTCTACATAACCGCTGACAAAAGTCTAAAATTCTTTGCCCGAGCACGTTGCTAGAATTTAGAATACCCAGGCATGAAGACTTACCAGTGTTGAACCTGCCTGATGGAGCTATCTAGGTGTAAGTTTTTTGTATCACACAGAATGTTGATGGTGGAATTTAGATCCTCAGAAAGATCATACCCTGGCAATATAAACATCTCACAAGGCCTACTTACTATCTTCAAAAGACCAGAAATGGGTTACTATCACAAACATTATTTTGTATTTATTTTGGCCAAAAATGCAGCATTAGTATAGATACCATCAAAAACAATAATTCATTCTTATTGTGACATCAGAATCTCATTTGCCAAATAGGCTGATGTTTTCTAGTGATCAGCGGTAGGTGCAGGGTTGCCTTTGTGATTGGCAGCTGTTGTTTCCTCTCTCTCCCCCCTACAACATTAATCTAAACTAAATTCATTCTTAAAAAGAATAAAACCACCACTTGTTAACAGTGGAATAATGGCACTTGGGATCTTGAGAGAATATGAAATGCCTTGAAACTTACTGACTATAGCAAGGTAAGATTGTTATTTAATACCAGTTTTTAGGAACCCTTTTCCCCATATTACTTGACCCTGCCCACCCATTCTATCCTCCCCCTGCACCCTGGAGGTCCAGTGAAGCTAAAGGGGAAAATGACTTTCTCTTTCCACACACCCTTGACTCCACTTGCTCCCATGCTTCTGGGAGGAAGTACTGGTGTGGGTCTAGCCTGTCAGTTAGCCCTCATAGATACATTGAAAACCTGGTCTGAAATAGAGACAGTGCTATTCACGATCCAGACACAGTTCACAAAGCTTACCTTTAAATGGGATGGCCTACTCTTTTGTGGACTGTGCACTGCAGGAGGCAAGAGAATGAGGATATCCCCTTAGGAAGATGTATCAGAATCTCGGCAAAGCAGACCTTTCAAGCTGCTTGTGTGTTCCCAGTGCACATTCTGATAGAGCCCCTCCAGGTGTTGTACTGGCCCGAGCATAGAAAGTCAACACCAAGACAAAAGTATTTCAAATTGCAGGGTCTTTATTGCCGGCGGCCACGGGGGACTCAAGTCTCTCCAACCCGTGGCCCCGAAAGGAGGGTGTCAAGACCTTTTATACCCATAAAACCACCTCGGGAGTGAGGGTGAGGGCCTTCAGACATTCTGAGGGCTAGTGGATTCTGTAAATCACCTCCTAGGTAGAGATGAGGGTGAGGGGCTCCGGACATTCCGAGGGCCAGGGGACTTTGGACATTCTGATTGTTACTTAAGTGGTTCACAAAAGTCAAGATTAGCATTTGTTTACACATTGTCTGGGTAGGGTGGAAATCACAGTCCTTAATTACTTATTACAAGTCGCAGGGTCCAAGATGGCGTGGGTTTGGACTGCTTGCCTGTCACATTTGGGTTACAGAGAGCAGTTTCAATAGAAAGCCGAGGTATGGTTGAGGTATGCAGTTTTATGGGACTTTTACCATGTCACACAGGGATGCTGTCTTATGTTTACCACTGCATTTTGAGAATCACTGCTGCTACTGAAAGATGGGAGAATGTGACCCCCGATGGGAGAATGCGACCCTGTGAATAGTTAGGCAACGGAAAGGCTGAAGATTACTCAGTCTGTGGAATGTCAGCACATTGCTCCTGCACATGGACTGCCGCAACACTGAAGACAATAAAGAAATAGAAATCTAGTAGGACCACATAAATTATGACATCTTTTATATGGGCCTTGAGATTTAGTATTCATGAAATATAGGGATCCTTAGGTCTGAGGCACACTGGGGCCTCTACGACAAGGACTGTTAAAAGTGGTACACACCCTCTCCTCATTCAAGAAGACCCCACAGAGTGTGGTATGGATGGTGGTCCTCAAGGAATACCCAGCGTAGCTCCTGTAGCAGGATGGCCTCTGAAAGTTAGATGAAGCAGCAGGTAGCAGTGCGAATCCTATTCCTGTACTGGTGGGTAGAAAAGTGAGCAGAACCTGAAGAGAAATTGATACCCTCACAGAGCAAACTGCCAAAAAAACTAAAAAGTGCGCTCCAGCGCCTATTTATTTTACTGTGAGTCTATTTGGCAATGAAAAATATTTCAGGAAGAGGGGGTGGAGCAGTCACATGCAATAATTGGCCAAGCCAATCCTGTGGCTGGAGACCGTGAGGTGTTTGCTGCCTCAGAAGGGACTGGCTGAGAATTTGGTATGAGACCAAACCTGCAGACAGAGCAAGTATGCAGGACCCAGCAGTGAGAAGCCTGGGAAGGCAGCAAATCCAGAAACCAAGCAAGGACTGACAAATCTGCCAATATTGAGTTTTGAAGGCCACTAGACAAGTCATATCTCTATAGGCAGTCACAATTTTTTTTGATGTAAGGAGGTGAATCAGGAATACATTAGAGAGTTGATAAAGCAAATACAGTCTGCTTAAGATAAGCTCTGCAAAGGAATTAGTACGTATGGAACTCAAGGAGGAGCTAATAAATGCAGATGTGCTAGTATTAAGATGCACTTTTAAACTACTTTGTTATTTGTAAAGAGTGTTTCACATATCATTCCATTTACTTTGGCTCAGTCCATTATAAAGAAGACAGGTAAATTGAAGCAACTTGCTTGGAGTCATACTTCTAAGTGGCTGAGTTTGAGCTTGAACTGCACAAGTCGTCTTCCCCTTCCACTGATAACATGGTCTGTGGAAGCTTTTTGTCGTGGGAATGGCCAAGATTGGGAGGACCCAAATAATTCCTAATTATTTTCTAGGTTCTGAGCCATAAACTAGGCTTTGCAGATTTTCAACATACTGCATAAAATATTTTCGGCAAAAAAAATTATTAAGGTTCTGAAAGCAGGTTAATTCTGAGTGGTAAATTGATTTCCTGTTTTCTATTTCTACATTTAATTACAATGATAACATGCAGTGTAAACAAGGATATAATTTATTCAGGAACAAACAATTGTCACGTTGTTTTGTGTTGTTTTCTAGCAAGTTGTTGATATGTATCTGTTATGCTTTGAACTTTTTTGGTGTTCTTGAAATAACTAGTTCACACATATATCGATAAGTGTGCATCTTTTTCTTCTGTGAGCTTTTTCACAAAACATTCTCATTCTATGATGGAATGTCTTCCAGGGCCTTCCTGTCTTCATGAGCCTGAAATCTGCCTTGCATGTTTCCATCCAGGAACACACACTATGCACCTCTTTGCTATATCAAAAGGCAGCCACTGAAATTCCCCAAGTGCCTGGTAGAGTGCGTCTTCCCTCTTAGATGGAGAAGCACTTTGAACAAGCCAGGGACCAAATCTTTCTGGCCACTTTAAGTGGGAATGTAAGCACAAGCGGAATAGTAAAAAAGTCCAGGCAGACATTGCAGAGTGTCCCATGGGGGCAGCCATAGCAGGTTAGGACTCCTTGTTACTTCAAATGTGTGCAAATATATCTCTGATTATGCTACTGAATTCTGAACAACAGACCCTCCTTTATTCTAGTTTGGTGAATCTCTTGAGTAGAAACTAATTATGCCATAGGATATAGCAGTTTCATAATCTAGAAAAAAATGCCTGTCGGGGACTATCATGAAACCTCTAAACTCATTTTCTGAGCAGCCTGAAAGGGGATCCAAGCCACAGGTTCTAGAGGTGAAAAGTTAATGTTCTGGCTTCTGCTTCCAGCAGTTTCTCCCATTTAGGGGCAACAGGGATGTACTCTCTTTTGTAGCCGCATCTGATTCCACTAGAGATTTTTAAAAATCATTACCATAAAAATACTTCTGTGTCACTCTGTCCTTGAAATAGCACTGCCATTTAATTCACATTTATGTTTATTGCAGAGAAAGCAGCAGCTGCCAACATAGATGAAGTGCAGAAGTCAGATGTATCCTCTACAGGGCAGGGTGTCATCGACAAGGATGCGCTGGGGCCTATGATGCTTGAGGTAGCACATCTTCATTTTAGTGCTGTATTTTACAGTTGTGTTGATCCTCACATTATTACGTTTAATTTCAGGTGAATGTAAGGAGAATCCACACTAGTACTAGTACTATGGACCTCTCGAGCTTACTAATTTTGTATGTTTTGGCTCCTGCTGCCAGTATATGTGTGTTTGAAATTAAATAAGCTTTATACTTTCTATTTTACTATTTCAAACTAGTTTATCTCATAAGGAAGAAAACTGAAATAATAGGCAAAAGGGACTTTTAAGAGAAGCATAACGTTGGTCTTATCTACCTGTTCTTTATTAACTTTAGGAAGCTTTATGACCAGCTAATGTCTAGAATTTGTAAAGTACAGGTTTTCTATTTTATTAACTAGTACTAAACGCCAAGTGCTTTGCTGTACCTGTTCCAAAATTAAAATTCAAGATGTAGGCTATGGTAAGATGAGGAAAAAAAATGTCAATGAATATATAACGAGAAAGAGAGGAACTCTGAGACATAAATTATGTCAGTTCTCAGGATAATTTCCTTGGCTGATGATATGATGAGATTGAAAAGACTACATGGCCGGAAGCTTTGCAGCACTGCCATTGTAGAAGCAGCTAGCTTGCTGCAGCAGACAATAATTTGGATTTTTAAAGCAAAGATAACCAATAGTCCCCCTTGTCTCCTCTTTTTTTCAGTTGATGCATGAAGGGATTTTTATTTTCAGAAAATCTAATTCTATGAAAATCTACCATAAAACTGGGGGTGGGGGGTGGGGTGGAGGGGACACACAATAAAGACTTAAAGATTATCTCACCCAATCTTTGTATTTAGAAATGACAAACTTCATTTCCTAGGGCTGGACCTGCTGGCCAGCCAAAAGGCTTTAAATGGCCCAGTGTTGGCCCTTGCTTATCTCCTCTTGAATCACTGGCTTGAAAACATTCAACCTCACCTTCCAGGAGAAAAGCAAAAACACACTTAACCCGATTTTCCATAGTCAGCAAGGCAGTGGAAGGCCAGGGAGTGCTACTTCCCTCTCAGTTCGTAGAACAAGATTATGAAAACTATAGCTAGGTGGACCATTTAGAATTAAATGAAAGAAAGTGGATAATTTCCTTTGGAAAAATGTTTGAATTATAAATTAGAAACTGATTTGAAAATTATGTACACTAAATTATTACAGTTGGGAAATTTCCCTATACCGGTGTTTATTCGTTGTTTCTTGGGGTGGGGGAGAACATTAGAATGGAGACTCCTGGGAAGACTTTTGAGACTTCTAAATAGAAACGCTGGAGTAACCACAAAGCTAGGACTCAGGCCCTTTGAGACCGAGTTAATATTATTAATTGTAGAAATCAGATTGATAGTAGACCTGATGTCATAAAATCAAACCAATATTTTTGTCGTTGAAAATAGTCTTCTGAGAATTTAGTGCATTGAGCAAGAACCTGTGTAGCAGAACTTGAGTGTTAAATGCGTTAGAGGGGTTAATTCTTAAAACTAGTGACTTACAGTGTGAATTTAAATCTTTATCCCTGTCTACGTGTAATCATTTAAACAGAGAGAACATGTTCTCATGGAGCTGTTCCTAGGCTTAGATGCACACTCATGCTTACATCATAGCATAGTGGTTGCTAGGCAACAAAACCAAATGTCAGCTTTTTTCATCAGAGCATATCATAGTGAGCCTTAAAAAAAACACAAATTTTGAGATGAAACAATTTCATCTTTCGGTTTTATTATGCCTCAAATCAGTCTTTTTAGTGTGGTATAAGCAGTAGGAAGCAACATGTACTTTTAAAAAATGAACCATAGGTAATATAATTATGAAAATCCCTATCAAAGGTGTATTCATAGCAGTGAGTTGAAAAGGGACACTGGGCACATAACTTATCACCTAACTTCCTGGGTGCACACACTTGCACATAGTTCTCAAGGTTAGTACCATGTATTATGAAAGGCTACTTATTTACATATAGTCTTGCTTTGTCCTGCATGTGGTTCATACCATTGAGAAAACCTGATAGAATGTTTTAAGAAAGGCTTAAAAACCAAATGGTGTCATATTAAAGGGAGAAAGAGTGAACTTTTCTCTGGTGCCTTATGGTCAGTTCTAATTTGAGAGAGCACTTAGTTTTGTAATTAAAATTGAATTAAAGATTAAATATTTTCAAAGACAGCTCATAAAATAAGAGCCTGTTTAATAATAACTTAAGGAAAAAACAAACTAGGGAGAAAGTAAACACTTTAGGCTCCATCCACCAAATTCATTGTTATATGTGTATATACATGTGATGTTCCTGTTAAAAATAGTAATAAACATGCTGGCATAGTGGCTCATGCCTGTAATCCTAGCACTTTGGGATTACAGAGTGGTGGGAGGATTACTTGAGGCCAAGAGTTTGAGACCAGCCTGGACGACATGGTAAGTCCCTGACTCTACAAAAAAATTTAGAAGAACTGGTACAGTGGCTCATGCCTATAATTTTACCCTTTTGTGAGGCTGAGACAGGAAGATCACTTGAACCCAGGAGTTCAAGACCAGCTTGGGCAACATATGGAGACCCCATCATTACAAAAATTTAAAAATTAGGCATGGTGGTACATGCCTGTGGTCCCAGCTACATGGGAGGCTGAGAGGATCTCTTGGGCCCAGGACGTGAAGGCTGCAGTGAGCTGTGATCATGCCACTGCACCCCAGCCTAGGCAACAGAGTGCGACCCTGTGTCAAAAATAAAAAATGCTTGGGTGTGGTGGCGCATATCTGTGATCCTAGCTACCAAGGAGGCTGAGGTGGGAGGATAGCTTGAGCCCAGGAGCTCAAGGCTACAGTGAGTTATGATTGTGCCTCTGCACTTCAGGCTGGGCACAGAGCAAGACCTTGTCTCCAAAAAAAAAAAAAAAAAAAAAAAATTGTAATAAACACATATTATAAAGAAACTGAGTGGCCTAAACTGACTAGACCATGTGGCCCTGGTTCCGGGTATGATGAATCAATCTAAAGCTTTCAGTCCTGATCAGTCACCTGATCCATAAAACAGAGCTTTTATAAGCAAGGATCAAAACGAGAAAAATGGGCTAATATAACCAGGAGAAACTCACTGAACCCCCAGCATTTCCATCACTTAGGTAAACATGATGGGAAATGGATTGGGGTGAATATTGGAGTAGAGGACTGTACTGAATGGTCATCAAAGCATGAGCTTTGGAATCGGATCCTTCTGGATTCAATTCAAGCTCTACTACCACTGACTACTTCTGAAATATTAACCTCTCTGAGCCTCAGTTTCCTCCTCTATAAATTGGGAAAGATAAAACATTCCTTCCAGAAAGTATGTGTAAGGCACAGTGAATATGCTCCATAGCCTCTATTATTTTCTTCACCTCCTGAAATGATCCTAGATTCTTTATCTCCTTCCCTCACCTCCATTGGGATGACAACAAAGAGTGAGGCTGTGAACTCATTGCCAGAAGCAAGCTGCTGTCATTTAAGTAATTTAGGAACCTGCTCTTAATCTGGAGAACAAGTAACATGGAATAATTCGGCATAATTAATGCGCTTCTAAGGTCAGGGCAATGCTGAGGTCTCCATGAACATGAATTTGCCACTTCAGAGACACTTCCCAGACCCTTTCCCATATACACGAAATAATTAAAGGATTGATGTTTCTTTAAAGGCCTGACATTATCTGTGATACTTTTCATATAATCCCTGACAGCTAGGTGGTAAAATTTGGGAAGTTTTCCCTGGTAATTATCCTTAAACTAGGGAAATATTTTTAATGACCCCTTTCCCTCGTTGTATAACATGAGAAATTATAGATCAGAATTACCATGCATTAGGTTGGCGACATAAAAGTTGTTCTAGGCCTGGTGGAGTACATCAATCTCATTTCGAAAATACAGATGAATGCCTGCATACTTTTACTTGATGATAATTATCTCCTGACAAATTAAGGAAGTTACTGTTGGTCATTTAGTTTGTGACAAGAAACCCTAATATAGGCTCTCTCTCTCACTTACTGAGATGTAATGATTTCTGTTTCACCAAGAGAAAATGTGTTGTTTCTGAAAACTGGGAGAGAGCTGAGAAAGATCTCTTTTCTATCCATGTGTGAATGGTGTTTCCCTTCAAGGGATCATTGCCTTCTTAACAATGGCATGTGATTTTACTTTGCATCCTTTCTAACACAATTTGTACTTTTTCTCCTAGGCCCTTGATGGGTTCTTCTTTGTAGTGAACCTGGAAGGCAATGTTGTGTTTGTGTCAGAGAATGTGACACAGTATCTAAGGTATAACCAAGAAGAGCTGATGAACAAAAGTGTATATAGCATCTTGCATGTTGGGGACCACACGGAATTTGTCAAAAACCTGCTGCCAAAGTCTATAGGTAAATGACTGTCTTCTGGGTCTCCCTCCCTACCTCCCCTCACCCCCACCCGCCCCTGCCTCGTAAACACACACACACATTGTCTTGGCTGAAGTGGATCAAATAAAACTATATTATATCAGATGGGAATGAGAGTGACTGGGTAGTTTTTTAGAGATGCGTGTGTGTTTAAGCTTGGAAATGTGTTTCCAAGCATGGAAAAGGGGGCATCTTCAGATACTGATCTCAAATGAATGATCATTTTGATCCTATATTTAAAATATATGAAAATCACTGCTTCTTAGCCAAAAGGCCAAGAAGTTACTATGATTATCAGTGTGGCAGTAATTATCTCATGATAAATTAACAGAAATTGATTCAGATTCATGAAAACGATACAGATGGAAAGTACTTAAATGGCAACTATTTTCGTTGAGATTGTTGTGGTTTTCTAAAATTATTTTTAATTTTTGTGGATACATAGTTGGTGTATATATTTATGGGGTATATGAGGTGTTTTGATACAGGCATGCAGTGTGAAATAATCACATCATGGAGATGGGGCATCCATCCCCTCGAGCATCTGTCCTTTGTGTTATAATGTAGAGATTGTGTTTTAAGGTGACACATTGCCTCACCCTGTTGCATCCTAGCCAACTTCGTTTTGTCCATTTTCTCCGTGACCATCTGAAAAGTCAAAGGTCATGAGAAGTTTGAGATTCAACTTATTTTGAGTCCAGCACATGAAGTATATTCTATGTGTATATACATTCTAAAAATAAGATGTTAAGGAACAAGTGGCAGATGGAGAGGTTTAGATGCTACAGCCCAAGCCCTGAATGGGCTCCTCCGTCTCACAGACTCTCCAGTGGCCCTGTAGGTGTCATCACCAGATGCCGCTGCCTTAGCCCACTCTCCCTGTCTCGAATTTCCTGACTTCATCTTATTTTGGAGATGCCGTCCGAAAGTGTACGTGATGATTAAGGACACACTGTGCAGTGGGTGATTCACAGCGTGGGCCCACCTTAGCTGCTGCTCTGGAGTACTGCTGTACCCACTCACTAAGTGGTTCTTTTTTTAATATTCTCACTCAAACTGATGATGCTAAAAACATCTTCACAGATTGAAAGAAGTGCAGTATAAGGTCAAATCCTGAGTTGGCAAGTATTTCTGTTCTTAAGATTGTTTATACTAACTGGTCTTATTGTTATAAGTAGGAAAAGGTCCTTTTCAAATTTCATTCGGTCTAGCTTTTCCTTTATATAATTCTTTGTTCAAAGTGACTGCAACAGTAATACAAAATGTATGGATACTTGTGTAGGATTTCTTTATTATATTCTTATTTCAAGTTAACTAATATTTTCAGATCTCTTTAGTAATTTTATGACTTCCTCAAAAGACGTATACTTATTAATTCACTATTATTAATTCGCTTGTCTAAAGAGAATTTCTTTAGACAAGAAATTTCTCTTTGCAAAAGTAGAAAACTATATTTTTAACAAATAATCCGGGACTGAACTTGAAGGGAAGGAGTCAGGGTGAAGAAGTATGTACAAAATGTTATAAAAATCCCAAGATTCCACATGTAACTCAGATCTCAAAGTAAAATTTTCAAAAAAGTAGGGGTGGGGGGAGAAAATTCCAGGATTTTTCCCAAGTTGTAAAATGTTAAAGATTTTTTCTCCTCTAGATTATGAAAGTATTTAGAAAAGTATAAAAGTACTATGTAGGCTGGGCGTGGTGGCTCATGCCTATAATCCCAGGACTTTGGGAGGCCAAGGTGGGCAGATCTCACAAGGTCAGGAGTTCAAGACCAGCCTGGCCAACATGGTGAAATCCTGTCTCTACTAAAAATACAAAAATTAGCCAGGCGTGGTGGCATGCACCTATAGTTCCAGCTACTCGGGAGGCTGAGGCAGGGAGGTGAAGTTTGCAGTGAGCTGTGATCACGACACTGCACTCCAGCCTGGGCGACAGAGCAAGACTCCACCTCAAAAAATAATAATAATAAAAAATAAAAGTACTGTATAGAAATGAAATAATCATTTTTTCTGCATCATTTTAATAATTCAGAGGCAATGAATCTGATGTTTGTTTCTTTGTATAACTGGATTACTTTTGCCTTGCTCAGTGAATGGGGGATCTTGGTCTGGTGAACCTCCGAGGCGGAACAGCCATACCTTCAACTGTCGGATGCTGGTAAAACCTTTACCTGATTCAGAAGAGGAGGGTCATGATAACCAGGAAGCTCATCAGAAATATGAAACTATGCAGTGCTTCGCTGTCTCTCAACCAAAGTCCATCAAAGAAGAAGGAGAAGGTGGGACAGAATCCCTAGGGTGTTTTATGTGTCTGTGTATTTATCCGTGTGCTACTTCCTTCGCACTTTAATAAGTGGTCACCCAAAGAAAAGTGAGGAGGCAGTATCTTTGTTCTTTTCAATTTTACTATTTTGTGATGGAAATTTTTAAGTCTTCAGAACAGTGCTGTCCAACATAGTTGTCTGCAGTGGTGGGAGTGACATATCTTCAGCATCAGGTGTGGCAGCAGCCACTGGCCACATGTGGCTGGCGAACACTTCAAATGTCAATAATGCAGCTAGAGGGCTAAATTTTTAATTCGATTAAATTTGCATTTGAATAGCCACAGGAGAATTGTGGCTACTCTACTAGTATGACTGTATTAGTGATCACACTTTTGGGAGATCCTAGGCTTTTTGAACATCTTGTGCGAGCTGTATGCCACAACCCTAGAACAATGCACACAGTTGGCCAGGCATGGTGGCTCATGCCTGTAATCCCAGCACTGTAGTATGAAAAAGGAGTAGCTGAGCTAATATATTACTTTGTGCTTTATATTTAAATATTTTTTATACATTTAAAAGTAGGTTCTGGATGTTAACACAGTATAGCATAAGCACAGGGTTCCTGAGCCATGGCATGCTCAGATTCTAATCCTGGCCTTGCCAGGGTTTTGTGTGACATTGGACAAGTTACTTAAACATTGTGCTTTGATCTTCTTGTCTGTAAAATGGAAATAATGATACTACATGTATCGTAGAGCTGTTAAGAGAATTAAATGAGTTAATAACTCATACAGTAGCTATAAAGATATTTATCTCATAGTGCCCAAATATTTAGTTGTCATTTTGTTGAGGACTATAATTACATTGCAATTTTGTGAGACCAACTATTACTGGATATTTCAGTTTTGTTGAAGAAATAATACATGAAACAATTTTAAAAGACTACAATAGAGCTATTCAGGAACAGCTAAGTTACAAACTGTATACTAAAATTTCTGTAAAAGTTGAGAAAAGAGGTTGGACGTGGTGGCTCACGCTGTAATCCCAGCACTTTGGAAAACTGAGGCAGGTGGATCATGAGATCAGGAGTTCAAGACCAGTTTGACCAACATGGTGAAACACCATCTCTACTAGAAATACAAAAATTAGCCGGGCGTGATGGCAGGCACCTGTAATCCCAGCTACTCTGGAGGCTGAGGCAGAGAATTGCTTGAGCCCAGGAGGCAGAGGTTGCAGTGAGCTGAGATCATGCCATTCCATTCCAGCCTGGGTAACAAAGCCCGACTCTGTCTCCAAAAAAAAAAAAAACAAAGTTGAGAAAAGAAAAGTCTGTCCAAGAAGGCAGTGTGGGGTCCTAGCGTGGTTAGTGAAGTATTGATTGTAGAGGACCTCAGCTTTAGAGCATGAGCACCTATGGAGGGAGAAATTGAGGCAGCCTGATATTTCAGATAGCGTAGCAGCAGTAACAAAGATAAATTCTTTATTAAATTCAAGAAATTATCAGATTTAGAGGTGAACAATCATAAATCAGTGACCTAAGAAGACATGAAGGTATTACTTTTTTTAGCAACCAACATTTGTCCAGTGTTTTTTAAATTGAAAGGGCTGTGCAGTGTACCCTGCATGTTACAAAGATAAATAAAACTTTTCCCTTTCCTCCAGAAATGAACCCTGATGCATAAAACAATTGAAACAAAGTGAGGAATAAGTGCTTAGAATTGGCTGTGTGAGAAACTGTCCACAGCCAAGATTCTGAACTATAATGCAGCTGTTCTGGTGCATGCTGCATTTTCTAGGTATTGTGGGAGTCGTTCTCTGAATCTCCATTGAGACCCAGTTCATATTCTTTGCTTTAAATTGCATATTGTCATTGTAGTATTTACATAGTTTAGCATAAGGTATACATAGTGTTCCTGAACTCTAAAACTTAAGAAGCAAACCCTTGACAAAGCAAGAGTATCAGATTTTAGTTTTCTTCATTTTTGTACTTCGTTACAAATTAAGCTCGTTTTCTATCAGTCATTTAAAAACAAAGGATTTTTTTTTTTCCTACCACTGGAGAGAGGGTTTCAGATTATTAACACTCTAGTGTCGTGGATGTATTTCCATTACATGTATCATGGGGCCTCAGCAGTTTCTCCTCTGCTCCCCGACTCTCCTTAGCCACCTTTCCTCTCCCTTACCCACCTACCACTTTGATGGAGAGAATAAAACCAGTAAGAAGCTCAGGTACATAGTGTTTCATCACGGTCTCCCTTACTACTTTTTTTATGACAGCTTATGCTGTCATAAATACACTTAGGTTTGTTTGAATCACTAGAAAAGCCCGATATGATAAATTTAAATGTGTGTGATTTAAGATTTGCAGTCCTGCTTGATTTGCGTGGCAAGAAGAGTTCCCATGAAGGAAAGACCAGTTCTTCCCTCATCAGAAAGTTTTACTACTCGCCAGGATCTCCAAGGTAAATTTACTTTCCCAAGAAAACCAAAGGAATCATTTTGGAATACAAATGCAAGGAGTGTGTTTAGAAGACTGTAAAGATACCAGTGCTAGTGATTGCTGCTGCAGTAATGTCAAGGAGTTGGAGGACCAGAGAGAGAGAGATTGGCTCTCACTGTATATACCCTTTTGGCTCATGCACTTGTGTTACCTAGTTTAAATACATACATTTAGATCTTGTTAAAATTTAATTGTTTCTGGCCGGGCATGGTGGCTCACGCCTGTAATCCCAGCACTTTGGGAGGCTGAGGCAGGAGGATCACTTGAGGTCAGAAGTTCAAAGCCAGCCTGGCCAACGTGGCGAAACCTCATCTCTACTAAAAATACAAAAATTAGCCAAGTGTGGTGGTGCACACCTGTAATCCCAGCTACCTGTGTGTCTGACACACAAGAATCACTTGAACCCAGGAGGTGGAGGTTGCGGTGAGCTGAGATCGCACCACTGCACTGCAGCCTGGATGCACTGTGTCTCAAACAAAAAATTACTTCCATAAAGAATAGATCAACATGTAGGTATAACGTCTGATGTTTACTTAATAGGCAAGATCACTTCTCTGGACACCAGCACCATGAGAGCAGCCATGAAGCCAGGCTGGGAGGACCTGGTGAGAAGGTGCATTCAGAAGTTCCACGCGCAGCATGAAGGAGAATCTGTGTCCTATGCTAAGAGGCATCATCATGAAGGTAAGCATCTCTAAGTGATTTTTCTTAAATTATTGCTCCCTATGGGAGGTTTCTCTCAGTGATTCCTGGAGTTCATCTTGGGAACAGATATAGTGACTGTGTTCTCATGAGCTGTGTCATCTCCACCTGAAGGCAAATTTAACAGGAGGACCTGTAGGACAGAAGAGTGTGACAAAAGTAGAATAGGAGATGATAGTGTCACAGAGGCAGACAAAAGAAAGAGGTCATTTTCTTTGATCCAGGGGTTTCTAGATGTATGAAAAGATTGTAAGTACCATCTAATTAAAAGAAATATTAATGATTCAAGTAGAATCTGAAAATAAGAATAAGTGGAATTTTCGAGAGTGAGTGAATCCCTGGTGGAGGTAACAGTGGGACCCTAAGCCCTTCTTCAAGGTGGTAATCAACAAAGACTATCCAGGTGTTTCTAGAGGGTCCAGAAGGTGATGCAACTTGTCTCGGATCACAGACTTAAGCAATAGGATAGCTGGAACTGAGCCCAAGACTTCAGCCTTCTTTCAGTAATGACAGCAGCCCTTATTGAGTACCCAGTCTTTGTGTGACATTGTCCCTTTTGCTTCCTCTCACTGGCCCTCACAGCAAGCTCGTGATATGGACATCACGTCTCTCACTCTGGATGAGAGGGTGAGGAGGTTGAGGCAGGTGAAGTGACTGACTCAGTGGCATTCAGTGTCAGTGCAGGACGTCTGTCTGAGCCCATTTTGGTCACTCTGTCATGCTGCTCCCAAAGGTCTTTCCATGGAATCACTTTTTCTCAAGTGCATTTTTGTTTCTGTTAAAGAGGTAGGAATCCCCCCCTTCACCCTCCCCCGCCACACACACACACACAAAAGGACTCCTTTTGCTTCAGTATGTGCTAATTTGGGAAGGGAGACTCTGTCCTTCTCCTTGTGTCCCAGCACTGCAGTTGGCCAGGGCTCCACATGCATTGTCAGCTGGGCCACTCTGCACATGAGGGGCTCGTGCAGTGCAGTGCAGCTTGTAACTCGGCTTCAACAGTTGTCTGCATCTTTGCAGAAAAATTTGTAACTAATTATTGAAAATGGAGTTTGAATTTGTCATCATCCGCTTAATGTACATCTGTGACCCTGGCACTTTGCCAATAATGTTGGTTATGTTTAAATTTTATGCTTTTTAGATCACATATGAAAAAGCAAAAACCATAATAAATGACCTGTCTCTTCCATGCCCTTATTTTTTCCTCATCTTATTCATTCTTTTCATCCTATTCATCCTTTATTCTAGAAATAAGTACATAATCCAACAACTTGTGTCTTCCAGCATTTTTCTTTAAGCTGGAAAGAATATGAGGAAATAAAGATGCTACATTGACAGAAATCAATATTTAACCTACCATTTCACTATATCTGTTTTAAAATAGAAAGAATAGTAATAACAAAAAACCAAGAAACTGACATAAGCAAACATATTCAGTGTCCTTGGGTCCTGAGTTTAATTCTTTGGCAACCTGATTCCTTACAAAAGGATTTATACAGATGGACCAGGCACTGCGCTAGATTTAAACAGATGGGACCCACTAGAAGGAAACCCCATATAGACATTCCTAACTTTTGAAGTTTTGAAAAGATCAGGGATGATCAGTTACGTTGAATGGAAATCTACTGCAAAGTGTTGTTTAAATGAAGGCGCTTCCTAAATGTGTTCACATGGGTGTTTACACATACCTACTTTTCAGAGATGTTGGATGTAGACCAAGTGGAAATGAAAATCTTTAGGGATCACAGCCAAGGTCAGGTAAAATTCTGAAATTATAAGCCATTGGAAATATGTCTTACTATAATAAAATTACATTTATGTCATCTTTTAGAAACATACCTATTATACGAAGCAAGATACTCATATGTCCAGTAATTCATTTTCAGTACTGCCTCTTCACACTAACATTATGCAACAATTGATGGCAGCAAGTGAACCTAAATATAGTATCTAACTGTAACTGCAGAGAGAAGTCATTAGACAAATTGCTTAAAGTGAAAATTTTACCAAGAAATCAGAATCCACATTATATGTTAGCCTCTCTCTCTCCCTCTCTCACTTGTGGCAGCATGGTGAATACGCATGGTTGCTTTGGGGGTAACTATTCAACCCACAAAATTTGTGCTGAGGATTATGTGGTAGCAACATAGTGGCCTTCTTAAAATGGTTTAACAGGAACTAAATTATATGTCTTTTCTTTTTAACTGAATTGAAATGTTCTTTTTTAATATCTAGTATAAGACAGTCATAAAACAGTAGCTTTAAAAGACAAATCTCAATTATTTTAGAGAAATTATATTAACCTAGTTGATTTGTGTTATATTTTGTTATTGTCTTGAAAATAGAAGCATCTGACCCCTTATCTAAAAGTTAAACCAATTCCAGTGTTGCTAAGATTTGCACTTTTATTGTTTCAGCTTTGTTTAGCCTTTTCTTCTCTGAATAGGTCCTTCTTTGTTTATTCTTGATTATCCTTGATTGTTTATGTTTTACTTCCTGTTGTCCTAACCATGAAAGTAATACTTCTTACACAGTGAAAAACAGGACTGGGGAAAAGTAGTGTGTGAGATGATGGGCTGAACAGTACGTAACTTCGAGATGAATATTCACTGAGTATATTTAATGTCATAAATTTTATTTTAATAGTTGTATCAGTTTTACAAGGAAATTAAAGTCAAATTGCATACGTAAGAGATAACATGTTTATACATTATATTGTTTTCTACCATTTTTAAGCAAATTGTTGAAAAGCCTGTTTGAGCTGACAAATGGTTTGCACTGTTTTGCCATGATAATAAAGATATTAAAGGGCCGAGCAGGGTGGCTCACGCTGGGAGGCCGAGGTGGGTGGATCATGAGGTCAAAATATCAAGACTATCCTGGTCAACATGGTGAAACCCCATCTCTACTAAAAATACAAAAAAAATAGCTGGGCGTGGTGGCACACGCCTGTAGTCCCAGCTACTCCGGAGGCTGAGGCAAGAGAATTGCTTGAACCCAGGAGGCAGAGGTTGTGGTAAGCCAAGATCGGGCCATTGCACTCCAGCCTGGGTAACAAGAGCAAAACTCTGTCTCAAAAAAAAAAAAAAAAAAAATTTCTAGAACACAGTTTGAGGGTTCAGGCTCTTAGTTTTCTTCATAAGAAAAACAGATAATTGAGGTCATTGATATTTTGAGTGAAAAGTAAATGTGCTTTTAAAAATCTTATTTTTTATTTTTATTTTTTTGAGACAGAGTCTCACTCTGTCACCAGGCGCCAAGCTGGAGTGCAGTGGCACAATCTCGGCTCACTGCAACTTCTGCCTCCCGGGTTCAAGCAATTCTTCTGCCTCAACCTCTCAAGTAGCTGGGACTGCAGGTGCACGCCACCATGCCCAGCTAATTTTTGTATTTTTGGTAGAGACGGGGTTTCACCATGTTGGCCAAGGATGGTCTTGACCTCTTGACCTCGTGATCCGCCGGCCTCAGCCTTCCAAAGTGCTGGGATTACAGGCTTGAGCCACCGTGCCCGGCTAAAATCTTATGTTTTAATATCATTAAAGTATTACTTATAACTCTTTAACATGCTGGTGGGAAACTATTATGAAACTTAATGAAGTTGATTATTATGCCTTGTCTTCCCCAACTCCTCAGTTTTTTTCTAAACATGCCTTCTGTTTCCTTGCTTGCCTGCAGTACTGAGACAAGGATTGGCATTCAGTCAAATCTATCGTTTTTCCTTGTCTGATGGCACTCTTGTTGCTGCACAAACGAAGAGCAAACTCATCCGTTCTCAGACTACTAATGAACCTCAACTTGTAATATCTTTACATATGCTTCACAGGTAATCCTAGTTCTAAGAAGTCATTTTCCCTTTCCAAGTTAAGAGGAGATATTACAGAAGCAGCAAATCATTTTAGAGCCTTGCAGATTTGTTAGATGTTTCTTCTCATCAATCCCAGTAATGTAAAATATAACATTAAATTGTTACTAACTATTGGCCAAAAGACAACTCATAATATAATTGGCCCTCTGTATCCATGGGTTCTGCCTCTCAGGATTCAACCAATCACAGATGGAAAATATTTGGGGGGGTGGGAAATACATATATATATACATATATATATATAATGTTATACTGTGTTATATTAATTGTATTATAACTGTTTATACTGTATTAAATATTATAAGAAATTATTATCTAAAAATGATTTAAAGTATATAGGAGGATGTGTGTAGGTTATATGCAAAAACTGTGCCATTTTATATCAGGGACTTGAGGAGCCATGGATTTAGTGTCTGCAGCGGTGGGCAGGATGGAGGCTAGAACCAGTCACCCATTACACCAGCAAACAACTGTACTGGCGACGCAGGCAAAATAGGACTCTGCTTTGAATTTTAGCCTTAACACTAGTGAATTGCAAAACCCAACTGCAAGAACACAAGGCCAGCAGTAACTTTGCTCAGACATGATTCCCCGTTACATTGAAAAAGGGAAATCTATTGATTAGCTCCAAGTAGCAACAAATGCAGGGTAGGAATATTGATGTCAATGGTGTGATTTCTATTTGTGCTCCTCTCCTGTGTGTTTAAATGTAGAATTTTTTTTTTTTTTTTTGGAGACAGAGTCTTGCTCTGTGTCACAGACTGGAATACAGTGGCGTGATCTTAGCTCACTGCACCCTCTGCCTCTTGGGTTCCCAGGCAGTTCTTGTACCTGAGCCTCCTGAGTAGCTGTGATTATAGGCGTGTGCCAGCCTTGAGTGATCCTTCCACCTTGGCCTCCCAAATTGCTGGGATTACAGGTGTGGGCCACCATGTGCAGCCTAAATCTAGAACTTTCTATGTATATATTAACAAATGATATTTTAGATTTTTGATCTCAGGTTTAAATTCACTTCTTGATATTAGACCTTACATTGATGGGTAATAAACATTTTCATGAAAAATGAAGATAAATTGAATGTTGATTTTTAAATAAATGTCATAAACCATATTGTTTTAGAGTACATATTTAGGATAATGATTAAATTTCAGTAGTTATCTAAATATTTATGTATATGCTGTGGAAACTTTATGAGATCCTATCAGTAAATATATAATGTTACTCTGGCTGAGGAGTCACATTTTATCACATTTCTCAATTCACTGTCTATTTAGGAGTAAAAAAATCAAGCAACCCTGTTTGCCAACTGTTAATAAATCTAACCTCAAACTAAAACAATTTGAAAGTGATTACAGATGTGGCAAATTTCATCCACCTAACCAAAAGCTGATGTTTGACAATTTGTGAAACCTGTTTTATTTGGATTTGTGAACACATTTGGTAACTCAAAAGTGACTGCCAAGGCTGTAAATTAAAGCTCATAGAACTTGCAAAATCATCCTGCTCAGAAAGCCTGCTTTTAGTCATTAGTAAGGAGATGGAATGGAGTTATCCAGGAGTAGAAGAATAAGATCACAAACTAAAGTCACTCTGAACTTCCCTTCCCATGCTGTTGGCTCTGAGGTCTCCCTGACTTGGAGGGGTGTGGGGTGAAGAGGTGAGTAGAAATCTGTTGAACAAGGTGATCTAATTCTAAACAGTTTTAGTAACTATTAGTTCTAGAACTGGCAGAGTTTCTCTTAACAGTTAGGGGCAAGTTGTTTTCCTCTGAGTTTGTTCATCTTGAGCCAAGTAGTACATATCAGAGCTCTGGGCTTTTCAGATGTGTCTATTGTTAGGAATTATAATGTCTGGAAAAAAAACTGAAGACAGCTCTTCTCATTTCTTTCAGACAGCACAAACTCTCAGCTACTCATGAGAAAAGATATATTATGTAATTGGAACCCTGATAATGTCTTGTCTAGTAAATGCAATTTCAATACAGTAGTAGTCAAATTTAAATACACCCCCTCTGTAAAACCAGACATCTTAATGAGTTGCCTGAAAAACATCCCTCTTGGTCCAACACTGTACATGTTCAGTCTTGTCCGTAATTGCAGATGGTTTCAACAAAGTATTATCTATCTTTTAAATGTAGTCTGTTCTTTTAAAATGAAGAGACCATCTCATTTTTAAAAATTAATAACAACTTGCTAAGTATTTTTCCGTTTATCTTACATTTCTTTCTTTCCTCGTTATACAGAGAGCAGAATGTGTGTGTGATGAATCCGGATCTGACTGGACAAACGATGGGGAAGCCATTGAATCCAATTAGCTCTAGCAGCCCTGCCCATCAGGCCCTGTGCAGTGGGAACCCAGGTCAGGACATGACCCTCAGTAGCAATATGAATTTTCCCATAAATGGCCCAAAGGAACAAATGGGCATGCCCATGGGCAGGTTTGGTGGTTCTGGGGGAATGAACCATGTGTCAGGCATGCAAGCAACCACTCCTCAGGGTAGTAACTATGCACTCAAAATGAACAGCCCCTCACAAAGCAGCCCTGGCATGAATCCAGGACAGCCCACCTCCATGCTTTCACCAAGGCATCGCATGAGCCCCGGAGTGGCGGGCAGCCCTCGAATCCCACCCAGTCAGTTTTCCCCTGCAGGAAGCTTGCATTCCCCTGTGGGAGTTTGCAGCAGCACAGGAAATAGCCATAGTTATACCAACAGCTCCCTCAATGCACTTCAGGCCCTCAGCGAGGGGCACGGGGTCTCATTAGGGTCATCGTTGGCTTCACCGGACCTAAAAATTGGCAATTTACAAAACTCCCCAGTTAATATGAATCCTCCCCCACTCAGCAAGATGGGAAGCTTGGACTCAAAAGACTGTTTTGGACTTTATGGGGAGCCCTCTGAAGGTACAACTGGACAAGCAGAGAGCAGCTGCCATCCTGGAGAGCAAAAGGAAACAAATGACCCCAGCCTGCCCCCAGCCGTGAGCAGCGAGAGGGCCGACGGGCAGAGCAGGCTGCATGACAGCAAAGGGCAGACCAAACTCCTGCAGCTGCTGACCACCAAATCCGATCAGATGGAGCCCTCGCCCTTAGCCAGCTCTTTGTCGGACACAAGCAAAGACTCCACAGGTAGCTTGCCTGGCTCTGGGTCAACACATGGAACCTCGCTCAAGGAGAAGCATAAAATTTTGCACAGACTCTTACAGGACAGCAGTTCCCCTGTGGACTTGGCCAAGTTAACAGCAGAAGCCACAGGCAAAGACCTGAGCCAGGAGTCCAGCAGCACAGCTCCTGGGTCAGAGGTGACTATTAAACAAGAGCCGGTGAGCCCCAAAAAGAAAGAGAATGCACTACTTCGCTATTTGCTAGATAAAGATGATACTAAAGATATTGGTTTACCAGAAATTACCCCCAAACTTGAGCGACTGGACAGTAAGACAGATCCTGCCAGTAACACAAAATTAATAGCAATGAAAACTGAGAAGGAAGAGATGAGCTTTGAGCCCGGTGACCAGGTAAGTTTTGTCACATCTTCTCCCAGGTGTACTAATCTGTATCCATCAAGGATTTTCTCCATAAGTGCATTATGAAGCCTCAGGTGACTGGATAAAAATAAGTTTTCTCCTTTGTTGTTCTTACCTTGAAATTCTCACTGAAACTGTGTGTTTCAAATACTCTTCCTAGCAAAGAGTGACATTGTTATAGAACATGGATGGGCAGGCCTTTTTTTGTGAGGACCAAATGGTAAGTATTATAGTCTTTGCAGGTCATGTAGTCTCTGTCACAACCGTTCAGCTCCACCATTGTAGTACAAAAGCAGCCACAGACACTGTAAACAAACTTGAATGTGACTTTGCTCCAATAAAACATTGCTTATAGATGCTGAAATTTGAATTTCATACAAGTATCTTGTGTCACAAAATATTTTAATTTTTTTGTAACCATCAAAAAATGGAAATTCATTCTTAGCATATACAAAAACAGGATTTAGCCCACAGGCTGGTGGTAGTTTGCTGACCTCTGTTATGGAAGCTGCCTGAATTGGAGATAATCACTTCCTTGAAACTGGGCTTTGTCGGAACAGATTTAATTGAATTATTTCTTATTTACCTTTCTCTGTTTTTAAGATCAGAGTTTAACCGGTTTTTAAAATCAATGAAGGTTATTCTACTTCTATTTATTCTTTATTTTTTTTAATTTTTATTTTTTTTACTTCTATTTATTCTTAACTAAACTTCTGATTAATGCACAAAAAATTTCTTAGACCACTGGTATAAAAAATATTTAAGAGGGAAAGGATAGTAGAAAGGAGAGAGAAAGGTTGATCTGGTATTGGTACATCTGAGCCATGGTATGTAAATTCAAAACTAGAACAATAGGCTACATTATCTGCTGAATAATAAATTCCCTGAAAAAAATCCAGGATACCTAAAGTGATGGTCAAAATAATTCTTACTTATTATACTTGACAAATTAAAATTGTATATATTTATGGCATACAACTTGTTATTTCGAAATAAATATCCTGGAATGGTTAGATCAAGCTAACTAACGAATATATTACCTCACATACTTTTTGGGATACAAATACTTAAAATCTATTAGTGATTTTCAGGTATATAATACATTATTACTAACTGTAGCCACGATGTTGTACAATAGATCTCTTGAACGTATTCCTCCTGGCCAACTGTAATTTGTATCCTTTGACCAACATCTCCTCAACCTTCCACCCCAAATCATTCTTGATAATACTCTAAGGTGATAATGACATCACAGGGAAAAAGTAAGCTATTATTTTTCTTCATTAAAAAATAAAAACAGACTGAGCAAAGTGATCATGGCTGTAATCCCAACACTTTGGATGGCCAAGGTGGAGGATTGCTTGAGGACAGGAGTTCCAGACCAGCCTGGGCAACGTGATGAAACTCCATCGCTAGAAAACATAAAAAAATTAACTAGGTGTGGTGGCATGTACCTCTAGTCTCAGCTACTGAGGAGGCTGAGGCTGCTTGAGCCCAGGAGTTGGAGGCTGCAGTGAGCTATGATTGCACCACTACACTCCAGTCTAAGCAATAGCTTGAGACCCTGTCTCAAAAAATAAAAACCCATTTAAAGAAAAGATGCGTTATTAACAGCCACAGTGACTTTGTATGAGACATTTCCTGGGGAATCAATGATCCAAGACTTCACCCTGGCCATCACTTTCCTCTAGTCCCTGGATATCCCCCGTACTTCTTATCTGTTCTTGAGTCATGATTGGTTAAGAAGTGAGGAAGCCAAGAGGGCCTTCCTACTTAAAATGGCTCAAGTTTTGTCCTTGAAATTTGTTGTGCAAGTGGATATTTCATGTGTTAGTGTCGTCAGTGGATGGAGAGCGGGAAAGCACACCCCTTGCTGTACCCTGGGGCTCTGCTGAGTCTGTAGAGCTAACCCAAAGGCAGGTCTGGGCTTGAGAGCCATCGTCAGGCAAGCTGAGGCCACACTTGCTCTTCTAGCTGGGCTCCATCTGGGCTTCCAAGCACTTGGCTTTCTTGTTTCTTTCACGTTGATGCCTTGACAGCTGCTGCCATTTCTAAAGGTCAGATATAATTTTTCAAGACTTCATCCCATGTACAAGGGAAACAGAACCAAATTATATAAATATCTTGGGCGGTTAATCCTTAAACTTAGATGTTAGTGCAAGGTTTTATTAGCAGCTATTCCATAATGCTGTAAAATCATTAAATGAGGAAACCGGTATCTCAGAAGAAAATTAATGGCAATGTCTTGGAAAAAGTGAAGTGTAAAACCATATTGACACCTGTAAATGTTTTCATCTTTTGAGGTTTATTAGATTAGAATCTACACAGCTAGTGGCAGTTCAGAGTGGCAGGCATAGTGGCACTCAGGTCTCTTGACATACGCTGGAAGGCAAGATGGTCTTCCTTAGCTTAGTGTCTAATGTGGCCAGGCCCTCCCTCTGTAAACAATTTATTTCTATCTCAGGCCTGATCTGAGGCCCTAGGGACTTAAGAGGGTCAAGGAAAGGGGCCACTTTTCGGTATTTCTGTATTTATTTATGTGATTACACTAAC
The DNA here is from genome assembly GCF_001604975.1 of Cebus imitator. Taxonomy (NCBI): domain Eukaryota; kingdom Metazoa; phylum Chordata; class Mammalia; order Primates; family Cebidae; genus Cebus; species Cebus imitator. The sequence goes on from NW_016107324.1 coordinate 3,477,960, forward strand.
TTCAGATAAGAAACTGACAAAAAAGGAGTTTTTTAGTCTTTGAGTCACTTGCAGTTTCAGATTATTATTTAGGAGAAATGTTTTTCGGGTAAAAGTTGTCTCAACTAGGAAACATAAAGCCCAGAGTATAATCAGCAGAGATCTGTTTTTTGGGGGAATCAAAAAGCAGTGTACAGAGGCACACACACATGTGCACACAAACAGAGGCATATATAGTAAGTATATTTTTCTTAATGAAATCCAGTCCCTGGTCTCACCCTCCCTTCACTCTCATGTAAAACTCCACCAGGAGTACTGCTTTAGAGCAATTTTAACATCAAAAACATCAAAACATTCAACAGCTTGAAAAGTTACCACAGGAAGTGTGTATTACCTATATTTAGGTCAAAGTTAGAATGACTGACTTTTGAGAAAAAAACAATGATTCTTTCACCTCTTGCTCACCTTCACTATTTCCAAATACAGGTTAATTGCATCTCCTATTGATTGCTGTACAGACTTACTGAAGACTTTTCTTTCAAGGGAATACAATAAGTTATTTAGTTAGTGAGATAAACTGTTAGTGAGTCTGAATTGCACAGTTAACTGTCTTGTTATTTTGATTCAGAAAAGAGCCATTGACTGAGTGTGTGTTTAATCTATTACTAACTTATTAAGGACAGGAAGTACTTCGATGGTGTTATTATACCTAAAATAGCATTTTTTTACTGGGCCAAGTAGTTAAACAACATTTGTTTCTACAGCATTTCCTAACCAACAGGAAACAGTAACAGAAAAATTTCCAATATGTTTACAGACTTTTAAGTTATATGCTTATTTACACAGTTGAGCATGCTTTTGATACCTAACCAAATGCTGCTGAGACACGTAGGATAAGGGTTTGGAAATAGTCTAAAAAGAATTTCTTCTTGGTATTTGACTCCATTAGAAAGGTAAACCATATTTTAAACTGATAGTGTGCTGAACATTTATCTCCAGATGTCATAGAATTGTATTACCATTTCTTAACAATTTTGTATTGGCAAATATAATAAAATTATACTTTTTATTTAAAATATTTTGAAAAGATGCTTTGTAATTTATTAGAATACTGATGTTATTAAAATGCATGTGCTTTTTATATTTCCTGCAGAGAAGAAGTTGATTTGACATGAAAAAAATCCTAAAACCAGAAAAATGAAAAATTAAAGAAATCAAGTCTAATTTTCATTTTGTAGAACTTTTATAAAAATCTTTCTGACTCATTTTCTGCCTGAAATAGTTTAAACTAACAACTCAAATTGATGTGGCTAATTTGAGCATTCAAATAGATGCCTAAGCAAAACTTTGAAGTATCTTGGCAAAGCATTTTAAAGGAAGGCATCAATCTTTTTGTCTTGTGAAGAAATTGTGCCTAACAAAGTGGGTAGAGACTAGAAGAAATTTTGATGAGAATTAAAGCCTACAAAAATTGAGAGGAGAAAATTTTTTTATCAGAAACTTAATATAATCAAACTTATTCCTTCCAAAACTTATGTGAATACAGAAAAAAATGCTATAGTCATCATATGTTATTGTTAACCTGAGGGTTATAGATATTCTGAACTTTTATCTCCTTGAAGAAGAACATGTAAAGTAAACTTATAACAATTAATGTTAAATGTGTGCTCCAAAAATTGACAAGGAATAAACACAGGCAAAGCAATATTATCTCTAGTGGAGAAAATTTCATAATGCATTTTTCAGATGCTAAGGTGAATGAATTCAAATAGTGTTCATAGTTATGAGCCTTCGTAGAATTAGTCCTTTTGATATAATACCAAGAAGATCCTGAATGACTTTTCTTAAGAAAAATGTATTTAGGCTGAGTGCGGTGATCCACCCCTGTAATCCCAACACCTTGGGAAGCCGAGGCAGGCAGATCACCTGAGGTTGGGAGTTCGAGACCAGCCTGGCCAACATGGAGAAATGTGGTTTCTACTAAAAGTACAAAAAAATTAGCCAGGTGTGCTAGCACATGCCTGTAGTCCAACTACCCAGGGCACTGAGGCAGGAGAATCACTTGAATCAGAGAGGCGGAGGTTGCAGTGAGCCCAGATCATGCCACAGCACTCTAGCATGGCCAGCAGGGTAAGACTCTGTCTTAGAAAAAGAAAGATGTATTTAATTACTTGTCAGAGCTAAACTGATTAGATCAAAATTTGAAAGTCTATTAACTTTAGTATATGCTTTTGGAAAATATAGATTATTTGCTGGGTACGGTGGCTCATGCCTGTAATCCGAGCACTTGGGGAGGCTGAGGTGGGCAGATACCTGAGGTCGGGAGTTTAAGACTAACCTGGCCAGCATGGTGAAACCCCATCTCTACTAAAAATACAAAAATTAGCTGGTGTGGTGTGGTGTCAGTTTCCTGTAATCCCAGCTACTTAGGAGGCTGAGACAGGAGAATTACTTGAACGCAGGAGGCAGAGGTTGCAGTGAGCCAAGATCGTGCCATTGCACTACAGCCTAAGAGACAAGAGCGAAATTCCATATCAAAATAAATAAATAAATAAAAATAATAACAAAAATTATTCAAGAAAAATAATGGATTTTAAATTTTATTATTTGGAAATTATTTGAAATAAATTGGTTTTAACCATTCAAATATACACACACGTGTATGTGTTTGTGTGTGTGTGTTTTCAGACAGAGTCTCGCTCTGTAGACACAGACTGGAGTGCAGTGGTGTGATCTTGGCTCACTGCAGCCACCCCCTCCTGGGTTCAAGCCATTCTCCTGCCTTAGCCTCCTGAGTAGCTGGAATTATAGGCAGGCGCCACCATGCCAGCTAATTTTTGTGTTTTTGGTAGAGATGAGGTTTCACCATGTTGGCCAGGCTGGTCTCAAGTGAGCCACCTCCCTTGGCCTCCCATAGTGCTGGGATTATAGGCATGAGCCATCACACCTGGCCTAAACCATTTAAATATACTTTAACATACATACATACATGTATATAACATTAGACTTATATTAAACTCATTATGTTAGACACAGGAATGAGTAGCTTACAAAGGAAGATACATGAATTCTGTCATTAGAACTGTTTGAAAGTATAACAGCTATTTTTCTATTCAGGGTGATTTACAGTATAATTTCGTTTGTGTGAAAGGAGTCAAGGTAAAAACAAAAGATGTGGCCAGGTGTGGTGGCACACACCTGTAATGCCAGCACTTTGGAAGGCTGAGGTGGGTGGATCACTTGGCTAGGAGTTCAAGACTAGCCTGGCCAACATGATAAAATGCCATCTCTACTAAAAATACGAAAACAACCCAGGTGTAGTGGTGCACACTTGTTGTTTCAGCTATTGGGGAGGCTGAGGCAGGTGAATTGCTTGAACCCAGGAGGTGAGGTTGCAGTGAGCCCATATTGCACCACTGCACTCCAGCCTGGGCGACAGAGTGAGAGCTTGTCTCCAAAAAAAAAAAAAAAAAAGAAAGGTGTGAGTAGTCTGTCTAGACTGTTCTTAATATATATTGTCAAAAGTCCTTTTACGTATGTCTGGGGTTGGGAACAAATATAATTGTATCCATTGAGAAATAACATACTTTATTTTTATTATTGTTTACATGGACTTATTTTGTATATTTCTCTGAAAAGTAATCTGCAGAGCTTTCTCAGGAGGCAACTTAGCACTTACTATAGCCCACCTCCCTCACGCCCTACACGTGGAGCTTCTATCTTTTAAAAATGCTCAACACCGGACAGCATTGTAGTAGGAAAACTGGGTTTCGTAGAACAGATACAGCCTTCTCAGTTTATTAGAGCCTTTTTCTGATCTATCTTCGTGACGAGTATAAGGAAATTTACCACAGATTTTTATGATACATTTTTCTGAAAAGTAAAGGAAATTATAGGAATTTCTATGAAAAAAATATTGATTTTGGGAAGATTTTTTGAATTATGTGTTAATATGATTAAAGTAATTCATCTTGTTGACTCGGTGCCCATTACGTAGTTCCAGGCGCTGTCCTTGGAGGGCAGTACATGTTTATGCTGAGAGTATCAGTTTATACCTTATGTATTCAGCAACATGATAAAGAAGATTATAGTGGAGTCACTTTACATATGTATTTGAAGTACATAAAGTCAGTTTAATGTTTCTGGAAGAAGAGATGGTTATTAAATGGTTGTTTCAGTAGTATGAGCAGTTTTGCCCACCATTGAACTGAATGAATACATGCCGTATTGGAGTGATCATGAGGTGGGTGACATGACTTTGCTGGATTTTGGTTCCCTTGTGGCTCTAATAGTGTGAACATGTACCTATGGGCTTTTTAAATGCAGCATGGCCCCTACATAAACACTTCACTTTGGACTCAGCCAAAGAAATAGTAATTTGCTGTCACTCTGGAGGAAAGACTGTGTTGCCCTTGGAGGAGACACTCAGTGTAGTGCCTTTCTACAGAGCTTAAAGATCATTTGGCCTGTCTGTGACTGTCTGTACTTTAGGCTGCCAGCTCTTACCTTATAACTAACTCTCCCATATATGATGCCTCCCTTTTTTGTTAAAATTGAGTGGCTAAACTAACTAAAAAATGGTCTTGTAATTGCTCTAACAATGCATTAGGAAAATGGATCGCCTGGTTACCACTAAGCTAGTTGTCTCAGAAAAATCAAATAAAATGTCACTTCATTCTATTCTTCTTAAGTTGAGAAATATATCCAATCAAAAGACATCTCATATGGATGTGACATTTGCCATAAGTTGCAAAAATCTTGGCAGATCCAACCTCTGCATGGGGAGGAATTGTCTATAGCATAAAAATGTAAGCCATCCTGCTTTAAGTGTAACTCATTATCAGATGTACGCCATGAGTTTCATTTGATTTGCCAGTGTAGATGAAAGGAATAGTTGCGGTCGAGGATTCAAAGTCCAATGACTAAGGAAACTAACATGTTTTCCACCTATACATCAAGAAAATTGTTTGTACCACTTTCTGCACTGGAAAGCAATCCTAGCATGCAACTCAACCATTTTCATGTGGTTGGCACTATCCGATTTTAAATATCTGGCACATAGATGGGTTGTATTCAAAATAATATCTGTAAAATCTAGAATAAATTCCAGTTTAGCTTCCTAGAAGAAAAGTACTAAATATGAAATAGTAGTGATACTTAGCTTATGTTAGTGCTTGAATTTTGTTTTTTTTAATGGAAGAGAAACTTTGTAAACATTTTTTGTAGCTGGCTTCTCTAGACAGGCAGTGGCTCTCTCCTATAATCCCAGCACTTCGGGAAGATGAGACGGGAGGATTGCTTGAGCTCAGGAGTTTGAGACCAGTGTAGGCAACAAAATGAGACCCTATCTCTACAAAAAAAAAATAAAATCAAATCAAAAAATTAGCTAGACATGGCGGTGCATGCCTGTGGTTCCAGCTACTGAGGAGACTGAGGTGGCAAGATCACTTGAGCCCAGGAGGTTAAGGCTACAGGGATGAGTGTGTGCTACTGCACACCAGCCTGGGTGACAGAGAAAAACCCTTTCTCAGGGGAAAAAAAAAAAAAAAAAATAGCTTCTGTATAATCAGGTTAATAATTCTGTGTTTGGGGACAACCAGTTTTTATCCTGCTTCCCTACATTTTGTCACCTAAGCTGGCGAGTGACTGGGAAAGCCACTGTCATTCAAAATTGAAAGTGCAAGCAGGAAAAAAGGACCACTCAAATTGAAAAGGCAGTGCTTAGTTCATGGTTACTTCAAGATTATTTTGCTTCTCTCTCCCCACCCCCCTACTCTTTCGAAAGATAAAAAAACATCCTGAAAGGAAATGACAATTCGTTAAAAACTGATTGGGTAAAAATTTGGATTACATTGTATGCCAGGTTTTTTTTGTTGTTATTTCTTCGGGAGTTTTGACGATAAAGCCTGGACCTGGACCATAAGTCATAGTCTATTCATAATTAATTGGAAATATACAGTCTCACAATTAATTGAATGATCGAGCATAAAATAGAGAAGAATTTATAAATTGTCATTGAATCACAATACTGGAAAAGAGCTTTCATTCTAATTCAGCCATCAGTTTTTATAGATGAGGAAATTGAGGACCAAGAGATTAAATTACTTGTCCTTTGTCAACTTAATTTTTTAAAAGATGATCAATTATCTGTTAGGCCTGAGGTGTGCATGAATCTACGTCTTTCATTTGGCTGTGATGCCTTATGACAGTTAGGTCAATGATTGCAAATGGGCTTGTGCTGTCCACTCTTAGAGCAGGACTGGATAAACTCTTCTGTTTGTCGACTACAGCCTGGCAGTGAGCTGGACAACTTGGAGGAGATTTTGGATGATTTGCAGAATAGTCAATTACCACAGCTTTTCCCAGACACGAGGCCAGGCGCCCCTGCTGGATCAGTTGACAAGCAAGCCATCATCAATGACCTCATGCAACTTACAGCTGAAAACAGCCCTGTCACACCTGTTGGAGCCCAGAAAACAGCACTGCGAATTTCACAGAGCAGTGAGTATGAGAAATGGCTGGTTATGCCAAGAAATTTCCATAAAATCACTATCAGAAACAGGGATTATTGAAGTCTGATGCAACCAGCTTAGTCACTTTAAGGTTTTTGTGATCAAATAGCACCATCTACTGTCCTACTCTTTTGAAACAGTATTCAAAATGGATCCTCCTGGGCATGGTTCTCTCACATTCTCTTGTGGGTAATTTAATCGGCATGGAACAGGGAGACTGACCTACACTGATGAGGTTCTTCAACTGATTGTCATATCTCCCTTCATTTCCGTTACTGCCTTCAGACATGGAGTTTATCCTAGATTTTATGTGTTTAATATACAATGAAATACTGAAATATAGGACATCTGGGAGCTATGCTGACTTTTAGGGATAATACACTATTTTAAATTATTCTACCCTCCCAGATTGCTCAGCTGGTAGTAACAGAAAATAAATTTTAAAAATAATAAAATACTCAAAAGTACTTATTATACACGAAATGGCTACACACATGACAAATTTTGTCCTAGCTCAGGAATCCTCATAAAAACATCACTTGACATGGAACTTTATGTGTCTAAGTGTTTTCTAAGTTTAATTTTCTGTTTAGAAAAAACATTTTTTATCTTTTCATTTTAAAAGCTTTAGCATAAACTCATTATTCACTATGAACACTTCAGCTTACAAACTTGATAATACCGGAGGTTATCTGGTAGTTTTTAATGGAGGAAATTGATAATACCTGAAGTTGTCTGAAATTTTGTACATAAGAAAGTATCTGTTCTGTAGCAAGGCCATAATTCATAGAAAGATAGATAACCTCTTCAGTGTTAAATTGGCAAAACAGAATGATTTTCCCTTTCAGGTACAGTTTGAGCCAATACCTGGCATTTGTTCTCAGATTAGAAATGGCAACTATCAGTCAAATTACAGAATATCTTTAATTACTAGGTCTTTTCTCAAGTGATTTCTGACCATTCTGAAATAGGCAAAACAAAAGAAAGATGAGTTTGGGCTGGGCATGGTGGCAGTCACCTGTAATCCCAGCTACTTGGGAGGATAAGGGAGGAGAATCACTTGAATCTGGGAGGTGGAGGTTGCAGTGAGCCAATATCATGCCACTGCACTCCAGCCTGGGTGATAGAGTGAGGCTCCATCCCAAAAAAAGAAAAAAGAAAAGCTTTTGCATGTGACCTTTCACACCTCTTTCTTGGGTAATGGAAAGTTTAATTGTGGATCATGGGAGATCACAAAGTCAAAGAGTTTAGAATTGGGTTAGAAACACACTAGATAGGCTGGGCACAGTGCCTCATGCCTATAATACCAGTGCTTTGGGAGGCTGAGGTAGGTGGATCACCTAAGTTCAGGAGTTTGAGGCCAGCCTGGCCAACATGGTGAAACCCCACCTCTACTAAAAATCCAAAAAATTTACTGGCGTAGTGGTAGGTGCCTGTAGTCCCAGGTACTCAGGACGCTGAGGCAGGAGAATCACTTGAAGCCGGGAGGCAGAGGTTGCAGTGAACCGAGACTATGCCACTGCACTCCAGCCTGGGCAACAAGAACGAAACTCAGTCTCAAAAAAAAAAAAGAAACACATTAGGCAGCCTGTGCTCGTTAGCATGGGGAGGTAATGAAAGACTGTGTAGAATTCATGGTTTCTCCTCTTTCTGTAGCTCCTGATGGTATTCAGATTATTGATGGCAACCTGATAACCAAACCTGTGGAAGTCATGATTAAGCATGCACATAATTTCTATTCCCAGCCCTAATTTTTAAAAATACTTTGTTTCTATCATTGATGGTTAAGAACTTTTTCTTTTAAATGTGCTATTTCAGACTGTGTTTTTATAATTCAGGGAAAATTCAGTACTTGATATTAGGTAATACATTACTATAATTTGTAATAACTTAGCATTTTAAATTTAATAACATTAATAAATTATGGATTGTCATTGTGATGCTGGTCTAGTGCTTAGTACACAATACTTACCAACTACAAAAACTATATCAAATCCAAATGTATCTAGAATTTAAGGAAACTATACTTTGAAAAGTAAGCAGGGCCTTATAGCTTTAATTTAATAGTGCTTTGGACAACAGCATTCCCACTTAAAATTTTTAACTTCTAATGAGAGTAACCCCTTTAAATCTAATTCTGATCCTAGGAAAGCTCAGTTAAGAAGTGATATTCTGGCCAGGCATGGTGGCTCACGCCTGTAATCCTAGCACTTTGGGAGGCCGAGTCAGGCAGATCACAGGTCAGGAGTTTGAGACCAGCCTAGCCAACGTGGCGAAACCCCCCCCATCTCTACTAAAACTACAAAAATTAGCCAAGCATGATGGCAGGCACCTGTAACCCAGCTACTCAGGAGGCTGAGGCAGGAGAATTGCTTGAACCCAAGAGTCGGAGTTTGCAGTGAGCCAAGATCATGTCATTGTACTCCAGCCTGGGTGACAAGAGCAAGACTCCATCTCAAAAAAAAAAAAAAAAAAAGTGATATGCTGATATCCAGACCACATGTGTATAGGTTTGGTGATGTATGTAAGAGATATTTATAGCTTCATAGCTTTGAGAAAGCAGTACTCCCAAGTTTTAATATTGTAACATGAAGGAAACATTGGTTTACTTAGCAAATACAGTTGTATATTTGAAATTACTACTGGGAGCCAGACACGGTGGCTTATGCCTGTAATCCCAGCACTTTGGAAGGCCAAGGCAGGAGGATCACTTCAGGCAAGAAATTTAAGACCAGCTTAGGCAATGTAGTGAGACACTGTCTCTACAAAAAATTTTAAAAATTAGCCAGACTTGGTGGCACCTACCTGTAGTCCTAGCTACTCAGAAGCCTGATGCAAAAGGATCTCTTAAGCCCGGGAGTTAAAAGCTGCAGTTAACTATGATTGTACTGTGGCACTCCAGCTGGGGCAATAGAGTGAGACCCTGTATTTAAAAAGAAAAAGAAAAGGCCAGGCATGGTCGCTCACATCTGTAATCCCAGCACTTTGGGAGACCAAGGCAGGCAGATGACCTGAAGTCAGGAGTTCAAGACCAGCTGGCTAACATGGTGAAACCCCACTTCTACTAAAAATACAAAAAATTAGCCAGGCGTGGTGGCGTGCACCTGTAATCCCAGCTACTTGGGAGGCTGAGACAGGAGAATCACTTGAACCTGGGAGGTGGAGGTTGCAGTGAGCTAAGATCGCGCCATTGCACTCCAGCTTGGGCAATAAGAGCAAAACTTCATCTCAAGAAGAAAGAATGAATGAATGAAATTACTATTGGTAGGAAGGTATATGGTAAATAATATACATGTGTGTGTTTTGTTTTGCAAGATCATCAAGAATTAGAGACCAGTCGATTAGATCACATGTCTGTACGCAGGGATGCTGCATGTGTTTTTTGTCTGTGATTTTGTCTTTTATCTGGGTAGTTGGTCCCTGACTTGCATACCTTTGTCATTTTACAGACATTGTCCCTAAACACTACTACTGTTAATATTACTTTCCATTATCCTATATTAACCTTCAATTTTCATTTGTTTTCTCCTTAGCTTTTAATAACCCACGACCAGGGCAACTGGGCAGGTTATTGCCAAGCCAGAATTTACCACTTGACATCACATTGCAAAGCCCAACTGGTGCTGGACCTTTCCCACCAATCAGAAACAGTAGTCCTTACTCAGTGATACCTCAGCCAGGAATGATGGGTAATCAAGGGATGATAGGAAGCCAAGGAAATTTAGGGAACAGTAGCACAGGTAAGGGCTCAAATGCACTGTTACTTTATTGGTGGGTTATTTAATTTAATGGTGTATTTATCCACATTAAACTAGTAGAATTTCTGAAGTGAACTTTTTAGTTAGAAAATAACATAAATTTGAAAGTGAGAAAACTATACAAATTTTCACTGTGAGAATGGCATATGGGAAAGCCTTCCAGTAAGCTAACCATTTAATTCTATGATTGTTACTTTTATGAGGTTTCCAACCATCAATCCAATAGCTGAGACTTACTCACTTCTATCCCAGTTACTGTTCTAGGCATTGCAGGGTATGTATAAAATCATTCCAGGAATAATTTACTGATACCCCCAGAACTTCTTATGGATTGATTATTTGTTTTTGGAGAATTTCAGAATAAGAGCTTAAAATCTTTTATACTTCTAAGTAATAAAATTTTCATTGCAAAAACTACTAAGAACTTTAAACAGTAACATGCCTGGCCTAATAGCTTTCATTTCTGGTCCCTGACTCAGGAGTTTGAGACCAGCCTGGCTAACATGGTGAAACCCCATCTCTACTTAAAATACAAAAATTAGCTGGGCATTGTGGCACACACCTGTAGTCTCAGCTACTTGGGAGGTTGAGGCAGGAGAATCGCTTGAACCCAGGAAGTGGAGGTTGCAGAGAGCTGAGATCATGGCACTGCACTCCAGCCTGGGCGACAGAAAGAGAGTACATCTCAAAAAAAAACACAGACTGAGAGGGACTCTCCTAGTTATCATTGCAGTAATATTGTTGAATTATGGATCACTTTCTTTTTTGCTTTCTAGACTTTCTATAGTCTTGTCATATTATTTAGATAACAGATGTTTTGAAAAATAAAATCCCTTTCTCCCATAATATTTTTCTGTAGTTCAAAATCTAATTCTTAAATGGTTTTTAAAATATGCATTAATGGAATACCCTTCTAACTTTTTATTTTAGTTTTTTCTTTTGAGACAGTGTCTCACTCTGTCACCCAGGCTGAGGGGCAGTGCTGCAATGATGGCTCACTGCAGCCTCAACCTCCCAGTCTGAAATGATCCTCCCACCTCAGCCTTCCAAGCAGCTGGGACTACAGGCATCTGCCACCACACCTGGCTAATTTTGTATTTTTTATAGAGACAGGGTTTCGCCATGTTGCCCAAGCTGGTCTCTAATTCCTGAGCTCAAGCAATCTGCCCACCTCAGCCTCCCTAAGTGCTGAGATTACAGGCATGAGCCACCACACTTGGCCTTCTGACTTTTTAAAATCTAACTAACCACCTTTCACCCTTAATCATCCTCACAGCACATTCTCATTTTATAAGTGAAGGAACGCCCACAATGCATGTTCTCTTCTTTTGTTAAATATACCCCATTTTTAGTTGTTTATCATAATTAAAGAAAATGAAAGCAAGCCATATATTTGAAAGCAGAACCTTTATGTATCCATCGTTAAACACTTCAAAATGAAGAGACCTCATTTGGAGAGTTTCCTTTTTAGAATATCAGGTTTTAGCCATTATCAACATCCTGGGGGCCAGGCCAGCATTAGGCTTTTATATGTGGTCAGATAACCGTTAACATCTCAAAAAAGAAGGGATTTTTACAAATCTGTCCTAACCCATTCTAGATGTTTATAGTCAGGAATACAGTGGTCTAGGTATATTGAAGTCATGGGAGTTCGCTTGCCTTGACTATGAAAAACTACAGTAAATATCAGAAAGATCCTGTAATTTCTCCATTACTTAGAGGCTACTCTTGGTCAGTTTTGAAGTTTAACAAATTATAATACCCTGAAGGAGACTTGAGGATAAAGTCTCATATAGACTTCAAGATATCTTCAATGATTTTTGTTTATAATGAGAGTATTGAATATCAGTTTTTACCTTGTTCCTCTTAGCCTCTACCTCCCTTTTGGAAAGTAAAGCATTTACGTGTATATCAGCTAATGTGATTCACTTCCTGAGGAAGGAAGTTGGGGTTATCCACATACCACGGCACCTGTTTCTTAGTACAAATGGGAACAATTGTAACAGCTTTTCTGAACTATAAAGAGTGGCAGGTCCATGTTATAAAAACTGTGTAGTTATTGCCCATTCTTATTTCTTAGCCAAGGGCCCACATCTGCCCAATGAGGGTGTTAGCTGTTGGCTAAGTTTGAATTACAGTATGATTATCTTGTAGGGTAGGATCATCTGGTATTCATACATGGTAAATATGTTTTCAGTTGCTGCATCGCTCAGTTTTCTTTGGCTTGCACACAGGAATGATTGGTAGCAGTGCCTCTCGGCCTACTATGCCATCTGGAGAATGGGCACCACAGAGTTCCGCTGTGAGAGTCACCTGTGCAGCTACCACTAGTGCCATGAACCGGCCAGTCCAAGGAGGTATGATTCGGAACCCAGCAGCCAGCATCCCCATGAGGCCCAGCAGCCAGCCTGGCCAAAGACAGACACTTCAGTCTCAGGTCATGAATATAGGTAAGGTGGCTCCAGTGCTCTTTGCTTTTAACGTTTATGCTCTCTTAGAAAGGAGTATCAGCTCAGTAAACTAAAGACATGCTTCTTATGTGCAGTTTAGATAATCCTCCCATGTAAAGCTGCTAAGTGGGATTTTGCTGGAACTCTGTATAGAATCAGAATCTCAAAGATTCTCCAGTCGTATAAGAGAACCAACTGCCTTTGAGATGTTTTATTTTTGTTACCTAATTTCAACTTTAGGGGAGAAGTGAATTATAACGTCACACTATTAATAAAGAAATAGGCTGGATGTGGTGGCTCATGCCTGGAATCCCAGCACTTTGGGAGAATCACTTCAGGTCAGGTGTTCGAGACCAGCCTGGCCAACATGGTGAAACCCCATCTCTACTAAAAATATAAAAATTAGCCAGGCATGGTGGCATGCGCCTGTAATCCCAGCTACTCAGGAGGCTGAGGCAGGAGAATACTTGAACCTGGGAGGCAGCGGTTGCAGTGAGCCGAGATGGCGCAACTGCACTCCAGCCTAGGCAACAGAGCAAGACTCATAGATAGGTAGATAGATAGATAGATAGATAGATAGATAGATAGTTCGGTGGTATAGCAGTATTTCTAACTCTGTGTGATCACTGGAACAATATCTGGAACTTAAAATTCAGATTCCTGGGCCACCACCTAGACTACCAAATCAGACTCTCCCAGGCCCTCACTGAAGGTTGCAGGGTCTTACAGAACATCTCACAGAATGTGAAGATTACTAGAATTCTATTTGGAGACCGTTCACATATTATTAAAATTGATGGTCTGATATGTCCTATGGTATCATTTATATGAAATGTCCAGAATGAGCAAATCTGTAGAGACAGAAAGTAGAGTAGTGGTTACCTAGAGCCAGGGGTTGCAGCAGGGGGGATGCTCAGGTGGGAAGTAGGCAGTGACTCCTAATGAGTAATGGCTTTCTTTTTGGGGGAATGAAAGTTTTCTGAAGTTGATTGTGGTGATGGTTGTGTAACTCTGAATATATTACAATTCATTGTACACTTTAAATTGGTGACTTGTATGTTATATGAATTATCTCAGTAAAACTGTTATATTTTAAAAATTAATGGTCTGTAAAACTCATACTTGAGATTATTTACTTTATCATTGACATGTTAGCCTTCCTCTTGTACATTAGCATAATTCCAATAAGTTAATGTTTATGTTCTTTTCATGTACTTGTACAATGAGAAAGAGCTATTTTTCGTTCACAAAAAGATCGGGCACTTTGGGAGGCTGAGACGGGCAGATCACCTGAGGTTGGGAGTTGGAGACCAGCTGGCCAACATGGTGAAACCTCGTCGGTACTAAAAATACAAAAATTTGTCAGGCATGGTGGTGTGCACCTGTAATCCCAGCTACTTGGGAGGCTGAGGCAGGAGAATCGCTTGAACCCGGGACGCAAATGTTGCAATGAGCTGTGATCACGACACTGCACTCCAGCCTGGGCAACAGAGCAAGACTACGTCTCAAAAAAAAAAAAAAAAAGATGCTGGGGTTGTTTTGACAAGAAAACGCAGAATTTTCATCCTAACTTGGCATTAGTTTTCTTACCTATTTAATTGTTATTTCAGCTTATTGTTTCTGAGAGATGGCATTTACATTGCCTTACTACACTGAATGTACTTAGTGAGTGGTTCTCAAACATAAATTTGTATAATTTGATGGTTGCATGAAAAATGCATATAACCAATTTCTATGCAAAATTAAATGAGAAAATGTTTAATGTTTATTAATTGATTAAAAATCATAATAGTGAGTACCTTATATCTAGAAATGTAATGTATTCTCAGTCTTCACTGAAGAGCATCTGGCTCTTGAGCTTGAAATGTGGCTCTGTATGTTTTATTGTATAGCTGAGTTTCTCTAATTTTTAATAAACTCCAAAAAGCCATGAATTCAATAGAAAATTATCTGTTAGAATGGAATACAGGTCTACAGATAATGATGATAATATAATTTTTAAAAGCTCATCTCATCCATTAGCTTTAAAGCCTTTCTGAGAACTTCTGAGGAAGAGTGTGTGTGGGTTGTCTGGGCCTCCTTTCTGCTCTGCTCATGCTCTGGTAGGGAGCTGGCTGAAGTACAGTTAGTGTGCGTTCAGTAGCCAGCAGTCTGGACATGCTTCCTCAAAACTTGGTCCAGCCCCCTGACTCCCAGTCAGGGAGTCTGCAAGGCCAAAACTATTTTCATAATAATCCCAAAACACTGTTGCCTTCTTTACTCTTACTATCGCCCAGGTAGTTTTCCAGAAATTTTAGATGCTATGTGATAACACAGCAGATGAAATGTGAAAACAGAAGATTTCACTCTGTTCCATTCACCCAGGCATTAAAGCTATTTGCAGAAATGTAAAACAATGCCAATAAAAGAATTTTTTAAATGTTGCATTCAAAAATCGTATTTATTCCACTCACTTGTATCTAGAAAAAAATTTATATTAACATATAATTTATTATGATTTTTAAATGAATCTATACTTTTTTTGTATTTCTCAGTTTCCAATACAGTAAGTATTGTAATATCAGTAAAAAAGTAAGTAATATCAGTAGGATGTAACCCACATGAACAAAAACTTTTTGAGTATTGAGAGTCTTAAATGCTAAAGGTTTAGAATGGTTTGTCTAGATAGTCTCTGAAATGGGTAATTCACCTTCATATTTATTGCCTTTACTTCTATTCAGGACCAGAATTTTATCTTCTTATTTTCACCTAGTTAATTATTATTGCTTCTGTCTTTTCCATTTTTCATAAACCAAACATTTCACTTTAAATTACATAGCACAATTTGATGCTCCCTTGATTAAAGATGTAAGTTTTTTTCTTCTCCCTTTCTAGGGCCATCTGAACTAGAGATGAACATGGGGGGACCTCAGTATAGTCAACAACAAGCTCCTCCAAATCAGACTGCCCCGTGGCCTGAAAGCATCCTGCCTATAGACCAGGCGTCTTTTGCCAGCCAGAACAGGTGAGTCCTGAGCACCTAGGGTAGCCAGCTATTTTATACGTGTCCAGAAGTTGATCTTTTCCTTTCGAATAGTCAGTGCCTGACCAGTTTTGGTTTATTCGGACTGTATCATCTACTAGGCAGGGCATGAAGGGAAAGGGTGAATCCAGAAATCATTATGACCTAGGATGTGCCTTTAAAGAAGTTACAATTTAGTTGAAAAAATGTATGCTGATAACTGTAATTTGAGGTAGTATGTAGTATGAAAACCACAAGACAAATAAGCCAAGTTTCAGAAAAACATCCAACCAGGATGCTTGGAGAAGACTTCAAAGTCTTGAAGAAGTAGTCTGATTTCAGACGGCAGAGATGACAGGGAGCCAGTCCCGCTGGTAAAAGCTGCACATCAGAGGCCCAGAGTAAGGACTGCTGTGAGTAGAACTGAGGCAGTGGATAACAGAGGAAGAGTCTCAGGCAGGCAGTTTGGCTCATCCCAAACTGGCTGCCAAGGGCAGAGGGAGGTGCTGTGCACTGGGTAGACAGGGAAGCGCACCCCAGCTAGATAGCCACTGCTGTCGCACCTGGAGCTGCTGTTGTACTTGGAGTTGGTGGTTTCTCACAGTCAGTCTTGCGCTTTGATTCTGATTTCATGATGCCCGCGAATGCTAGGCCTAGATACGTTTATTTGATATGTTAGAAACCCACCCATTTCCATGAAAATTTGGGACACAAGTTTAACACAGGACAATGTATAATAATTAAATCTACCACCTGATAGTCGTTTTTGGATGAAATGTTAAAGATTAGTTTTTAGGAAGAACTAGGCCCAAAATTAGGATTTTTAGTGTTGCCCAAACAGGAGGAGAGTTCTGTTAAAACAAAAATGGAAGGAAGTCCAGAGTTATACTTGGTTCAGTAATAGAGTAAGCGTGTTAAGTTTGCTGTACGAGTCTCGGTGACTCAGCACTGCCCTAACATGTTGTTGTTTCTGTTACTGTCAGTTAGGTATTTTTGCATATGCACCGTGTGGACAAAACAAAACATTTTCATCACCTTTAAAGTTATGTCGATTTTTCTAACCACTCTCAGATTTTTTATTTTAAATAATTCAATGTGGAAGAAACTTAGGACCAGCTTTATGGTAATCTTATTGTCATAGAAATTCAGAAGTAGTGGATAATAAAGATTCTAACTATGTCTCTCCTTTGAAATAAAAGAGCAGGGCTTTTTTAAAATCCTCTTTATAAGTATTACAGTTGATATTTAGGAACAGGTTTATTTGTTTTTGTTTCTGTTTTTGTTTTTTGAAGCAGAGCCTCGCTCTTTCACCCAGGCTGGAATGAAGTGGCACGATCTCAGCTCACTGCAACCTCCACCCGCCGGGTTCAAGTGATTCTTCTGCCTCAGCCTCCCGAGTAGTTGGAATTACAGGCACATCCCACCATGCCCGGCTAATTTTTTATTTTTAGTAGAGATGGGGTTTCACCATGTTGGCTAGGCTGGTCTTGAACTCAGGTGATCCGCCCACCTCAGCTCCCAAAATGCTGGGATTACAGGCATGAGCCATCACGCCCGGCCTGGAACAGGTGTTTTAGTTTATCTGTACATTTCAAAAAGACAGTAGTTTAGCACTTAAACCTGTAACATCACATGTTCCTTTATTTATAACTAATTTCCACTTTTACTTCCATTATAGGTTTTTTTTTCCTTCAGTCATCTGGTATATAGAAGAGAGCTTTATAGTATGGCCAAAAATTATAGATTACTTTTAGATTTCTGTTGGTTTTATTAAAGGAATTTTTTTTCTTGAAATACAGTAGCTGCCTTTCATGAAAGACTCCCTTGGCCAGGCGCAGTAGCTCATACCTGTAATCCCAGCACTTTGGGAGGCTGAGGTGGGCAGATCACGAGGTCAGGAGATCAAGAACATCTTGGCCTACATGGTAAAACCCCATCTCTACTAAAAATACAAAAATTAGTCGGGCTTGGTGGAGCTTACCTGTAGTCCCAGCTATTCTAGAGGCTGAGGCAGGAGAATCGCTTGAACCTGGGAGGTGGAGGTTGCAGTGCACCGAGATCACGCCACTGCACTCCAGCTGGGCGGCAAGAGCAAAACTCCATCTCCCAAAAAAAAAAAAAAAAAGAAGAAGAAGACTTCCTTTTGCATTAAGTTCACAATTTTGGATATTTTTGTTTTGAGACAGTGTCTCACTTTGTCACCGAGGCTGGAGTGCAGTGGCATGATCTCTGCTCACTGCAACCTCCACCTCCCAGGTTCAAGTGATTCTTCTGTCTTTAACCTCCCGAGTAGCTGAAATTACAGGCACCCACCACCACATCCAGCTAATTTTTTAATTTATAGTAGAGACAGGGTTTCACTGTATTGGCCACGCTGGTCTCAAACTCCTGACCTAAAGTTATTCACCTGTCTCAGCCTCCCAAAGTGCTGGTATTACAGGCTTGAGCCACTGTGCCCCACCTAAGATCACAATTTTAATTTGATTTTCTCCTGTTTGAAATGTATCTCTAAGAGTAAGGTTTCTTTTGTTGACTATTTCTCATCATTCAGTAGCTGCTACTTTTTTGCAGAATTTTGAAAATGCTTTTGAAAAGTGAAGAAATGGTAATGTCATTTCTCAAACAAGTGCTGAGAGTTTTACCTAATTCTCCTTCTTCTTCCCATACTTAATGACTTCTAGTTCATAAACATGTAGACTTTAAGGTATGGGATTTCTATTGATTGTGGATCTTTCTCTGCTTGTTTATTACTTACTATTTTGCACTAGCCTGGGGCCTTTGTATGTTTTTCCCTTTATTACTCTGAATTCCACTTTTGTTTTAATATTATATTTATCTGTCAGATGCTCTCTAGGTTGTAACTATATGTGTAATTGCCCAAAATATAGGAAAATAATTTCTTCTTTGTGTTAGTGGCCAGTTGGGGTTGGGAGTCTGGATTGGTATTTTTTTGTTAGCAAGCATATTATAACATCTCTAAGGGAAGTGATGTCATTCATGATATGCCCAAATTTATAACACCAAACTACACGGCAGTGTAGTTTTCTGAATATAAAAGTAGTTTTTAATGTATTGTAGCTCAGCCAAATTAGGAACCTTTTGTTTTCATCCACTAGAAATTTACTGCACCTATGCTGTGTTTATGTTCCAGCACTGGGCCACAAACAAGTAGAGGATGCAATGCTTACACCTTGTGAGCATGGTGTGAAGTTGGCATTTTTTTTTTAAATTATATTTTAAGCTCTGGGGTACATGTGCAGATCTTGGCAGGATTGTTGCATAGGTATACACATGCCATGGTGCTTTCTACCTCCATCCACCCATCACCTACATTAGGTATTTCTCCTAATGTTATCCCTCCCCAATCTCCCCACCCCCTGTTGTCCCTCCCCAAACCCCCCACTCCCCAGTATAACCCAGTATGTGATGTTCCCCTCCCTGTGTCCATGTGTTCTCATCGTTCAACACCCCCTATAAGTGAGAATATGCAGTGTTTGGTTTTCTGTTCTTGTGTCAGTTTGCTGAGAATGATGGTTTCCAGATTCATCCATGTCCCTGCAAAGGACACGATCTCATTGTTTTTTATGGCTGCATAGTATTCCATGGTGTATATGTGCCGCATTTTCTTTGTCCAGTCTATCATCGATGGGCATTTGGGTTGGTTCCAGGTCTTTGCTATTGTAAACACTGCTACAATGAACATACGTGCACATGTGTCTTTATAAATTGTTAGTTTCAATTCACCATAGCTCAATAGGTGATTTAAGGCTGAGAGGAAAGTGGGGTGCTCTGTGAGGAGATAGGTGGTGCCCCGATGTAAAGTAGATCTTCAGCTGGAGAAGAGCTTGGGAAGGTTCGGATAAATATCAAGGTCTTGGTTTTCTGGTGATGTGTGTAGTGTCTTTGGAGACAGATCAGCTGCCCATGGTGGCTGAGGCTCACAGGGAAGGCGTGAGCATTAAGTTTGGGAAGGTTAGGCATTATCAAAGGCATGTGTCCTTGAATTCCACCACCACTGCCATCCTGTCCCAGGGGTGTTTTCCTGGGAGAGCTGAAGAACAACGTAGGAATTCGAAGTAGGGCCCTTGTGTTCAGTAAAATGTGCTTTGGGAGTGGGAACCTGAGAGCATCGTACTAGAATTGTAGATAGCGTGCAAGGTGGGAAGTTGTTGGGAAAGTGTCCTGAGAGTCCCAGCTTGAGTTGAAGAGGGCCTGGACCAAAGTGGGATGGCCTGGAAGCACGGTTTTACTTTTTAATCTCTGAATTCATTTGTATTTTTTTTAATTAGAAAAGAAAAGCTTATAACAAAAAGTGATTTTATTATGTAGGAAATTGTTTAAATGCCAGTGATTGTTTTAGTTGTTTGTTATTAAGCAGTTGGCTGTGTTGCTGGTCTGTCAAGGTGGAGTGGTCTCACAAAGGCACGAGGCAGGCAGTGCCTGCCTCCTCTGACAGTGCGTTTCCCGAGATGTGCAGCCTTGCGTGCATTAGATTTCACCCAGGCCTGCCATCAGTGAATAAATCTGAAATGGGAGGGTTGCCTATGAATGCAGCTTCCAAAAAAACAAGTTGAAAATGACAAAATCTAGGCAAAGAAAATCCTTGAATGCCAACTTAACCAGCCTTTTTAGGGAATGAGTCGCTGCCTAAGAGAATTTGATAAATAGCTGACATTACTCTTGACTGACTTGAACTCTTTCATGGAACTCTTGCCACATCCATGTTTGTTGGTCCCTCCTCATTGAGGAATTTCCTCTCTTCGCTTCTGTCGCAGATAGTTCAGTGGTTTCTCCCTCTCCTGCTTTTCTGCATCTGCAGTAGTAGAGCAGTCTGATCACATTTGGATTTAAAGAAGGTTCTAGGAGAGTGTGGACTGTGGAGTACAAGCAAGAGCAAGGAGCCAGCAAGCCCCCTAGCATATGTGACTTGGTGAAGCCCAGTAGTGACAAGGAAGGGGCAGGAGTGAGAAGAGCACCTGCTCTCAGAGGTCTCAGTGGGTCCCTTAGAAACACAAGGAGCTCCTGCAGCCAGGGAGTTGGGGAAGCAGGTGAGGAGTGGCCTCAAGGGACCCTCAGCTGGACAGTTTCCAAGTTACTAGAGGTGAGTGGAGAGCATAGGTTGTTATTAATGCATTCCTTTATGGCCATTTGAAATTAATTGTTAGTTTCAGTGCTGGCACTTCAGTGTTTCAGGATTATAGGCCAAAATAGCCTATTAGAGCATTTAAAAACCACATGGCGTACTGAACTGTGTTAATAGGTAACTTCAGTTCTTGACGAGTTTATTCTCACTTGCTTAAGTTTGCTAATCTATAAACTTTTTGTTTTTTAATCTATAAACATTTATTTTCTCCAAAACATCATACCGTGACTCTAAGAGGACAAAATAGACTTTTGGTAAAGTACAAATATCATTTCTCTTTTAGTATTCAGGCAACTCAGGAGCTCTTTTTTTAAATCCTCCTCTAGTCTAGATGTGGTGGCTCATGCCTTTTATCCCAGCACTTGGTAGGCCAAGGTGGAAGGATTGCTGGAGACCAGGAGTTCGAGACCAGCCTGGACAATATAACAAGACCCTGTCTCTACAAAAAAATTTACAAAAATTAGCCAGGTGTGGTGGCACACATCACATCTGTAGTCCCAGCTACTCAGGAGGCCGAGGTAGAAGGATTTCTTTAGCTTAGGAGTTTAAGGATGTAGTGTGCAGTGATTGTGCCTGTGAAAAGCTACTGCACTTCAGCCTGGGCAACATAGTGAAACCTGTCTTTATAAAAAAAAAAAAAAAAAAAAAAAAAAAAAAAAGATTAGCAGCCAGGTGTGGTGGCACACACCTATCCTAGCTACTCAGGAGGGTGAGGCCAGAGGATCACTTGAGCCCAGTGAACCATGATGGCACCACTATACACACACACACACACACACACACACACACACAGAGAGAGAGAGAGAGAGAGAGAGAGAGAGAGAGAGAGACACAAACACAGCTCCTCTACTCTAATTTAAAAATTAAATGTATAGGAGTTTTATGTACCATGGAATCTGGAGTTTGGTATTCTGATTTTATCATCAATTATTTAATAACAAATATAATTTGCATGTTCACGATTCACATTCCTTGTGTACCTAATGCAGAAATGCTAACAGATTCACTTCTTTTTTTTTTTTTTTTTTTTTTTTTGGAGACGGAGTTTCGCTCTTGTTACCCAGGCTGGAGTGCAATGGCGCGATCTCGGCTCACCGCAACCTCCGCCTCCTGGGTTCAGGCAATTCTCCTGCCTCAACCTCCTGAGTAGCTGGGATTACAGGCACGTGCCACCATGCCCAGCTGATTTTTTGCAGTTTTAGTAGAGATGGGGTTTCACCGTGTTGACCAGGATGGTCTCGATCTCTTGACCTCGTGATCCACCCGCCTCGGCCTCCCAAAGTGCTGGGATTACAGGCGTGAGCCACCGCGCCCGGCCCAGATTCACTTCTTGAGGGCTTTAATAAATGTTTTCAGGCCAGGTATGGTAACTCACTCCTGTTATCCCAGCACTTAGGGAGACTGAAGTGGGTGAATCATTTGACCTCGAGTTCGAGGCCAGCCTGGGCAACATAGTGAAACCCTACCTCTACAAAAAATTGGCCGGGCATGGTGGTGCGTGCCTATAGTCCTAGCTACTTGGGATGCTGAGGTGGGAGGGTCACCTAAGCCCACGAGGTTGAGACTGCAGTGAGCCGTGATCACACCACTGCATGTTAGCATGGGCAATGGAGTAAGACCCTGTCTCAGAGAAAAATAAATGTTTTCAAGGCCTGTTCGCGCATGACTAAGACATTTCCTAACAGCCCAGCCAAATTTAATCTAGCTGCAGCTGAGTTCAGGAAAATTAATGCAGCTCTGATGCCTCTAGTTCTCTCGTCTCTCCCTGGTGAGCCATCATAGCCTCCTATAGAATAAGAATCTTAAATCAATCAGTGATTCCTACTAAAGTGTAAAAAAGTCCTTGCCGGGCACGGTGGCTCACGCCTGTAATCCCAGCACTTTGGGAGGCCGAGGCGGGTGGATCACAAGGTCAAGAGATCGAGACCATCCTGGTCAACATAGTGAAACACCGTCTCTACTAAAAATACAAAAAATCAGCTGGGCATGGTGGCGCATGCCTGTAATCCCAGCTACTCAGGAGGCTGAGGCAGGAGAATTGCCTGAACCCAGGAGGCGGAGGTTGCGGTGAGCCGAGATCGCGCCATTGCACTCCAGCCTGGGCAACAAGAGCGAAACTCCGTCTCAAAAAAAAAGAAAAAAGAAAAGTCCTTGCGTTCCTTCAATTTATATGCTTGAGTAGTGGGCATAGTTTGGTAGGCCCTGGACTCACACAGATCCATGTGGAGCCCCAGCTCTGTGGTGTCTACCTCCAGCCAATGGCTTAACCTTGCCTCACTGAGCCTCAGCTTTGCCAGCCATGAAGTGGGACCAATGGAAATAAAAAGCATACCTTAGATACCTAGATTTGCGTCTGGCCTGCATTGGGCACTGAATAAAGTGTATTGAATATTTCGGACTGTCGTTTTATTCTGTGTTGGGTTGGTACAGTAGTTTGTTGCAAAGACCCTGGAAGTCAATTGATACTTTCACCTTTGAGATAAAAAAAATTGTTCTCTAATCAACTAGCTTTTCCATTGGCCCAAGGTGACATTTCTCTCTTTACAGGCAGCCGTTCGGCAGTTCTCCAGATGACTTGCTGTGTCCACATCCTGCAGCTGAGTCTCCGAATGATGAGGGAGCTCTCCTGGACCAGCTCTATCTAGCCTTGCGGAATTTTGATGGCCTGGAGGAGATTGATAGAGCCTTGGGAATACCAGAACTGGTCAGCCAGGTATGCACAGAAGGGTAGCACACGGGGGCCAAGCGCTCTCATGGGTGCAAAGGTGTCTATTGTCTGTTTATAGGCGTTCCACGGTCTGCTTTTTAGAGTATACTGGTTTTTACCTCATAACAGGCTGGGCTTGTTTCTTCCTTGCCTTTCCTTGCAACCCTCACATAAACTTTGACCTGAGAATGGAGAACACTGAGAATGAGCTTTGCATTTAGTTCAGGTTAGCAGAAAGACACAAACCCAAGACCAGCTCACCTGGTGTCCGCCCTTGCTGATAGGGAGGGACACACAAGATACAGAGAAACCACAGAACACTTCCCCATGGAAGTCGGTATGAGTGTCTGTAGTCATGACCACTGTATTCATTTTGCATCTGTGGGCTGGTGATAGGAAGCTGTTTGTGCTAAAAGAATACTTTCCACATAAGTTAGCAGAAGTCATTTTACAGGTAGCTGCAGCTTTTTCATCATTTTTACCTTTAAAAATGTTGGGCTATCCTGAAAATGGAAGAGAGCAAAAGAAAAAGGAAAAGAAAATGGTGGGCTAAATCTTTAAATTATGGTTTAGTTCACCATGATTTTGGGGATATTTAAGCAAAATGGGAATATTAAAAAGTTAACTAATCTTAGTGAGCTTATTTAGCCTTCTTCCAGGTAATTAGTTGGTTACTATAAAAAAGTAAGTCCCTGCTTTGAGAGTACCTGACAGCAGTGGTAGAATAAATAACCTAACATAGTGCCTTGAAAGAACAGAACACTATCTGAACCTGGCTGCACAGCTACCTTTGTGTGAAGCAGTGCAGCCTGGCTCACTGTGTGAAGAGTAACCCAGAAAAACCATCATGTTCTCGTTACTGTTTACCTCTTTACTTAGCATGAATCATCTTTTATTCTTACTGCCAAAAAGTATCTGCCAGAGTCCCGTCTACTTCCTGGCCATATGATGTGTCATCATCTTTCTGAGAGAAAGGTGATGCAGAGTCATTGGAGACTTCTCTGAAACATTAAAATTAGTCTTCTTATAATTCCCACAGTTGAGCAGATACAGGTAGGAGTTAGGACTTACCAATTCATATTGAAAACAGCAGAATGGAAAGAAATGACTTGAGGTTACGTGATATAACCTGAAATAAATTAAGAAAGGGAAATGGAGTTTAAATATTTCCTGTGTGACTGGTTTGCTTTGTCTTCAGTGATAAGTAGAATTAAGCATTCAATACTATTTTATCCTTGAGTCTGTCTAACTGACATTTAAAAATGTGATCCGTGGAGCTGCCGAGTGACTTGTAACATTATCAAAACAGGTGTCACGTCATGTAATATTTTTAGTCTGTTTTTTACTCACTTCTGTTACTTCTATTTTGTGTCATCAAATCCGCTATCATTATAATATTGTCATGAAACTGAATTTTAGAAATATGATTATTAGGTAGAGTTGAGGGAAGTATAGAGTACACATTATTCATATTCATGTTAAAGTGCTGAGATAGTTTTGTGTGTGTAGTTAGAGCAGTAATTCAGCAGTGAATGATGTCCTTTGCTTAGGCTCCCCTTGTTTAGAATTACCACGGGGAGGGCAGTGGGCCCCTGGCTCTCACAGGCTGGCCATTGGGTTGTGCTGATCAGAGCTCAGGGCTCCAGGTGGCTCCAGCACTACCTGGATAGACTGTTTTCAAGAAGGCTTAGGACAACACTGGGCTAAAGAAAACATGAGAGATTTTATTTGTTGCTAGAGTCTTTCCTTCCTTTATACCATCAGGTTTGTAGCAATTACTCCTAGAAGTAGAAGGAAGAGGAGAATCAGCCAAGTCCACCTTTCCCCTCAGCACATAGACATTCAGGGCGATTCTGAGGTCTTCCAGACCCCGGGGAAGTTGCAGGTTTGTTCACCTGCCCCATTCTGACCCAGGTAGATAGGCTAGCCCTGAGAAGTCAGGAGAGACAGACACATAAACCATGTCTAGTAGGTGGTGAGAGGATGATGGCAAAATGTGGAGCATGTAGGGAATCCTGACAGCCACAGAAAATGGTAAAGTAGATAATAGGCAGCACATCACACTCCCAAATCACAAGCTGAATTGGACCCCACCATGTACTGGCTGGACAGGGCTTGTTGCAATTCACTTCATGTCCTTAAATCTCATTTTTTTAGCCACAAAATCAGGATAATGATGGTCACACCACTGATCCCAGCTAGGTACTGAAGAGGTTATCTAATTAAAATGAACCCCATGGGTAGGAATAATCAAAAAACTTAACACTTCCAGGGGATATTTACATCTGAAAGGCCAGGCCAATCTGATCGGTGGAGCAGGTAGGGTGCATTCTGTAGTCCTGGCTCATTTCTCCCGTTTTCTTGGAAGAAGTACTGCTGGGAGTCCAGTTTGACCCCTGCTCTGTCCTTGTGTAGCCGAAACTGTGGGCAGAAGCATTTTCTAGAAAGAAAAATGGAGTCAAGCTAAAGGTACCTTTGTGTAGTAAGTACAATATTATAAAGTATAAAAAGCTTCAAATGTATGACAGCGAGAGAAAACAGGCTCATACTAACTGCTTTTTTTATGGTTTAATTTATTTGTTTGTTATTTGGGGCTTCCTCTCCAGAGCCAAGCAGTAGATCCAGAACAGTTCTCAAGTCAGGATTCCAACATCATGCTGGAGCAGAAGGGCCCCGTTTTCCCCCAGCAGTATGCATCTCAGGCACAGATGGCCCAGGGTAGCTATTCTCCCATGCAAGATCCAAACTTTCACACCATGGGACAGCGGCCCAGTTACGCCACACTCCGTATGCAGCCCAGACCCAGCCTCAGGCCCACGGGCCTAGTGCAGAACCAGCCAAATCAACTGAGACTTCAACTTCAGCATCGCCTCCAAGCACAGCAGGTCTGTTCTTTGATGGCACCTGGGAAGTCAGGGGTGCTGGGTGGAGGACGTGAGGAAGAGATGGCGCAGCTGTCCAACAACATGCAGATAGTAGGTTGAGGAGGGCAGTTACTTGGAAAGGTGATTTAAAGTAAAATGTATTCTGTTTTTAAAATGTATTTATCCTGTTTGTATGTATTTAGAATCGCCAGCCACTTATGAATCAAATCAGCAATGTTTCCAATGTGAACTTGACTCTGAGACCTGGAGTACCAACACAGGTAAGGCAGCACGCCAGCCATCAGCTTTCGTTAGTATTCAAAGTATCCCCGCAGCTACTTTTGTCATTTCCTCCTCTCTGAAGAAAGGCAACGTAGTAGACGTGGATCCAGATCAGCACACTGGCCCTGTACCATCACCCAGTTACCTGTCTGGTATGTTACATTTTTCCCTTTGAATCACTGCCATTTTTATTGCCAGGTACAGTCAATTTTTGTTATTTTAAGGAGTTCAAACACTGAATTAGAGAACACTAACCCCTAGGAGAAATACACGGTTGGGTTCCTGCAAGTTTCTGGTCACAACATTGTCATCATCCAGTCAACACATAAGCTTGTTTTATGTGCGTTTCTTTTAAAGAAGTCACTGTAATTCAGGCCTGAATGGCACTTACCTAGCATACCTACTTTCTGCAGAAGGCACCTCACCAGCCCCTGCACTTAGGGACACTAGAGAGCACTGCAGCAGCATGTCTGGGAACCAGTTGAAGCAGCAAAATCACCAACAGGAGAAGCAAAAAATCCAAAAATCTTGGAACCAAATAGACCACAAAGAGGATACTTGTTTACAGTATGAGAGCTGAAACCAGAAGGCAAAGTGTTGCCTTGTTCAGCCTCAGCTGGAAGTAATGCACATTGGGTATCTGAAATGTTATGCCACTGTGCTCACGTCTACAGAAGCGTGAGTATTGATTTGAGGGTTACAAGTAAATTTTGCTGAATAGGCAACTTCACGAATGTGGAACTCACAAATGAGGATCTGCTATATCTTAGGACCCGTGAGCAGCCTCACCCCTCTCACTGACAGCAAGCACCAGGATCGCTTCCCTTCATCCATCCCGCCTTCCCTCCCTCCCTACCCTCCACCTCCACCTCAGCCTCTGTGCATTCCTGTCAGGCTCTCTCCTTCTCTCCTCCTTTCCTCCTGCCTCTTTTCAGCCTTTTCTGAAGTACACCACGTCACCTTTTGTCCCAGTGATTATATTTCTCTTTAGAATTGAATGTTCCTTGAATGAGACTAAACTGCCATCCTCAAGGTTTATATCACAGTCTTCTTATAGAAAGGACTGTGTTCTTTTGAGATCCTTTAGTTAATTTTGTCCTTACAAAATGAGTTAACTGATATTAGCATCAAACTTAACCCTGCTAAGTCATA
Source organism: Cebus imitator (assembly GCF_001604975.1). Lineage (NCBI taxonomy): Eukaryota > Metazoa > Chordata > Mammalia > Primates > Cebidae > Cebus > Cebus imitator. The sequence goes on from NW_016107324.1 coordinate 3,505,808, forward strand.
GCAAAGCTTCAGAATAATATCTTTAGAATTCAGAAGCTCACATTCTCAATCAGCAGTTGTTCAACTCTGAGTTAATCCTTTTATGTCATTTTTTTCCAAATAATTTTACAGATGATAGTACTGTTCGCTAGCCTATCTATAATATTCACTTTGTTTTTAATGTGTTTCTGCCCCCAACATTTGCTTCCACGTATCACCCCTGACCTCAGGCACCTATTAATGCACAGATGCTGGCCCAGAGACAGAGGGAAATCCTGAACCAGCATCTTCGACAGAGACAAATGCATCAGCAACAGCAAGTTCAGCAACGAACTTTGATGATGAGAGGACAAGGGTTGAATATGACACCAAGCATGGTGGCTCCTAGTGGGATGCCGGCAACTATGAGCAACCCCCGGATTCCCCAGGCAAATGCACAGCAGTTTCCATTTCCTCCAAACTACGGTACTGGACTTACATCCCCACCACCTTTCACCAGTCCTTTCTCCCCAGTGTCCCCCAGTCCTGGGTCACAGCTCCTCTCTCACAGCTCTTTGCATGGCTCCCAGATGAATCTGGCTAACCAGGGAATGATAGGAAACCTGGGAGGACAGTTGGGGCCTGTGAGGAGTCCCCAAGTCCAGCACAGTACCTTCCAGGCTCTCAGTTCAGGTACCTCCTTTTCTCTGAGTGCAGGTCTTACTTTAAGAATGACCGAAGTAAGTGTGTATGCGTAGACCGTGTCTGTCTATCTTGTGTGTGAGCGTGTGTGGATCTGTTTATGTCAGTGTCTAAAAGTGCATATGTATTTATATATTTGAAAGCCTCTGAGTCTGACTCAAACAAATCAATAGATACAAAATGTAAAAAGATCTCTATAAATATTTAAATATTAGGCCGGGCGCGGTGGCTCACGCCTGTAATCCCAGCACTTTGGGAGGCCGGGGCGGGTGGATCACGAGGTCAAGAGATCGAGACCATCCTGGTCAACGTGGTGAAACCCCGTCTCTACTAAAACTACAAAAAATTAGCTGGGCATGGTGGCACGTGCCTGTAGTCCCAGCTACTCAGGAGGCTGAAGCAGAAGAATTGCTTGAACCCAGGAGGCGGAGGTTGTGGTGAGCTGAGATCACGCCATTGCACTCCAGCCTGGGTAACAAGAGTGAAACTCCGTCTCCAAAAAAATAAATAAATAAATAAATAAATAGGCCGGGCGTGGTGGCTCATGCCTGTAATCCCAGCACTTTGGGAGGCCGAGGCGGGTGGATCACGAGGTCAAGAGATCGAGACCATCCTGGTCAACATAGTGAAACCCCGTCTCTACTAAAACTACAAAAAATTAGCTAGGCATGGTGGCGCGTGCCTGTA
>NW_016107324.1:3507438-3514271 GCF_001604975.1 Cebus imitator
CAACCTCCGCCTCCTGGGTTCAGGCAATTCTCCTGCCTCAGCCTCCTGAGTAGCTGGGATTACAGGCACGCGCCACCATGCCCAGCTAATTTTTTGTATTTTTAGTAGAGACGGGGTTTCACCATGTTGACCAGGATGGTCTCGATCTCTTGACCTCGTGATCCACCCGCCTCGGCCTCCCAAAGTGCTGGGATTACAGGCTTGAGCCACCGCGCCCGGCCTGATACCAGATTTTTAATGAATAGATAATTCTTGAGAAGTACTGTATAAAAACCACAATGGGAGACCTCTTAGTTCTCTTCATATTGATTTGTTATTTAATGTCAGTCTTAAGAGATACCGAGTATGTAATGTCATGAACATTAATATTTGTGTGCATGTCATGTTCAGTTAATGGTTGAATTATTGATAAGTGCCTACATTTTTAATGTTAATAATCAAAATGACTTTCCCTACCCTTTGCCAGTTATCTATAAATCACTATGGAAGTCTGTTGCCAAAATCCAAGTCTCTTGTTTCTTTAAAGAACAGAAAGATAATGTGCAGTTCTTTCCTGTATGATCTTAAGCCTTTCTTTTGTAGCTAATTTAAATATTAATTAATATGCATTTACAAGTCTTCTATGCAAAAATGTACTTAATGTCATTCTCAAAATACTCTAAGAAGTTGCCTTCTTTGTTTCCCAGCTCCTTTCTCTATTCCCTTCTTGATGATTTAGAAAAGTCTACTAAAAGTTCTCTTTCCTTTTAAATTGTTTGCCCTGAAACTGAACAAGAAGCATACATTGAACTTTTTTCTTATTCTTGCTAATTGTGAATAGCCCTGAAGTACCGCAGAGCTCTTTATAAAGACAAAACAAGCTAACCATGAGCACAGTTACTTATTTTTAAAGATGGATTCATCTCATCATGGAATGACTTCAGCTCATTCAGTGACAAATTACTCAGATGTGTTGACTTTTGACATATAGCGGAACTTTAATCCAATTTAATTTAAACAATCTGGCCAGGCGCAATGGCTCACGCCTGTTATACCAGCACTTTGGGAGGCCAAGAATCTCTTGAACTCAGGAGTTCAGGACCAGCCTGAGCAACATAGTGAGACCTTGTCTCTACTAAAAATTTTAAAAGTTAGCTGGGCACGGTCATGCATGCCTGTAGTCCCAGCTACTCAGGAGGCTGAGGTGGGAGGGTCCTTAGAGCCCAGGAGGTCAAGGCTGCAGTGAACTAGGATCATGCCACTGCACTCCAGCCTGGGCACCAGAGCAAAGACCCTATGTCAAAATAATAATAATAAACTTAATTTAAACAATAATTGCAGTGATAGTTTTGATCAAAGAGAAATATATATTTGATCCATTCTTGGTTTGGAAAGGAATTTGAAGAAAGAATAGCATTTTTTCTTTCAAACTCTAGGTATGATGGTCGGTGGTTCCTAGGCACCTTCTAACTACTAAGGGGAATCAAAGTATGGAGGTTTTTTTCTCCATATTTTATCTAAGCTTGCAAACTTTCTTAAATGTATGTAATTAATCAGTATGTAATCAGGTATTTGAAAGTAATTTTTTATGCATAATTAATTTGGAATGTTCTATTTCCCCCCAGTCTCTGCAATAAAACTTAACAGTCTCTTTTGGATTTCTGGTTTTGTTTTTGTTTTTTTTTTTTTAAGGAATAAGTCAGCAACCTGATCCAGGCTTTACTGGGGCTACAACTCCCCAGAGCCCACTTATGTCACCCCGAATGGCACATACACAGAGTCCGTTGATGCAGCAGTCTCAGGCCAACCCAGCCTATCAGGCCCCCTCCGACATGAATGGATGGGCACAGGGGAACATGGGCGGAAACAGGTAACACCATGTTTCTGTGTGTTGTTGAGATAAATGATCACCAGGAAAACCTTCTATAGCCTACATGTCTCCTTCCTTTTTTATTTTTTCCCCAAGTCTTTGCTCACAGAAGCAATATCAAGCAAACCTCTAAATAAGCCAGTTTACTTTTCCCAGAGCAGGAGTCACTAGAATTTACAAAAGCTTAGAAAGAACATCCTTTGGAGGAACAGAAACATCTCTAAGAAGGTTCCGCCAACCAATTTATGATAGAAATTGCTGTGGAAAGGGTGACCTAGAAGCCATCCTTTATCACCACATTTGATAAAAACAAACATGAGGTCCTTGGATGCAGGCATGGAAGTGAGGGATGTCCTTCAGCTGTCACAGTGGCGGTATGAAAAGGAGAAGGATTTGCTTGCCCCCACCGCTTCATTGAGTGCCTCTTCCCCTGCTGTCTCAGGCCTCAGCAAGCCCACCACCTGCTGGCCATCTCAGCCTGGGATCATGCAGTTCAGATTTATTCACTCAAAGTAAATGCCTGAGAAACAAGTGCTCTGAACTGCCTGCCTCTGGATAGCAGCAAGCTGTAACATTCATTCAATCTTTCCATTGTGTTCCAGCATGTTTTCCCAGCAGTCCCCACCACACTTTGGACAGCAAGCAAACACCAGCATGTACAGTAACAATATGAACATCAATGTGTCCATGGCGACCAACACAGGTGGCATGAGCAGCATGAACCAGATGACAGGACAGATCAGCATGACCTCAGTGACCTCCGTGCCTACATCGGGGCTGTCCTCCATGGGTCCCGAGCAGGTGAGCACCCAAAGGAGCAGCAGCCCAGTGGCTTCAGATCATGGCTTTTTGCCTGCTTCTGCATCTTTCCATGTATCTTTCCATGTACCTTTCCATGTAAATCTATCCATGGAAATGTATCTTTCCATGTACCTAACCTTAGCCACCAACTCCCACATTTATTTTTTATTTTTTTATTTTATTTTATTTATTTATTTTTTTTTTGAGACGGAGTTTCACTCTTGTTACCCAGGCTGGAGTGCAATGGCGCGATCTCGGCTCACCGCAACCTCCGCCTCCTGGGTTCAGGCAATTCTCCTGCCTCAACCTCCTGAGTTGCTGAGATTACAGGCACGCGCCACCATGCCCAGCTAATGTTTTGTATTTTTAGTAGAGACGGGGTTTCACCGTGTTGACCAGGATGGTCTCGATCTCTTGACCTCGTGATCCACCCGCCTTGGCCTCCCAAAGTGCTGGGATTACAGGCTTGAGCCACCGCGCCCGGCCTTCCACATTTATTTTGAAGAGTGTTTTTCACCTTACTTTCACCTGTGTTAGTGACAATGATACAAATCCTTGTTGATGATTAAATTAACAGAAAGGTTTCCTGACTGCTGGAGAAGCTTTTAAAATATTTTTCTTTTAAAGACAGACTCTTGCTCTGTTGCTAGGTGCCAGGCTAGAGTGCAGTGGCATGATCTCGGCTCACTGCATCCTCTGCCTCCCAGGTTCAAGCAATTCTCCTGCCTCAGCCTCCCAAGTAGCTGGGACTACAGGCATGCACTACCACAACCAGCTAATTTTCGTATTTTAGTAGAGATGGGGTTTCACCATGTTGGCCAGGATGGTCTCAATCTCTTGACCTTGTGATCTGCCCACCTCAGCCTCCCAAAGTGCTGGTATAACAGGTGTGAGCCACTGAGCCCGGCCTAAAATATTTCTTAACTTTCTCATCATTGACATTTTTCTCTTGTTTGAGGGATTCACCAGTATCTAAAATGAATCTCTAAAAATGAAGTGATGAGTGTACTTTTAAAATAGCTTTATTTGAGCCGGGCATGGTGGCTTACACCTTTAATCCCAGCACTTTGGGAAGCTGAGGTGGGTGGATCACCTGAGGTTGGGAGTTGGAGACCAGCCTGACCAACATGGAGTAACCTTATCAATACTAAAAATGCAAAATTAGCCGGGCATGGTGGCACACACCTGTAATGCCAGCTACTCAGGAGGCTGAGGCAGGAGAATTGCTTGAACCCAGGAGGCGGAGGTTGCTGTGAGCCGAGATTGTGCCATTGTGCTTCAGCCTGGGCAAGAAGAACAAAACTTCGCCTCGGAAAAAAAAAAAAAAAAACACCTTTATTAGGGGGTTATCATTTTGGGTGTTCTTGTTTTTTGAGACAGAGTCTTACCACCCAGGCTGGAGTGCAGTGACACTGTCTTGGCTCACTGCAACCTCTGTCTCCCGGCTCAAGCAGTCCTCCTGAGTAGCTTGGATTATAGGCATGCACCACTCTGCCTGGCTAAGGATTATAGTTCAATAATGGATTTATTTCTAAGTGTAAAACCAGATGAAAAGTAAAGGCTAACCTACCTTCCATCCAGTTAATTTGAAAGGATCCTTCATTTATGCAAAGAAACACACAATAATCTAAAAACTATTCTTTTTAATCTTTGGAACGTGAATGCAATAATTTTTTTAAATAATTGTTTGGTGTTGAAGAACATCAAAATGATTGTGCTGTTCCTAAGTGCAACCAGCTTCACTAGATGGCAGAGACTTCGAGCGTTTGAGATAGCAGTAGCCAGCCTGAAATTCAGAAATGTGTTGCTGATTCAGAGCTCAAAGTAGAGGTTAATAATTGTACCATGGTATTTACAGAAGACTTCATTTTAAAAGGCCCAGAATGCTGGCCATTCTACCACTGATCTCAATAGTTCACATAAGTGAAAAATGTGGCAAAGACCCTAACTCTTATTTCATATATGGAGAAAGTGCTGCATGGAAAGTGTAAATAACTTATCACTAAATCACTGACAGCACTGTGAATTTGTTAGAACAAAACTGTGAGAATGGTGAAAGACGAAGAGTTTGATTAGATCTATTTAATTCCAACGTTAGTGGACCACAATTTTTGTGAAAATTTAAGAAATATAACAGAGTTTCGATGTTTTATTCTTTAAAATGACTAATAAAAATGTGAGGTGGTACAGGAGAAAATTTAAAGCCCTTTGCACTTTAAGAAGACTGTGCGCTTATAGTAATAATTTGTACTTCTGTTATTGAATTGATGGTGGCTAAATGCTTATTTGGATAAATTAAGCAGATATAAATTAAAGAAATATAGACTTTAGCCTGGCATGTTGGCTCGTACCTGTAATCCCAGCTACTCAGAAGGCTGAAGTAGGAAGATGGCTTGAGGCCAGGAATTCAAGACCAGCCTGACAACATAGTGAGACTCTGTCGCTGAAAAAAAAAGAAAAAAATTAATTAGCTAGTCATGGTAGCAGGTGCCTATAGTTCCAGCTACTTGGGAAATTGAGGTTGGAGGATCTATTGAGCCCAAGAGTTTGAGGCTGCAGTGAGCTGAGAATGTACCACTGCATTCCAGCCTGGGCAACAGAGCAAGACCCTATCTCTTAAAATATATGTGTGTGTGTATATAGAGAGATATATACGTTTCTCTCTTCAATGGAGAAATGTAGGGTTGATGTTAAATTTCCTGCGAAAATGCGCTACTAGTGACTCCTGATTTGCTTGCTGAGGAAAGCATACAAAGTAACGGCTGCTGAGGTTGTCTAGTGTAACACAATCCTGTCCCATCTGCTCAGCAATAAATTGACACATTTTTATTTGATTTTTATTGAATTTTTAGCAATCCAGATTGTTTTGAAACTTCTGCATGATTTTAAACTGTTTGAATCCTGTGGTGAATTTGGAAGCCCCAAGACAGAACTGCAGTATATCTTCCTACAAAAATCATTATTCTATTAGCATTTGTACATTTACTTTCTAATGTGTAAAAGAAATGTACAAATGCAAATGAATATTTCATTTGGTCAGAGTAAATTCACAAAATCCAGCACTGGTTTGGGTATTTACACTTGCTCTTGATAATTAATAACTTACCTAAGTAGCAAAGATATCAGGAGCCTCTCAGATGACTTCAAAGTCCAAAATGTGAGTCATTGGTCTAATTTGAACTAGCCAAGAAAGCATTCTGGTTATGGCACGAAAATGGCTCTATTATTATGGCAACTGAATTTGATTTCTGTACAGCATTCAGATGAAGGTTAATTCTGAAGGCAGCTAGTATTTGATAAGTATTTTCACGTTCCTCTTGACTCCGCAAAGTACATACATGGGAGAGCAGGTGTAAGGATGAGGCCATTGTTCTGCAGCTCCTTTTCCCCATTTTTAACAACCCTAAAAACACAGAGGAAGGGCACAGCCGCATGTTTTCCAGTGCACTCTTGGACATCCTGCTCCACATAGCCACTGTCCTGTCTTCTTGTCCTCAGGTTAATGATCCTGCTCTAAGGGGAGGCAACCTGTTCCCAAACCAGCTGCCTGGAATGGATATGATTAAGCAGGAGGGAGACACAACACGGGTAAGAAAGAACAGTGGAATACATGAATATGGGAATAAAGCAAATATGAATATTTTATAGAACAAAGCTGGCATAGATACATTGTCAACCAGTAGATTAAAGATAGTTACAAAATATTTTCTAGTTTCATTTGGCATGCAGTGCTTTTGTGTGAATGATTCTTTTTATTTATTTTTTTTTGTCGAGCCCTCCCTAACCTCAAATGATTATTTCTTTAAGCTCAATTTAACTCAGCTGATGGTAGCATATGAATTAAGAACATTAATTTTGTTTTTTAATATCTTTATCTTTTTCCTGTAATCTCCATAGCCAACAGAAGAACAATAATTTTGCCCTGAAATGATACTATGATAGCAAAGCAAGAAATAAAGTGGCAAAAAATTAGTTGTGTTAGGGCAGACTTTTATTTTTGCTTTTTCTGAATCATAAGTCTAGATTTTTGGGAGGATAAAGAGGAATTAACTTACACTGCTCACTCCCTTAAGTCTTCCTAAGGGTTTTTATGTATTTCATTATGTTGAGAAACAATCTAGTTATTTGTATTTGCTTATTACACCTTAAACACTTGCTTTTTTTTTTTTTTTTTTTTTTTTTT
>NW_016107324.1:3514284-3537486 GCF_001604975.1 Cebus imitator
TGTCTTGCTCTGTCGCCCAGGCTAGAGTGCAGTGGCGCAATCTCGGCTCACTCTAACCTCCGCCTCCTTGGTTCAAGCGATTCTCCCGCCTCAGCCTCTTAAGAAGCTGGGACTACAGCCACTTGCCACCACGCCTGGCTAATTTTTGTATTTTTAGTAGAGACAGGGTTTCACCATGTTGGCCAGGGTGGTCTCTAACTCCTGACTTCAGGTGATCCACCCACTTCACCCTCCCAAAGTGCTGGGATTACAGGCGTGAACCATGGTGCCTGGCCTATTAAACACTTGTTCCAAATAGAATGATAGTACTATGTTCAGCCAATAAAACTGCAGCATAATTAATACTTAGACCTAATTGAAATATCGCTAGCAGCAGATTTCTTGCAGGGAGGGCTCTGAGCAGTTTGGCAGATAGGTAAATGGGCCTATGTGGGCCTTTAAGGTAAGGGATATCACCCTTCACAGTAGGTAGCTCTTTTTTAAAAAAGTCCTATTCCATAAAACCTGTTGAGTGGAAGAAAATATGTGCAAACCATTTATCCAACAAGGGACTATTATCTATAATATACAAGGAACTCAAACAACAGGAAAAAAAAAACACAAATAATCCCATTAAAAAGTGGGTAAAGGACACAAATAGACGTTTTTCAAAAGAAGACATACAGATGGCCAGCAGATATATTAAAAATACTCAGCGTAATCATCAGAGAAATACATCTAACCCCAATCAGAATGGCTATTACTAAAAGCACAAAAAAATAACAGATGTTGGCAAGATACAGAGAAAAGGGAACTTTCATACATTGTTAGTCAGAATGTAAACTAGTACAGCCAGAATGGAGATTTCTCAAAAAACTAAAAACAATTATCATTTGATCCAGGAGTCACATTGTTGGGTTTCTACCCAAAGGAAGAAAAGTTAATATGTCACAGGGATACCTGCATTCTAGTGTTCATTGCAGTGCTATTCACAGCAGCAAAGATGTAGAATCAACCTACATGTCCATCAATGGATAAAGAAAATGTGGTACATATACACAGGGGAATACCATTTAGCCATGAAAAAAATGAAATCATGTCATTTGCAGCAACTTGGATGGAACTGGAGGTCATTATCTTGACTGAGATAAGGCAGGCACAAGACGACAAATATGAATTGCTTGTTATCACTTACATGTGAGAGCTGAAAATTTGTTGACATGGAAGTAGAGAGTGGAAAAGTAGATAAGAGAGACTGATAAGGATGACTGTGAGGGCAGGAGAGGAGGAAGAGAAGCGGGTGAGAAGTTACAGACATACAGTTAGAAGGAAGAAATGTAATGTTAGCAGAGTAGCATGACTACAGTTAAAAATGTATTGCGTTTGGGTGATGGACACCCTAAAACCCTGAGTTGATCATTCACTGCGCATTATGAAACAAAATTTCACATGTACCTCCACAAATCTGTACAAATAAAAATAAAATAAAATAATCCTCTCCTGGCTGGGCTCAGTGGCTCACACTTACAATCCCAACACTTTGGGAGGCCAAAGTAGGTGGATCACCTGAGGTCAGGAGTTTGAGACTAGCCTGGCTAACATAGTGAAACTTCACCTCTACTAAAAATACAAAATTAGCTGGGTATAGTGACACACACCTGTAGTCCCAGCAACTCGGGAGGCAAAGGCAGGAGAATCGTTTAAACCCAGGAGACATAAGTTGCAGCGAGCTGAGATCGTGCCATTGCACTCCAGCCTGGGCAACTACATCTCAAAAAAAAAAAAAAAAAAAAAAAAAAAAAAATACTAATAAGTGGATATTGGATGATTTGGTTAATACTAGAATTCAAGTTGAGGGCTCCAGATTTTAACTTTTTGTGTGAATATTCTCCATGCGGTTTCTCTTGTTTTTAAGAACCACAGTCCCAGGTGCAGAGGTGCTGGCTATGGGTGGGAGTCCTGTAGATGTTGTCTGTACATACCTAGAAGGGTGGGTGCCTTTCCTGGTGTCAGTTCTGGTCTCTCCTCCACTGAGTACAGGAAATGAGTGGCCACACAACTCAGTGGTGGCTTATGTGCAGAAGTTGAAATCAGGAATGCACATCCCAGAAAAGGCATGATGGGGGTAAGCATACTTGTAGTTACAGCTACTCAGGTGGCTTGAGGCCAGGAGTTCTCGGCTGCAGTGAGCTCTGACGACACCTGTGAACAGCCACTGCACTCCATCCTGGACGATATAGCGCCTCTCTGTTAGGTCTTGCCCAGGCCACTGACACCTCCTCGACTTTCCTGTTTTTTCGAGTCCCCCTCTTGAATCTGCCTCAGTCACCTGCACTTTCTTCATGCTGATTGTTAAGGCCAGAGAACAGTCTGTCATAGATACTCTTGTTTCCTTTAGAGCACTTCCCAGAAAAACACAGATACTCTTGTTTCCTTTAGAGCACTTCCCAGAAGAACAGTGATGTTACTGATAATTGGGCTCCCACAGAGGGGCTGTATTAACCCAAAAGTACCAGGGAGCTTAACATCTCAGTACATCATAGCTCTATGGGAGAAAAATGCATTTGGGAGGCCAGGCTCACTTCTCCCTCCCTGAATTCACCACAGTGAGATGAGACCTTCCTGCCTCCCCCTTCATCATGTGGCTGCATGCAGCCTAGGCCAGGGCTCCAGCAGAGCAGGGGCCCCGAGAAAGCCATTCTGTAGGGCAAGGCCCTCAAATACTGCATGGGCCCAGTCTGCCACCCCTCTCTCCCAAGAGCCCCAGTAATTGACCTGCGTTGTGCTCTTTCTTCAGCTGCCATGTAACCTCCAAAAAGAAGAGATTTGCCTACTATAAAAGCAGAACACTGAGATGGTCCCATATTCTGCCTTTTTTAAAAAGTATAGAAACAACCAACATGTACTTAAGCATTTACTGCAAGCCTAGTCTCCACTAAAAGTTTTGTTTAGATTCCCTCATTTAAACCACACCACAACTGTCTGGTAGAGCCACTGTTGTGAGAGTTTAATGACTCCACCAAGGTCTCACAACACTGGGAAGTAAATCCAGGCCGGCTGACCCCGAATGTGTATTCTTAACCCCTGCACCCTCTTGCCACTTCCCCGAAGGGAACACTGGGGGCTTGTGAGACTTTTCTAAGGGTTTTATGCAGGTAGCATTGGAGAAGGCCAAGAAGGGATAATTTCCTTCTTTGGTGCCACTCTCTTCTCAATTTAGATCTTGAAGGGACAAGAAAGATAATCATAAACACTGTGGAGAGACAGTAAATATCAGCCACATTTTTGGAAGCGTTCTCAGCTTCAGGCATTGGGATTCTTCATCTCAGGAGGGAGGAACCTCCCAGAGCAAGGAAAGGGAATGAACCTTATAGCCTCGAATTTACCAGGGACAGTGCCAGTGCATCAATATTTAAGGCCCCTCACCATTTCACAGGAAGAGACTGAATCTCAGAGGATGAGATAATTTACACAGGGCCACCCAGCTAGCCTGAACACTTAGAGAACTGGTGACCAAGACCTATCAAGGGGAAGAGAGTGCCCAGCCGGGGTGTCAGGGGTAGGTCTGCAGCCAGCCCACAGCACTGCGATGCAGGACTAGGGGTTCACCTTCACGTGCATCCTGGTGCCCAATGGGGGCCCACTAAACCCAAAATGGAAGGAGTAGCATTTAAGATCTCAGACATCAGTTTTCGGTAAATATAGGGTATTCTCTCTTTCCAGCAAAGGCATCTTTCAGGTGAGGCATGGTGGGAGCAGCATGCGTATAGTTACAGCTACTCAGGTGGCTTGAGGCCAGGAGTTCTAGGCTGCAGTGAGCTATTCAGCAATTCTTGTGATAGCAGTGACCAAGAATGTCTTCTTGTGGATATATTCCAGCACCTAGCATATAATAGATGCTGAATTAATATTTGCTAAGTGAATGAAAACTTTTGGAAGGAAGATAGTCAATAGCCAAAGAAAATCATTGACAGATACATTTGTACCAGCCAAAGAAATGCCATATATCATGCTCACTATAATCTTTGGTATTCAAGTCACTCAACATCATCAACATATAGCATCAAAAACCAGCAAGAACACCCCAAGAGGCCTGGCACAGTGGCTCCCACCTATAATCCCAGCACTTTGAAAAGCCAGGACGGACATATCACCTGAGGTCAGGAGTTCAAGACCAGCCTGGCCAACATGGTGAAACCCCATCTCTACTAAAAATACAAAAATTAGCCAGATGCAGTAGGGGTACCTGTAGTCCCAGCTACTCAGGAGGCCAAAGCTGAAGAATTTCTTGCATCTGAGAGGCTGAGGTTGCAGTGAGCCGAGGTCGTGCCACTGTACTCCAGTCTGGGTGACAAAAGGATCTGCGTCTCAAAGAAAAAAAAGAAAGAAAGAAAACCCCAGGAATCAAAACCCATTGTGATTTCATGATTTAGCTTGCCAGAGCCAAGGAGAACACACCCAGAGAACCTTGGAAGTATCTGGTTAGAGAAAATCAGAACCATTTTATTGTTCTGGATCAATTTGAGGAAGGATTAGGAAGCAGTGGCCCCTTCTGGATCGGATGCTGCCAAAAAGCAGCTGGGTGAATTGTTCAGTCATCTTTATTGAAGGTGGGAGAAATTAAACGTAGCTAGGATGTTGTTGGTAGGAGAGTGGTCATTAAGGAGAGATTCATCGTCCTTTCGCAGACGATGGCCTACAAGAAATAGTAGGATCTGCTGGCCTCTTCCATGGCTCCTGGAAGCATTGTGTGGAGGAAGGAATGGCGCCCTCTGCCTGTTCACCTTCAGATCAAATGTATTCATCCAGATGTGGCCTCTGTGATTTACATAATTGAAAACAGTCAGGGATTTTGATGTTTTTGTGTTGGGCTTTATGATGGTTTCATCAGAACCTCAGAGATATTTCACAACTTTGTATCTGTCTGTTTTCCTACAGAAATATTGCTGACACTGACGGTAGCCAGTTGCTTCTTCAGCTGACCGGGCTCACTTGCTCAAAACACTTCCAGTCTGGAGAGCCGTGTCTATTTGTTTCGACCCAACTGACCTGCCAGCCAGTTCTGCCAGAGCAGACAGGCCTGGGCCCTGGCTCCCAGGGTGGCTTCCACTCGGGTGTGACAGGAGGAGCTGCCTCTTCTCTTGACAGTCTGAAGCTCGCATCCAGACAGTCGCTCAGTCTGTTCACTGCATTCACCTTAGTGCAACTTAGATCTCTCCTGCAAAGTAAATGTTGACAGGCAAATTTCATACCCATGTCAGATTGAATGTATTTAAATGTATGTATTTAAGGAGAACCATGCTCTTGTTCCGTTCCTGTTTGGTTCCAGACACTGGTTTCTTGCTTTGTTTTCCCTGGCTAATCAGTCTAGTGCAAAGTAAGATTTTTATCTGGGGGAAAGAAAAGAATTTTTAAAAAATTAAATTAAAGGTGTTTTAAGCTAAAGCCTGCATTTGGGATGGAAGCAGGACAGACGCCGTGGACAGCGCTGTATGTACAGACACACCCAGTGAGTGAAGACCAAGAAAGTCACAGTCGTATCTGTAGAAAGCTCTAAAGACCATGTTGGAAAGAGTCTCCAGTAATGGAACAGTTGAAAAGGAGCCTGTGAGAGGGCTGTTGACATTAACAAATATTTTTTCCTTTTTTTTTCTTTGTTAAAACCAACTAGTTCACCTGAATCATAAATCAAGAAGAAATCATTTTTGTTTCTAAATTAAGTTCCCTTTAGTTTGATCAGACAGCTTGAATCAGCGTCTCTTCTTCCCTGTCAGCCCTACTCTTCCCTTCCCCTCTCTCCCTATCCTCCCCACTTTCATTCCTTTTTAAAAAAATAATATAAGCTACAGAAACCAGGTAACCCCTTTATTTCCTTAAATGTTTTGCCAGCCACTTACCAGTTGCTAAGTATTGAATTTCCGAAATAAAATACATTTACTGGCAAGCAGAAGAGCAAAGTTAAGACTTGATACCAATCAAGCTAAGGATACCTGCTTTGGAAGCATGTTTATTCTGTTCCCCAGCAACTCTGGCCTCCAAAACGGGAGAAAACGCCAGTGTGTTTAAATTGACAGCAGATATCACGACAGATTTGACCTCTGCCATGTGTTTTTTATTTTGTTTTTTAGCAGTGCTAAGCTGAAGTTTTGTAAGGTACATAAAATCCAATTTATATGTAAACAAGCAATAATTTAAGTTGAGAACTTACGTGTTTTAATTGTATAATTTTTGTGAGGTATACATATTGTGGAATTGACTCAAAAATGAGGTACTTCAGTATTAAATTAGATATCTTCATAGCAATGTCTCCTAAAGGTGTTTTGTAAAGGATATCAATGCCTTGATTAGACCTAATTTGTAGATTTAAGACTTTTTATTTTCTAAACCTTGTGATTCTGCTCATAAGTCATTTATCTAATCTATATGATATGCAGCCGCTGTAGGAACCAATTCTTGATTTTTATATGTTTATATTCTTTCTTAATGAACCTTAGAAAGACTACACATTACTAAGCAGGCCACTTTTATGGTTGTTTTTCTTGCCCACTCTGGTAGGGAAATAATCTTTTATTAATGGATGTCAGTTTCAGACAACTGCAATACCAAGAAACTGATGACCTTTTTTGAGCTATTTCTCCTTAACCCCTAATACCTTTCTTACCTAAATTTCAGAATGATACCTTTTTGATGTCTAAAAAGCAAAGCATTTTATAATATCTCATTAGCCAGGCTTTTTAGGAACAGAGAAGTTTTTCCTTGAAATTTGATTGTTCATTTGTGGCAGGGTGAAAATTGTACAAACTACCCCTATTTATATTTATATCTCTCTCTATATGTACAGATTATGGAAATATAGAAAGAGATATAGCCCAAAGATAGATGGTAAGTAGACAGTCTGAAAGTGTTGCTCCATACTAAAGAAACTTTCTGGAAATTTGCATTTCGATACTTTTTTCCACTTGAGAGGGATCTCAATACAGGGAGGTGGCCAAGGAACAACACTTCTCAGTGGCCACCAGTTCATATATCCCCTCAAAAGGCTCTACTTTTCTCCAACAAACCATTGGGTTGCCCAACTGTGATGGAAAAAAACGAGCAGATGTTGGCCCAGAACTCCAGGACATCCCCGTGGGCCGAGGCTCACGTGGCATACAATTTAGTGTGACCAGTTTCAGTGTTTAGAAATATGTGAATTAGAATGACTTTTAACTTCACACAGCACAAAAGAGAAATGGAGTTTAAACTGGATTTGTTTTGTTTTGAGTTTCAAGTCCCTTTTCACTACAACACCGTCCAAAGCTATCTACGTATCTCTTCTTTTGTATCCATCTGCCGCTGTATTTTAATGTCGATCCTAACTTAGACAAATCTGCAACCTCATGATACTGGTAATTTATAATAATTCATGATCATTGCTGTTTTGAAGGAAAAGAGATGATAAATTCTCTTATGGTTTCGATCAGGTAATGGATTTTGTTTTACATCTAATTAGAAGAAGAAAAGTAAGTGAAGGATTCCTCTGATCATATTGATCACTATAGAAGCAAAAGCCAAATCAATTCCCTTTATTATCAGTATTTCTCATGCTGTACACAATAAATTTGTTAGACTGAGTACTTGGTTTTTGTTTAATAGAACAAATAATCAGTGTTTCACTTATATTACTAAATGTGAAAAACATAATGTGAAAAGTATACATACATTAACTTGGTTGTAAAACTCATTTAAGTGTTCATGTAATGTGGTAAGTTTAAAAAGTGAAGTGAGCTGTTTTACTACAATGAATTTATTTGACTCAAAGATTAAAATGCCCCTCCCCCTATGTGTATCTCTTATGGCCTGTAATAATTGAAAACAATGTTTTTGCAGTTTATATAATGCAATTTTTAATCTGTGTTCAAAAATGGAGTTCTTATGGGCTTAACACATGAAATGGGTGGCACAGATCCACTTGCAGAACCCAAAGATACACAATCAATTTTGAAATGCAACTTAAGCCATTAATTGTTGGTGTGAATTTAAAATTTTCTAGTGTTTGTATGGTAGTATGCTGCCTAAGAGCAAAGCATTCTCTGCACAAAAGAAAATTACTGTAGTGGCTTCGATTTTAATTAGAATTTTCTCCCTGGTGTTTCTTTATAGACTAAAACAAAATCTTTTAAGTTTCTTACTACAGGTAAAAGCTATGTGCAAGAACCTCAAAATGCTAAAATCTAGCATAATGCCTTAGATCTGTTTTTAAGTCTTGTATATTCCTACATAGCTGTCCGATGTATTATATTTGTATAGTGAATTGTGTACAATTTTTGAATAAGTGCATCATCACTTAACCTTTATGTTGTTGAATAGTGATGATGATACATTTCTTCAAACATTTAACTGTCATTTTTTTCTCCTTTGTCATTTGTGAGTTTTATTTGTACAGTTCCTCATGAAGTTGCATCTGAGATGTGTGTATATGAAAAGATTATACAAGGGTAAAATTAAGCAATATATTAACTATGGTTCTTCAGGAGAAAGCTTACAGTGTTTCAGGTTGTGATTTATTTTCAAAATGGAGTTGACTCTGAACATCACTTTGTTCACCTGCATTGATGTTTGTATTTCTAGTGTGAGCAGTTTATGCAAAGGTAGATATATTCAGAGAAATTTTAAATACATTTATGCAAGTTAATATTGCTTTGCTGATGCTATTTGCTTATTTGATGTTAAATAATGCTATTGTAAATAAAGAATTCTGTTGTTATTGCATCATTTAATAAATTTTAATGCCTTCGGGTTTTACATGGCTTTAGAGATTTTCATGTGTTTATATTGTATCTTTCATAATTCCATTTATTAAATTAAAAAGACCCTGTAGTTTACTAATTTCTTACATGGTAGTTGACACTATTCACAGCACCTTAACATTTAATTCTCCCAGTAACCCATTTTATAAATTTTTACATTTGAAGTAAGGATTATCTAATAACTTAATGGCAAATATAAGCCACATATAGTTCCATCTCTTCACCATACTATTCCACCTTCCATTCCCAAACCTCCAAAAACGTAAGAGTAATGTGGACTTCTGACTGGCTCAGGAAGGTTATAGCACACATGAGAATATCCATAATGGGCCAGACACAGTGGATCATAAGGTCAGGAGTTCGAGGCCAGCCTGGCCAACATGGTGAAACCCTGTCTCTGCTAAAAATACAAAAAATTAGTGTGCGCCTGTAGTCCCAGCTGCTCAGGAGCCTGAGGCAGAATTGCTTGAACCCAGGAGGTGGAGATTGCAGTGAGCCGAGATCATGCCACTGCACTCCAGCCTGGGCGACAGAGTGAGACTCTGTCTCAAAAAGAAATAAAAAGCCATAATGGTTTAATAGTTGATAAACAGTGCAAGTACAGTAGCTGACACCTAGATCATAAACTAGATGAAACACTAGGAAATGCAACCTGGAATTGTATTTCCAAAAGATCCCCAAAAAATGATTAGAAAAATCTATCAATGCTACTATTTTAACAGGTTAAAGGAAGAAAAAAAGCACATGATTAACTTCATGGGTGCTGGCAAATGTTGGCTCTTACTCATTAAAAAAATAAAGCTAGGAGAAGTAAATGTTATAAATGTTACGTTATCTGATGGCATTCCCAATGAGACAGCTTGATGCTGAACTAAAAGTATTGAAGTCAAAACAAGGAGGCCCACTACCAATACTAAGAAATAAAGTACTAATATGAGAATAGAAGAAAGAAAACATGTGCAATGATTTGATCATCTATAGGGAAAACCAAAGGAGTCAATTACCCTGCTTTTGGAATGAAAGAAAAGTTCTGTAAGATGGCTAGACTCTATAAAAATCAATGCCATCTATCCACACTAATATTGAAATTGTATCTTTAATATTGAAATTGTATCTTTAAAGTATCCCCATTCACAATAATAAAACAATACAATGCTTATTAAGTGGAATTACACCTAACAGGAAGTGTCACAGGCCTTTGTGAAGAAACCTAAAGATTAACCAAAAGACGTAGAAGACTTTAAAAAATGGAGACATCCTATGAACCCACAAAGACCCAAATACAAGACCATTCATTCTTTCCCCAAATTCATGACAATCCCTTCAAAAGAAGTAAAATGGATTTGCACCGGGCACAGTGGCTCACTCCTGTAATCCCAGTACTTTGGGAGGCCGAGGTGGGTGGATCACCTGAGGTCAGGAGTTCGAGATCAGCCTGACCAACATGGCGAAAACCCATCTCTACTAAAAATACAAAATTAGCTGGGTATGGTGGCACATGCCTGTAATCCCAGCTACTCGGGAGGCAGAGGCAGGAGAATCGCTTGAACCCAGGAGTTGGAGGTTGCAGTAAGCCGAGATCACACCACTGCACTCCATCCTAAGCAATAGAGTGAGACTGTCATAGGAAAAAAAAAAAAAAAAAAAAAAAAAAAAAAAAAAAAAAAAAAAAAAAAAAAAAAAAAAAAAAAAAAAAAAAAAAAAAAAGTAGATCTATGAAGTCAAAGAGGCAAACTATGCAGTAACAGAAATATTTAATGAACTAAAGACAAAATTCTCCAAATTTGATGAATGATATACACCCACAGATCCAAGAAGCTCACAAGCCTCAAGCAGTATAAAACACGTGCACCACCCATATTCATTTACTCACAGACACATCAACATACACCAAGACACACCACAATCAAATGGATGAATACCAGTGATGAAAACGGAAACCATGAAATCAGCCAGAGAAAGACAATGCATTCCATACAGGTGAACAGCATAAGAATAACTCCAATCTTCTTTTAATTTTTATTTCTTAGAGATGGAGTCTCGCTATGGTGCCCAGGTTGGTCTTGAACTCCTGGCCTTAAGCAATCCTCCCACCTCAGCCTCCCAAGTAGCTGAGATTACAGTTATGTACTACCATGCCCAGCTGATGCAATCCTCCAGTCAAAAACTACACAAGCCAAGGCTGGGCACTGTGGCTTATGCCTCTAATCCCAGCACTTTGGGAAGCTGAAGTGGGAGGATCACTTGAGGGCAGGAATTCAAGATCAACCTGAACAATATAGCAAGACCCTGTCTCCACCAAAACAACAAAATAATATTAAAAAACTACACAAGTCATAAGAGAAGACACATGACTGGACAATGAAATATGACTAAAACTCAACATTTCAGTCAATGAAATCAAT
This sequence comes from Cebus imitator, assembly GCF_001604975.1. Lineage (NCBI taxonomy): Eukaryota > Metazoa > Chordata > Mammalia > Primates > Cebidae > Cebus > Cebus imitator. The sequence continues at coordinate 3,525,458 of NW_016107324.1, forward strand.
TCGAGGAGGAATACAAGTTCTGGTACTTGTCTGGACACCTAGTAAAACCAAAATGTAGTAAAATGAAAACATACAGAATGATTCTGAATATCTTGGAAGGAAACCCCAGAGATAATAACGGAGCACTATTTCTCCCTCTCCCTCTCCTCCATATTTCAATGACTACAAATGAAGCACTCTTTAAGTCCCAGTTCACCAATATTCTTAAGACAAAGAGGACAATATTACACAAAAAAGCACAGACATAGAAAACTCCAAGTCAAACAGTGATTCATTAGCACTGAACTCAGAGCGTGAGTTTTAGGGACACCTTAACCAAATTATTTCTCTCTTATTTTCTTTTCCACAAGAGTGATATATGATTAAAATTAATGTCTAGCAAGTCTAAAATAGCTCTTTCAATAAATATAAAAAGTTAAATTCTAAGTGATAAGATGAGGTTGTCATGGTTAAATTGGCAGCATTTTTTTTCATTATTACAGGTTATAAAAGTTCATCTTTTGGCCTGGTGTGGTGGCTCATGCTTGTAATACCAACACTTTGGGAGGCTGAAGCGGGCAAATCACCTGAGGTAAGGAGTTCGAGACCAGCCTGGCCAACGTGGTGAAACCCTGTTTCTACTGAAAATAAAAAATTAGCCAAGCGTTGTGGCAGGTGCTTGTAATCACAGCTACTTGAGAGGCTGAGGCAGGAGAATCACTTGAACCCAGGAGGCAGAGGTTGCAGTGAGCTGAGACCGCACCATTGTACTCCAGCCTAGGCAACAAGAGCAAAATTCCATCTCAAAAAAAAGTTCATCTTTCAACAACTGTAGGCATTAGGATTCTTTTTTTATTTTTATTATTTTTTTTTGAGACAGGGTCTCACTCTCTTGCCCAGGCTGGAGTATAGTGGCATGATTACAGCACTCTGCAGCCTCAACCTACCTTAGTAGCTGGGTCTATAGGTATGCACCACCACCTAATTTTTGTATTTTTTGTAGAGATGGAGTTTCACCCATCATGTTGCCCAGGCTGGTCTTAAACTCCTGGTCTCAAATGATCTGCCCGCCTCAGCCTCCCAAGGTGCTGAGATTACAGGCATGAGCCACTGTGCCCAGCCTTAGATTCAATTAAATAAGAATTTTTAACACTGTTCAAGGAAAAAGCCAGCATACTAAGACATGAAATAAAAATATCTTACTAGGCCGGGCGCGGTGGCTCAAGCCTGTAATCCCAACACTTTGGGAGGCCGAGGCGGGTGGATCACGAGGTCAAGAGATCGAGACCATCCTGGCCAACATGGTGAAACCCCATCTCTTCTAAAAATACAAAAAATTAGCTGGGCATGGTGGTGCGTGCCTGTAGTCCCAGCTACTCAGGAGGCTGAGGCAGGAGAATTGCCTGAACCCAGGAGGCAGAGGTTGCAGTGAGCCGAGATCGCGCCATTGCACTCCAGCCTGGGTAACATGAGTGAAACTCCATCTCAAAAAAAATAAATAAATAAATACCTTACTAGTTGAGGAAGAGAATTAAAGAACCTACTGGGGGTGGGTGCGGTGGCTCATGCCTATAATTCCAACACTTTGGGGTGCCGAGGCCCGTGGATCACTTGAGGTCAGGCGTTCTAGACCAGCCTGGCCAACAGGGTGAAACCCCATCTCTACTAAAAATACAAAACAATTAACTGGGCGTGGTGGCATGCCTGTAATCGCAGCTACTTGGGGAGGCTGAGGCAAGTGAATCACTTGAATCTGGGAGACGAAGGGTGCACTGCACTCCCGCCTGGAGGATAGAGTGAGACTCCGTCTCAATAAAATAAAATGAAGAAGAACCCACTGGGCTCATAAGAAGTAGGTGAAAGGGGCTAGGCACGGTGCTTCATGCCTGTAATCCCAGCATTTTGGAAGGCTGAGGCAGATGGGTCACGTGAGGCCAGGAATTTGAGAACAGCCCAGACAACATGGTGAAACCTGGTCTCTACCAAAAACACACACAAAAAAATACCCAGTCTCGGCTGGGTGTGGTGGCTTATGTCTGTAATGCCTGCACTTTGGAAGGCCAAGGCGGGCGGATCACGAGGTCAGGAGATTGAAACCATCCTGGCTAACATGGTGAAACCCCGTCTCAAAAAAAAAATTAGCCAGTCTCATAACCCAGTCTCAAAATTACATAAAATAAGTAGAGATAGGTCTCCCCATGTTGCCCCCTAAATAAATAAAATACATAGAGTTCAGGCTGGTCTGGTCTTAAACTCCTGGGATCAAATGATTCTCCTGCTTTGGCCTCCCAAGCTGCTAGGATTACAGGCATGAGCCACCACACCTAGCCAAGACGATGTCTCTTCAAAAAAAAAAAAAGATTTTAAATTAAGTAGGCATGGTGGCTCACACCTGTGGTCTCAGCACTTTGGGAGGCTGAAGTGGGAGGACTGCTTGAGCCCAGGAGTTCTAGGCTGCAGTGAGGTATGATGCCACTGCACTCCAGCCTGGGTGACAGAATGAGAACATCTTCAAAAAAAAAAAAAAAAAAAAAAAAAAAGAGTTTTTGAAGGAAAATAGGAGGAGGCAAGGAATACAACAGGACTCCAAAAGTAAATTATCTTAGGGATTTTGTAAAGACCTCTGAATTTGTAGTTTAGTGATTTCTTTTCCTTTTCTTTTTTTACCTAGCCCAGGACAAAGATGAATAGTTGGATAATTTCTATTGACCTACCTTCATTGACCCTTTCACCAGCTCTGCTGAGTCATGTGGTAAGTCTATTGAAGAATCTCTGGTACCAGCTGTTTAATTTCTAGCACGTTATTTATTTATTTATTTATTTATTTTTGAGACAGTCTGTCTCTGTCACCCAGGCTGGAGTGCAGTGGTGTGATCTCAGCTCACTGCAACCTCCACCTCCAGCATTTAAATGATTTTCTTGCCTCAGCCTCTGGAGTAGCTGGGATTACAGGCACGCAACACCACGCTTGGCTAATTCTTGTATCTTTAGTAGATGTGGGGGTTTCACCATGTTGGCCAGGCTGGTCTCGAACTCCTGACCTCAAGTGATCCTCTGCCCTCCTCAGCTTCCCAAAGTGCTGGGATTATAGGTGTGAGCCACTGTGCCCACCCTTTCTAACACATATATTTGACACTTGCTTGCTTGCTTTCTTTTTTTAAGATGGAGTCTTGCTCTGTCACGCAGGCTGGAGTGTAGTGCAGTGGCACGATCTCAGCTCATTGCAACCTCTGCCTCCTGGGCTCAAGTGATTCACCTGCCTCAGCCTCCTGAGTAGCTGAGATTACAGAAAACCACCACCATGCCTGACTAGTTTTTGTATTTTTAGTAGAGACAGAGTTTTACCATGTTGGCCACACTGGTCTTAAACTCCTGACCTCAAGTGATCCTCTGCCCACCTTGGCCACCCAAAATGCTGGGATTACAGACGTAAGCCACCACAGCCAACCTTTCTAGCACTTTTGTTTGACTCATAGTTTTCTTTTTTTTTTTTTTTTGAGACAGAGTTTCGCTCTTGTTACCCAGGCTGGAGTGCAATGGTGCGATCTCGGCTCTCCACAACCTCAGCCTCCTGGGTTCAGGCAATTCTCCTGCCTCAGCCTCCTGAGTAGCTGGGATTACAGGCACGTGCCACCATGCCCAGCTAATTTTTTGTATTTTTAGTAGAGACGGGGTTTCACCATGTCGACCAGGATGGTCTCGATCTCTTGACCTCGTGATCCACCCGCCTCGGCCTCCCAAAGTGCTGGGATTACAGGCTTGAGCCACCGCGCCTGGCCCCGACTCATAGTTTTCATCTTTCTGCTGCAATTTCCCATCTGTTCATGCATGTTGTCCACCTTTTCCTCTAGAACTTTTACTACAGTCATCACAGGTCTTTGAAATTCCCTGTGTAAGCTGGGGGCTGAGGCAGAAGAATCGCTTAAACCCGGGAGGCAGAGGTTGTAGTGAGCTGAGATTGTCCCACTGCACTCCAGCCTGAGTGACAGAGCGAGACTTCAGCCTCCCAAAGTGCTAAGACTACAGGTATGAGCCACCACGCCTACTTAATTTAAAATCATTAATTTTTTTGGAGAGACTTCATCTCGGCTAGGTGTGGTGGCTCATGCCTGTAATCCCAGCACTTTGGGAGGCCAAAGCAGGAGAACTGTTTGATCCCATCTCCAAAAAAAAAAGAAAAAGAAAAATTGACAACACGTATCAGGAGTCTTTTTTGTTTGTCCCATTTCAGAGAATCTTACCTAAGGCAAATAATATGAAATACAGAAAAACTGTGAGCGCAAAATTATTTTGGCACTACTTACCTTATTGAAAAATTGAACATAAGTGATTCCATCCCCTGTTATATAGCCCATTAACCTTGTATGAACTTTTCATGACGTTCGCACAAAAACGAAAACACCCAGCAACTTGGCTCTCAGAACGCATCCCTGTCGTTAAGCAAGGCATGACTGTTTAGTATCAGTTTTCTTAATCTTTTCTAATGAGATAGACATGTTTAAAGAGCTGATGAAATTACAGATAACTTTTTTTCTTTGACTTTTTTCCAACATTTGCAAATATGTTACGGTAATAAACTGCATACTTCGTCATCCTAAACGCTTGCACAGAAACCTTCTGAGGAAAAGCAGAACGCTTCTCCCACTGGGGGGCCCCAGACCCTCAGCGAAGCGGCCAAGATGGCCTCCCAGGCGAGGGACTAACCACGGCCATTGCTTTGCCTTCTCACAGGAGACACGCTGGATCCTCGATCACTGTGAAAGTGAGCTTTTCAATGTTTGATCTCTTTTGTTCCGCAGCTGGCCATCGTCCCGCTCCGGATTTGGACTGTCTGCTCGCCTTTTCCGCGAACACAGCTGCACCCTCGGCCCAGCACCCTCTTGCCAGTGGTTTGTCACAGAGACGAGCGCTCTCTTAGCAGCTTCTATGTGGTCCGAACAAGAGGAGGACAGAAAATGATACTGCCTAAAAAGTAAGTGCCTTCGCCCAACCTACCCTTTTCCAAGCTGCCGTACAAAGAACACATTTGAATTCGATTCGTGCATATTGATGAAGTTCGCGCAGTGTGACCGGAACCAATGGTGCGGAGGCCAGGGGTCAGCGGACCGCTGAAATCCAGGCCTTCCGCTTTTCACAAGATGGCGCCGACAGCGAAGAAGGAAGCTTCTGCCCCTCCTAGAGCCGAAGCCAAAGCGAAGGCCTTAAAGGCCAAGAAGGCAGTGTTGAAAGGTGTCCACAGCCACAGAAAAAAGAAGATCCGCACGTCACCCACCTTCCGGCGGCCCAAGACACTGCGACTCCGGAGGCAGCCCAGATATCCTCGGAAGAGCGCCCCCAGGAGAAACAAATGACCACTATGCTGTCATCAAGTTTCTGCTGGCCACTGAGTCCGCCATGAAGAAGACAGAAGACAACACACTTGTGTTCATTGTGGATGTTAAAGCCAACAAGCACCAGATCAAACAGGCTGTGAAGAAGCTCTATGACATTGACGTGGCCAAGGTCAACACCCTGAGTGGGCCTGATGGAGAGAAGAAGGCATATGTTCCACTGGCTCCTGATTACGATGCTTTGGATTTTGCCAACAAAATTGGGATCATCTAAACTGAGTCCAGCTGGCTAATTCTAAATATATGTATATCTTTTCACCATTAAAAAAAAAAAAAATGCAGGCCTTCCAAGCCTGAGCCCACAGTCGCCAGGCGGTGTGGTAGGTGCATGTGAGTAAGCAGTGGACAAGGTAGAAATGGGGCGTGCCGATTATCACACTGCTCACAGTTCTGCATGCTGAGGCCTTGGGTGCACTTAGCGAAACCAAGGGCAGCTCATGTGGAATAGACACGTTCTCTCACAATACAACAAAGCTCCAATCACCAGGAAGCTGACCTCACAGTCTAGACTCGGATCCCTGGACTCATCGACCCCTGTAGGGTCCTCTTGCTTGCAGTGCCCACCAGCCCACTGACTCCCTCTAACACCCTGTTCTGTTGTCGGAATCTGCTGCTGAATGGTGAGCTCAGCCTCTGGTGACCCCTCATTCACTGGTTCTCTTCATTGTCCAGAATCTCCTAAGACTCCCAAACCTTAGATAGTGGAGCCGAAACATTCACTCAGGTTGGCCAACCTGCAGTCTAGGGCTCCGTCACAAAACACACTCCCCGGTGGTCTGGCCTCAGGACATCAGAGAGGTTCTACAGTATTGTGGATGGACACCGGAGAGACCTGAGGGACACCCCTGCAGCCTCTGCAGGGCGTTGGCAGATGTGGTGCCCAGGCTTCTCCCGGCATTGTGAATATCCTGTGTGTATGTCAGGGACTTCAGCCCTTCTGTTTTTGCTGCTTGCCAGGCATGTGTCTAACTCCACTTCAGGCCGTGGGGATGCCCCTTAAGAAAATGCCATGCTGTGGACATGATAGTGAAAGTGGCATTTCTGCCTAGCTGGGCAGCTTGACTACAGCCATGTAACTATGGAAAAGAGCGAGCAGGAGCGTATCTGGCTGAAAGGTGGACAGGAAGATGTGCAGAAGGGGCTGCAGAGGAAGATGGAAGAAAAAAAATGATGGAAGCCAGTGTAATTCATTCCTTTGCTGACTCACAAAACAAATATTTAGGTTGGTGCAAAAGTAATTGTGGTTTTTGCCATTATTTACTTAACAAACCACTTTGAAAGGGCAAAAATGGCCAGGCGTGGTGGCTCACACCTGTAATCCCAGCATTTTGGGAGGCCGAGGTGGGTGGATCACTTGAGGTCAGGAGTTTGAAACCAGCCTGTCTAACATAGCAAAACCCCATCTCTACTAAAAATACAGAATTAGCCAGGCATGGTGGTGCATGCCTGTAATCCCAGCTACTTGGGAGGCTGAGGCAGGACAATCGTTTGAACCTGGGAGGCGGAGGTTGTAGTGAGCCAAGATCGTGCCACTACACTTCAGCCTGGGCAACAAGAGCAAAACTCCATCTCAAAAAAAAAAAAAAAAAAGACTGTATCTTAAAATAGTAATAGTAATAGGCTGGGCACAGTGGCTCACACCTGTAATCTCAACACTTTGGGAGGCTGAGGCGTGTGGGTCACCTGAGATCAGGAGTTCGAGGCCAGCCTGGCCAACATGGTGAAACCCTGTCTGTACTAAAAATACAAAATTAGCTGGGCGTGATGGCATGCACCTGTAATCCCAGCTACTCAGGAGGTTGAGGCAGGAAAATTGCTGGAACCCTCAAGGCGGAGGTTGCAGTGAGCTGAGCTGGCACCAATGCACTCCAGCCTGGGCAATAAGAGTGAAACTCCATTTCAAAAAAATTAAAAATAATAATAATAGATGTCTTTCCCAGATGTCTAGGACCATCACCACATATCAAGGCCCCTACCCTTCAGGGTAGGCAAGAAGTTCATTGAGGACGTTAAATCAGTGTAGAAAAACTAAAGAGGCTGTTCTTGCCAAAACAGGATTCCTGGGAGCAAACAATTCCCTGGGACTATTTCTCAGCTAAGGTACTTGGGAGCCTCTGAGCTCTCAGTGGCTAGGTCTTACAGAACGAAAGAATGAAAAACAGGAGAGTGAGACGAGCTGGAGATATTGTTGTTTAATATTAGTGTTATTTATTATTCATGGGAGTAAAAACATGAAAGTGTGATGAGAGGGAAAACTAGGAAAGAGAAAGCAAAAAACGATCATTTGCCCTGAGAGACACGGCCACCAATCATCACACAATGCCCAGGAGAGTGGCAAGTGTCAGAGAGAGGGGGAGAATCAGAACGTGCTCCTCCAACCAGGTTCTTAAAGGGTAGAGAAAGAGAGCACCTGGGAAGAGCTACTGCTTTAATTTTTATTTCTTGCCTCCACCAGGGACCCATAACATGAGCTATAAATCATAAGCCCAGCATGATGGTGCAGACCTGTAGCGCCAGCTTCTCGGGAGGCTGAGGTGGGAGGATGTCTTGGGCCCAGAAGTTCAAGGAGATAGTATACAATGATGGTGCCTGTGAAGCTATTGCACTTTAACCTGGGCAATATAGTGAGATTCCCACCTCTAAAAAAGGATGAGCTGGCTGGGGCTGGTAGCTCATGCCTGTAATCCCAGCACTTTGGGAGGAAGGCGGATCACCTGAGGTCAGGAGTTCAAGATCAGCCTGACCAATACGATGAAACCCCGTCTCTACTAAAAATACAAAATTAGCTGGGCATAGTGGCGGGCACTGTAATCCCAGCTATTCGGCGAGGCAGGAGAATCGCGTGAACCCGGGAGGCGGAGGTTGCAGTGGGCCGAGATCACGCCATTGCACTCCAGCCTGGCCAAGAAGAGTAAAACTCTGGCTCAAAATTAATCTGAACCTTTTCAAGAATTTGCCAGTTGGCGCTGAAGTTTTGCCGGTAGAGGGCGCTCGAGAAACATTGCGGGAGAAAGTGTTTTGCTTCCGGCCGGGTGGAGTCTCAGCGGGGTCCGCAGCGCTTCTGGTGCTCACAGGTTCTCCAGGGCCTGCCTGCTGCCAAGGACGGCCAGCACCACTCAGTGGCCAGTGGCTTCCCCCTGCAACCTTCTAAGGTGGTTTGTAGCCGGGGCGCGGTAGTGAGACATCTTCCCATAAACAGCTTTCCTCAGCACCCTGCAGGACTGATTTCTAGCAAGTTCCACCACTGTGGCACCACAGCAACTTGTCTGCCATTCTATAGCCATGGCTGAGCCATGGATCTCAGCCTACAGAGTGTGGAGTGGGTAACAGATACACTATTGTATTATCCTGTTAATCTCCTGCTATAGAGAATAATTCTTTATATTAAGCTTTTAATGTTCAAAGTACTGTATCGTTTTTCTCTCTGGATTTGTCCTAGATGGATACAAACATTTAAACAAAGCTGGCCATTGTAGCTGAATCAGATTTGTAGGGGGGCGTGTGGTGCGGAGGGTAGGAGTCGGGGGGTGTGTATAGGGTAGATCCTGTTATTTGAAGACAAAAATTCTGTACATAGGAATAATCTATTGCATTCGTTGGCCAAGCATGGTGGCTCATGCGTACAATCCCAGCACTTTGGGAGGCCTTGGTGGGCAGATTGCTTGAGCCCAGGAGTTCAAGACCATCTTGGGCAACATGGAGAAACTCAGTCTCTACAAAAAAATTAGCTGATGTGGTAGTGTACACCTGTTGTCTCAGCTACTTGGGAGGCTGAGGTGGGAGGATCACTTGAGCCATGAGGCGGAGGCTACAGTGAGCAGTGAGCAGGCCACCGCATCTGGCCTTGGCAACAGAACAAGACCATGTCTCAAAAAAACCCACAACGTATTTGTTGCAAATTATCAAAACTGCAACAGTTAATGAAAAACAGAGACAATTCTCCTTTGATCTTTCTGTACATTTTGGGAGTGAAACAAACTACTCCCTATTTTGGATTATATTTTCAAGGATGTTTGAATGGCCAACCAATTGGAAAATATAGCAACTCCCTCTGGAGACAAAAGCAAGTTTGTTGTCTTGGAAGATAGCACAAAGGGCAGGTGTGCTCACTGCCCATTATAAATGATAAGAGTCCTAATTCCTTGCACACCTATAATGCAGCCCTCTGTGTGTGCTGGAGTCATCTGACCCTCCGTCTTGCCCTCTGGGATTAGGACTCTGAGAACCGGTGCAGAAATGTGGGTAGTCTAGCTGTTGCAGTTGTTGTGAGTGATAAACTGCCCTCAGCTCTGGCCCTGGATTCTGATGTCTTTAAGCAACCATGAAACTGGCAGGCTGCCTTGGTAACTTGCAAATAAGGGTGAAATCTCAGACCTTTCGTGGTTCTTAACAACGGGTTTCTTGTAGACAATCTGTAGTCAGAACTTATATTGTTTTTTGGAGTTTGTCTGCATTCAATCGGATAACCTCTGCCTCTTAAAGGCATAGTTAGACCACATACATTTAATGTTATTACTGACTTGCCTGCACTTAACTCTATCATCATTTTCCTTCTATCTTAAGAACTTCCTTTTTAAAGCTATTTTCATTTTTTTAATATTTGTTTTTATAGACATGGGGTCTTGCTATGTTGCTCAGACTGGACTTGAACTCCTGGTCTCGAGGGATCCTCCTGCCTCCACCTCCCGAGGAGCCGGGACTACAGGAACACACCACCACACCCAGCTAAGAGCTTCCTTTAACATTTCTTGGAGTGCAGATCTGTTAGTTATAAATTTTCTCTGCTTTCATTGGTGTGGAAAAATATTTATTTCACCATCATTTTAAAAAGATTCTTGGTGGGTAGTCCAGGCATGGTGGCTCATGCCTATAATCCCGGCACTGTGGGAGGCCGAGGTGGGCAGATCACCTGAGGTCAGAAGTTCAAAATCAGCCTGGCCAACATGGCAAAACCCTGACTCAATACAAAAAATTAGCTGGGTGTGGTGGCATGCGCTCATCATCCCAGCTATGGGGGAGATTAAGGTGGGAGAATCACAGGCCGGGCGCGGTGGCTCAAGCCTGTAATCCCAGCACTTTCGGAGGCCGAGGCGGGTGGATCACGAGGTCAAAAGATCGAGACCATCCTGGTCAACATGGTGAAACCCCGTCTCTACTAAAACTACAAAAAATTAGCTGGGCATGGTGGCGCGTGCCTGTAGTCCCAGCTACTCAGGAGGCTGAGGCAGGAGAATTGCCTGAACCCAGGAGGCGGAGGTTGCGGTGAGCCGAGATCGCGCCATTGCACTCCAGCCTGGGTAACAAGAGCGAAACTCCGTCTCAAAAAAAAAAAAAAAAAAAAAAAGGTGGGAGAATCACTTGAATCCAGAGGGTGCAGGTGGCAGTGAGCCAAGATCACGCCATTGCACTCCAGCCCGGGTGACAAAAGCCAGACTCCATCTCAAAAAAAAAGCCCTTAGATCTTTGTCTTCAACTTAGCCAGCCCTGCGGGCTTAGTTTGGGGATCCCCTTTCTGTTCTGTGTCATGGAAACCGCCTCAGTGGTAAACGCAGGCATCTTAACACTTGGCTCATTTGTTTTCCTGCTCTTGAGCATCACAGCCCTGTGCTCCCCACCGTGTGAAAACAGTTGATTCACACACTTTGTCTAGTTTTCTGTTGTTTATGGCAGGAGGCCGACTCCCATGGCAGTTCATCCTTCATAGACAAAAGGAGAATCCTGTATCATAGATTTGGAATGTATTGCTAGATTTCAGTGTCTCGTTTTATTTGCGATTTTGCACTTCCTCATAGAAGTGAGATTGGGTTTTTAAAGTTCTCTATCTTGGTGGGGCATGGTGACACATACCCAGCACTTTGGGAGGCCGAGCCAGATGGATCACTTGAAGCCAGGAGTTTGAGACCAGCCTGGCCAACATGGCAGAACTCTGTCTCTGCTATAAATACAAAAATTAGCTGGGCGTGGTGGTGCACACCTGTAATCCCAGCTACTCTAGAGGCTGAGGCAGGAGAATCACTTGAACCTAGAGATAAAAAACAGAACCATAGATAAAGATTAGATTAGGCCAGGCACAGTGGCTCACGCCTGTAATCCCAACACTTTGGGAGGCTGAGGCAGGTGGATATGAGGTCAGGAGTTCAAGACCACCCTGGCTAAGATGGTGAAACCCCATGTCTACTAAAAATACAAAAATTAGCCAGGCATGGTGGCACACACCTATAATCCCAGCTACTCGGGAGGCTGAGGTAGAGAATTACTTGAACAGGGAGGTGGAGGTTGCAGTGAGCTGAGATCGTGCCACTGCACTCCAGCCTGGGTGACAGAGTGAGACTCCATCTCAAAAATAAAAGATAAGATTAAAGTAATGATTGGAGAAGTCTATGTAAACCTTTATGTCCAGTAAAGACAGATAAACATAGAGACTTTTTTTTTTTCAGGTACAAGTGACAAATATATTTCCCTTTATTACTATTAAGGTTTTCTCCAATGTCTTTTGGTAGTGGAAGCATTTTATTTGATACCACTGTTGCTCATGGTTTGAGCCCTACATACTCCCTTCCCTTTCACCTCAAAGGGGACTCCTTTGTGTGTAGCCACACACTCATCATTAGTGTGAAGATCAGGCTGAATCTGCTCCCAAATCTTCTTCTTTTTTTTTTT
>NW_016107324.1:3538027-3539159 GCF_001604975.1 Cebus imitator
GCTTTCTTTTCATCTCCTGTTCCTCCTCTTATCTGTTCTTTGGTACCAGAAGATACGGTTGCTACTGGTGTAGACTGTATCACATTTTCAGAAACCACAGAATTAGCTTCCAGGGGAGTACCAGATGGAAATGGTATTTGCTTCACTCAATTTTGAATTTCTGTTTGAATTAGCTCTTGTTTCAGTTCTTCAATTTCTTTCTTTAGTTTAGCATTTTCAACTCAAAGTTTCTTCTCTTTCCTCAAAGTTGCCTGCAAAATTGCTTTCTCCTTAAGTAGAGCAACCTGCTGCTTGAGATATTCAATGATTTGATCTGCCTCTGCACCCTTCTGCTCTAGTCTCTTCAGAACAGCATCATTATTTGCCATTTTTGCCAAGAGACGGCAGAAAATCATGAAGCAGCAGACAGGCGTTCCGAGACAGCCACAGCAGGAAGCATGTACGGACAACGAGAAGTTTGTTTTTATTTATTTATTTTTTCAGACAGAGTATCACTCTGCCTCCCAGGCTGGAGTGCAGTGACACAATCTCAGCTCACTACAACCTCTACCTCTGCATTACTATTACTGTACATTTCTTGGTTTTGTTTTTTTCCTTCCTTGGTTATGTTTGCTAAAGGTGTTTCAGCTCGTGATTTTTCCAAAGCAGCAGCTCTTGCTTTTATTTATTGATTTCATAATTTTTAGTTTTTTAATCCATCAGGTTTAATTTGTTTATAAATCCTTTCCTCTGGATTTCATTAAGTGTATTTAGTCATTCTTTCTGTAGATTATCTTGAATTCTGGTTTTGTTTCTTTTCTATTCTGTATAAATGTTAAGAGCATTTATGGTTGTGATTTTTTTTCTACCTATGGCTTTGGCTGTGACTCCTGTGAACCAGAACACCCCATCAGTTGTAGCAGCAGAAGCAGAGTGATAGCTCTATTGGTTATGGAATTATAACTGCACAACGTTTTGTGTTTCGAGTATCACTTCTTTCTTCAAGTAGACCCTCACTCACTTACATCAACCATGACCTTGAGGAATCAACAAAAGAGTCACTCCATGTTTGATGTCTCATCCCAGGAACTTCCCAACCCAAACTGTAAGAAAAAGAAAAAGCATTTCCCCAATAGAAAGCCATTTCAGGATT
>NW_016107324.1:3539439-3542759 GCF_001604975.1 Cebus imitator
GCCTCCTGGGTTCAGGCAATTCCCCTGCCTCAGCCTCCTGAGTAGCTGGGACTACAGGCACGCGCCACCATGCCCAGCTAATTTTTTGTGTGTGTTTTTAGTAGAAATGGAGTTTCACCTGTTGACCAGGATGGTCTCGATCTCTTGACCTCGTGATCTACCCGCCTCGGCCTCCCAAAGTGCTGGGATTACAGGCGTGAGCCACCGCGCCCAGCCATTTTGTTTATCTTATAACAGGTTGTTTATTGAAGGAGGAAGCTTTCCACAATTTGGAGGTCCTGTGGAGACTCAGCTGTGACTCTCTGCGATTGCCAGGACTCTGCATCTGGTCATCTGGGGAGGGGGCCTTGCCTCTCTTCCACTTGCATTTCCTGCCCTTAGTAGAGAGGGGAGCCACATGCCAGGTGTGAGCTCCAATTTCCTTGACATGGCTAAGTTTCTCAGGAAAATTATATTTCATCCACTGAAACGCCACTTTTCTGATTAGACCTATCTTTCTAAAAATTCTTGGTGGAAGTATGTTCTTCATCTAACCTCATCTTTATCCTGTCCTGTCTTATATTGTGTAATGACACAGAAAAAGGGCAATAAATGGTCAATGCAGAGTCCCAGTGCATCCATGACAGAAGGACTGACAAGTTCAAGGTCTCCTCATGCCAGTCTCCCTCAGTAGATGAAGCTTGCCTTGGGTAACCATCTAAAAACCCTGTGAAGTCTATTATTCCCTGAGCTATCCCTAAGAAATTGATTTGGGAAAAAAGTCTCCAAAAACTTGGATCACCAGGGGCTGCAGTTATTAGGTCTTTAGTCAAAGGCAGCCAACCTTTGGCTGTGGGCTGAGGTCAGTACACAGGCAGCAGGTTTGGTCCTTACCAGTTCTCAAGGGGTAATCTCAGTTCAGGCAAGCCCATGCCATGCCTCCAGCAGGCGGAACACTCACTTTTATTTTCCTTTTTTTTTTTTTTGGAGACAAGAGCCTCACTGTTGCCCAAGCTGGAGTGCGGTGGCACGATCTCAGCTCACTGCAACCTCCGCCTCCCAGGTTCAAGCGATTCTCCTGCCTCAGCCTCCCAAGTAGCTGGATTACAGGTGTGCACCACCACACCTGGCTAATTTTTGTATTTTTTGGTAGAGACAGGGTTTTGCCATGTTGGCTAGGCTGGCCTTGAATTCCCAAACTCAGGTTATCCGCCCACCTCGGCCTCCCAAAGTGTTGGGATAACAGTCATTAGCCACAACGCCCAGCCTGGATATTCACTTTTGAAACATATTATTTGTTTGTTTGTTTGTTTGTTTGATACAGAGTGTCGCTCTGTTGCCCAGGCTGGAGTGCAATGGCGCACAATCATGGCTCACTGCAGCCTCGACCTTCCAGACTCAAGCAATCCTGCTGCTCCAGTCTCTCAAGCAACTGGGACTATAGGCATGTGCCACCACACCTGGCTTATTTTTCAATTTTTTATAGAGACAGGGGTTTCCTGTTCCCCAGTCTGGCCTAAACTTTTGGTCTCAAGCCATCTTGCCACTTTGGCCTCCCAAAATACTGGGATTACAGGCATGAGCCACTATGCCCGGCCTTTAAACATATTCTTGTTAGCCGGGTGCAGTGGCTCACACCTGTAATCCCAGCACTTTGAGAGACTGAGGCGGGCAAATCTCTTGAGGCCAGGAGTTTGAGACCAGCCTGGGCAACATGGTGAAAGCTCTTTTCTACAAAAAACTAGCTGAGTGTGGTGACACACACCTGTAGTCCCAGTTACTCAAGAGGCTGAGATGGGAGGATTGCTTGAAACTGGGAAGTCAAGGCTTCAGTGAGCCAAGATCACACCACTGTCCTCCAGCCTGGAAGACAGAGTGAGACCCTGACTCAATTAATAAATATAAATAAATAAAATGAAATAAGCTCTTCATCAGGATCTCAAGGACCTTAAAGTTCCTCTATTGGATGAGCTTTTGCTAATCTATAAAGATTAGAAAAGCACTAAAAATGAATTCTTTCCACTTTCTATTTTTGCACAAAAGGACACAGGTGTTCAAAAAAATTGAAGTTTTTTCAGAAGAAAAGGTTCATTATCTAGAACATAATTTGTCTCAGGCAAGTCTCGTCCCTCTGATTGACTGAACTTCCACTCAGAACTTCCCTAAACTCACCACCGAAAACTAATTGCTAGGTCTCATGAGGGGCTGTGGACAAGGAGCTCCCAACTTCTCTGCAATTACTTCTTCTTTAGGCCCTGATTACATTCTTGGTGACAGACTCACCTCTCCTGGGAACACAAGCATAAACAGGCATTTTACACACTAGAGCCAGCTCTTCAACAACCCCCATCCTTGATTGCTTTAACTTACCATAAACCTTTCTTCAGGTTCATAGGTGATCTGCTCAGGTCCTTGAGGTTTTAACTCAATGATATGAAAACCACCCATGGGTTCCAGCCTGGCCAACATGGTGAAACCCCATCTCTACTAAAAATACAAAAATTAGCCAGGCGTGGTGGCACGTGCCTGTAGTCCCAGCTACTTGGGAGGCTGAGGCATGAGATTCGATTCAACCCAGGAAGGGAGGCTGCAGTGAGCTGAGATCACGCCACGGCACTCCTGCCTGGATGACAGAGTGAGAATCTGTCTGAAAAAAGGCCCCCAAACCCAACAAACCAAAACCAAATACAAAATCACCCGTGCTTGCTGTAATGACGCTGTTCCCTACTCCAGTGGCAAAGGCCCATCCACTTTGTCTCAAGGCAGTGGCAGTCACTGTCAACTCATGGAGGCTTTTGCTTACTTAGTTTTGAGATCTCATGAACCCAGTGATCCCCCAAGCTGTATAATCACTGCTGCTTAATGAAATGCACATTTCTAGTTGAGTCGTCTTGTATCCTATGAAATACTGTCGCAATATACTTACCTGACTAAGGAAGATTCCATGATTGTAATGGTCATTTTTCCAGGATGAGGCTTATCCATTCCACTCCAGATGTACTGATAATTGAGATTTCCCCGAATGCAGGAAACTTGACTGCATTAAAAGAAGGAAGAAGAAGAAAAGAGGAAGAGGAAGAAGAAGAAGAAGAAAAGAAAAGAAAAGAAGAGGAGGAGGGGCCGGGCACGGTGGCTCAAGCCTGTAATCCCAGCACTTTGGGAGGCCGAGGCGGGTGGATCACAAGGTCAAGAGATCGAGACCATCCTGGTCAACGTGGTGAAACCCCGTCTCCACTAAAACTACAAAAAATTAGCTGGGCATGGTGGCACGTGCCTGTAGTCCCAGCTACTCAGGAGGCTGAGGCAGGAGAATTGCCTGAACCCAGGAGGCGGAGGTTGCG
>NW_016107324.1:3544664-3558351 GCF_001604975.1 Cebus imitator
TGGGAGGCCGAGGCAGGTGGATCACGAGGTCAAGAGATCGAGACCATCCTGGTCAACATGGTGAAACCCCGTCTCTACTAAAAATACAAAAACATTAGCTGGGCATGGTGGCGCGTGCCTGCAATCCCAGCTACTCAGGAGGCTGAGGCAGGAGAATTGCCTAAACCCAGGAGGTGGAGGTTGCGGTGAGCCGAGATCGCGCCATTGCACTCCAGCCTGGGTAACATGAGTGAAACTCCGTCTAAAAAAAAAAAAAAAAAAGAGTATATGCTATATAATTCTACTTGCATGAAGTTAGAGAACAGGCAAAACCTTGTCTATGGAAGAAGAAAAAAACAGAACAGTTACTAGGGGAGGAGGTGGGGACAGGGATTACCTGGGAAGGGACTTGAAGGAGTTTCTGGGTGCTAAATTCTATATTGTGATAGGGATTGAGGCTATACTTGTTTATAAAACTTCATTTTTCTTTATTCTTTTTTTTTTTTTTTTTTTTGAAGCAGGGCCTTGCTCTGTAGCTCAGCCTGGAGTGCGGTGGCATGATCACAGCTCATTGCAGCCTCCACCCTTCAGGCTCAAGCAAGCCTCCCACCTCGGCCTCCCACAGGAATGCCACTACACGTGGCTAATTCTTCTATATTTGTAGAAATGGGGTTTCACCATGTTGTCCAGGCTGGTCTTGAACCCCTATCCTCAAGTGATCCACCCGCCTTGTGTTGGGATTACAGGCGTGAGCCACTGCACTCAGCCAACACTTTTTTTTTTTTTTTTTTTTTTTAGAGGGTGTTTCGCTCTTGTTGCCCAGGCTGGAGTGCAGTGGTGCCATCTTGGCTTACTGTTACCTCCACCTCCCAGGCTGAAGCCATCCTCCTGCCTCAGCCTCCTGAGTAGTTGGGACTACAGGCATGCACCAGATGTATTTTTGTATTTTTTTGTAGAGACAAATTTTTGTATTTTTTTGTAGAGACCAGCCAATTTTTGTATTTTTTTGTAGAGACAGAGTTTCATCATGTTGCCAGGCTGGTCTCCAATTCCTGGACTCAAGGGACCTCCCTACATCGGCCTCTCAAAGAGCTGGGATTACAGGTATGAGCCACTGTGCCCAGCCAGCAACTGTCAAAACTACGGTACAGCTAAGATATATGCATTTCATCATATGTAAATTTTATCTTTCAAAAAAAACCCATAAACAAATGCCAAATTTTACTTAATGATATGCGTGCTGAAGTTCTTTAGTGATGAAGTACGCTGATATCTGCAGTGATTTTTACTACTCCTCGGCGAATACTTGCAAGTAAAACTGTAAAGCTACTTACATCTTAGCAAGTATTCCCTGCAAGACCTGGTGTCTGCTGACTTTCCAACCTGAAGCTGTCTCCTCCACACCAGGTCTGTGAATCAGCCAAGCTCCCCCCAGGCTCAGGGCCTGGGCACCAAGGGTTCTGTGGCCCTGGAGTGCCACTTGTTCTCATCCCCTTCACCAAGTTCATTTCTACACGCCTTTCCAATTTGGTAGGCTAGGAGAACCCTCCCGTACTCCCGGCTTGGATTAAGGCATGGTCCTCTTCTCTTTCATTGCGACTCGCATGGCACTTTCTTCCCTCCTCACCAAAGTTCATAGTGACTCATTCATCAAGTACTCACACACATACAGACCTTCTTCATTAGGCTGTTAAGGGGGTCAAGACTGCTTTGTTCACAACTGTATTCCCTGTACTGGCTTGGTGACTGGCCCATCAATAGGTAGGCATTCAAGAGAAAGTTTGTTATGTAAATGACTACAAGGCAAATTAGAATATGATTTTACTTCCTATGTGAAAGACAGGAAGCCTTTTTATTTTTATTTTTTTGAGACAGAGTCTTGTGGCTTATTGCAACCTCTGACTCCCTGGTTCAAGCTATTCTCCTGCCTCAGCCTCCTGAGTAGCTGGGATTACAAACATCCGCTATTGCGCCCAGCTAATTTTTGTATTTTTACTAGAGATGGGGTTTCAGCATGTTGGCCAGGATGGTCTTGATCTTCTGAATTGGTGATCCACCCACCTCTGCCTCCCAAAGTGCTGGGATTACAGGTGTGAGCCACCGCACCCGGCCAAGACAGGCAGCTTTAAAGATTTGGCAATACTCCCAAGGTGCAGTGGCTCACACCTGTAATCCCAGCACTTTGAGAGGCTGAGGTGGGAGAATGGCTTGACAAGAACAAGGAGTTAGAGACTAGCCTGGGCAATATAGCAAGACTCCTGTCTCTACCAAAAATTAAAAGGTTAGGTGGGTGTGGTGGCATATACCTGTTGTCCTAGCTTCTTGAGAGGCTGACACAGGAGGATTGCCTGAACCCAGGAATTCAAGGCAGTAGCGAGCCATAATCATGCTGCTGCACTCCAGCTTAGGTGACAGAGTGAGGCCCTGTCTCTGTGAAAGAAAAGAAAATTTTAAAAGGCCGGGCATCATGGCTCATGCCTATAATCCCAGCACTTTGGGAGGCTAAGACAGGTCGATCACTTGAGCCTAGGAGTTTGAGATCAGCCTGAGCAACATGGCAAAACTCTGTCTCTACCAAAAAAAAAAAAAAAATTAGGCTGAGATGACTGGATTGCTTGAGCCTGGGCAGTTGAGGTATGCTCCAGCCTGGGCAACAGAGAGAGACCCTGTCTCAACAACAGCAACAAAAAAAGAATTATCAATATTCAGTATTAGGTGAGGGCATGGAGAAACAGACACTTGCCCTCACTGCTGGAGGAAGTATAAATTGGTATGGTTTGAAGTACCTGTTTATTTTTTATTTTTTGAGACAGAGTCTTGTTCATTACTCAGGCTGGAGTGCAGTGGCACAATCTCAACTCACTGCAACCTCTGCCTCTCAGGTTCAAGCGATTCTCCTGCCTCAGCCACCCAGGTAGCTAGGATTACAGGTGTGCACCACCAGGCTTGGCTAATGTTTGTATTTTTAGTACAAACGGGGTTTCACCATGTTGGCCAGGCTGGTCTTAATCTCCTGACCGCAAGTGATCCACCTACCTCGGCCTCCCAAAGTGCTGGGATTACAGGCGTGAGCCACTCACCGTGCCCTAAAGTGCTGGTTTAAACGATCAGTGTTTCTACCTGTTGATCTAGCAGTTTCATACTTGGACATTTCTTCCACAAGGCACAGTAGCACAACTATGTATCTGTATCACAGTGCTTTTGTAAGACGCTGGAAGTATTGAAAAACTGGCAACAACTTACATACCTTTCAAGAGGAGGCTGATAAACTACAGGCACACCTATAAAATGGAAATTCTATACCATGAAACCATTATAAAGAATAAATTTGCTAGTGCAGTGGCTCAGGTCTGCAATCCCAGCACTTTGGGAGGACAAGGTGGGTGGATCCCTCGAGTCCAGTAGTTAGAGATCAGTCTGGGCAACATGGCAAAACCATCTCAACAAAAAATACAAAAATTAGCCGGGCTTGGTGGCACATGCCTGTAGTCCCAGCTACTTGAGGGGAGGGGGCCAGGTGGTGAGGCAGGAGGACAGCTTGAGCCTGCATTGAGCTGCATTGAGCCAAGATCACCCCACTGTACTCCAGCCTGGTGACAAAGTGAGACCCTGTCTCAAAATAATAAAAATAATAAAATAAGATTAATTCTAGTATACTGATAGGGAATGATGACTACTAGGAGCTAGACCATTGCAGAAATGGCTGAAGTATAATCCCATTTTTATTTTTACAAAATCCTATGTAATCCTACACAATTTAACGCAATTCAAAAGTATAGTTTTGTTTTTTGTTTCTTAAGGAATGGGGGTAGGGAGCAAACCAAACTGTTGATCAGGATTACCTCCTAGAGTAGGGATGGGAAGCAAGGATTTCAACTTTCCTTTTGTCTGTTTCTCTCAATTCCTTAAAAGAAGCAAGTCTTATTTTAAAATAATGTCAAATATAGGAAACTCTGGATTCTTTGCAAAACAAACCTCTAAGATAAGGTTTGATATTGCTTCTGCTAAAATAAAGCTGCGACCCTTGAGTGCATGAAAGAAACGGCCCCTTGAGGACCTGCCACCCATAGACCACCCAAGTGTCCCAGTCATTCTTGAAATCCCACCGGTGAAGCCCAGGAGGAAGGTACAGCGAACGCCAGTGAGTCTAGGAGCTCTAGGATGAGCACGCCTCCGGAAGGAAAACGGCAACAGAATGTATTCTACTTTTCCAAGTAAACGATCCTTCCACGGAGACACTTGATACAAGATTCGACGGGCGCTTTTCACTTTTTCGATCTGTTGGCCAAGATCTTATCACCTCCAAACAAGGAGACAAGGAAACCCTGGGCTCTTGATCCTATTTCGATTGAGAAAACAACGCGCTCCTTGGGAAGCGAAACAGGGCTGGCCGCGGGCAGCGCGGAACCACGCGAAGGCGTCGGGGCGGGCAGGCGCGGGGACCAGGGAGACCCGCGGCGGCAAAGGGGGCGAGCGGGTGGCGGGGCACGCGGGGAGATGAGGCTGAGCTCATGCCGCCCGCGCCCCCCGATGGCCGGAGTCCCGCTCCTTCCTCCTCTCTTGCAGCCCCGCCGCGTCCTGGCGAAGGCTGCAGGGTCTGATTTCCTGCACCGACAAAGGGTCGCCCTCCCGGCTGCGGCCGCTCTGATGATCCGGGCCCCGGCCTCCCTCCCCCGCCAGCTTTAGGGACTCCGGCGGCGTCTCTTAGCCGGGTAGATGTTCCTCCTTTCCCTCCCTCCTCCAAGCCGCTGCCAGGCCGGGGGTGAGGCTGCACCTCGGTCTTCATCCCAACGGTCGCGCCTGGGGCGGGTCTCTCCCCAATCAGCTTAGAGGGATCCGCGGCCGGGCTGGCGGGGCGCGGGGTTGGGGGTGTGGGGAGCAAGGAACCCGGCCCTGCTTACTCGGCGGGACCGCGTTTCCCCCACCCTCGGCGCTTCCTTCTGTGAATGTGAATGGAACTAAATGCTCCTTTCTCTCCCTCAATGGCCGGCCAGGGGAATTCAAATGCGGTCTTTGGGAGCTCGGTATGGGTCTGGACCTTGGTTTTCAGAGCCTGCGCGTCCAAGGTCGCGAGTCTTCCCCGAGGGAAGTGACAGCTGCGGCGGTGCGGGAGGCCCTTCCTAGGTCGTTGAAAGCCACTTAAGGAATAAAGGCCCCCGAGAGAGCAAAACGACCACCCGAAACCGTGGAAGTGTTGGGGGTGCCGGGCCCAACACGCCCACGTGTCACCGCCGGGGACTCACGAGGAGCCTCTTCCCAGCGCTCAGGGAGGTGCCCGTTTCGTCCCCAGGTGTCAGGAACCGACGCCCACCAGGTGCACCAGCGGCTCAGACGCCGCCTTCGGGCGGGCTGGGCTTCTCCGAACTGGGAGCGGAGAGTAAGGGGCTCGACCCAGGACGCGAGTCCTGCCTTCTAGGCTCGGGTTCATGTGCGCGCGGAGGGGCGTATCTGGGGACCCTGGGTAGCACATGTGTCCGGCTTTTAGCTCCCCGACTCCGTACTCCTGGAGCGGCAATAGTGCCGGCCCTGAAAAGCCAGCAGCGAGCGCTCTCCAACAGGGTCCCGGGGAGCGTTTGGAGAACTGATGAGTTAAGTGCGCGACCCCAGGGGACAGGGGTGACGAATCGAGAGTCCGCCAATGGCTGCGGTGGGCGGGGAGAAGACGCCGCGGGGATCTGCGTGGGCCGGGTCCCTTCCCCACCCTCGCCCTCTGGATGCCCCGCGGCCCCGCCCGCCCTCTTAAACCTGGCTCAGCCCTCGGGGCCCGCCCGAAGTCTACCGAGCCCGAGTGGCCCTGCAGCGTCCTGGAGGTGTCTGCTCCGCCGCAGCGTTCTCGGAGGTGGTGTCGGAGGTAGGCACAGGGCAGGGCGCGCCTGGGGCAGGGGACAGTGGTCTTCTGGGGCCGCTGGGGAGGGCGGCAGCAGTCGCTGGCGCAGTTCGTTTTGGATGCTCGTTTTGCCTCACGGGAGCTTTGAATCCCAAGTTGCAGATCCCTGAGGTCGGAGGAAGCCAAGAGCGGGGCGCCTTTGGAGGATCGGGAGGAGACTGGCTGCTGCCTGCGTCCTGGCTGACCTCTTCTCCTGACCCCGTGTTCTTTAATTTCTGAGTCACGACCCTGGTTGGTTTTCTTATTGGGCTCATTGATCTCAAGACCGGCCGGCCCTGAAGGGGCTTCATTCTTCAGCCTCGGTGAACTTGCTGCCTGTCCATTAAAACGCCATCCTTTCCCGGCGGCGCGGGGCCGGTAGGACAGGCGGTCGCCGGGGCTCTTCTCTCCCATCTGGCCGGGGCCCGTCCAAGCGGCTCCGGAGGAGCGACCCCAGGCCCGAATAGTCCTGGTAGAATGACTGAAGTTTCCGAGGGACCGAGGGAAAACAGGGTTCTGGAGGCGCATCCTAGGGCAGCAGACGGCGGCGCGCCCTTCCCTTGCGGGCAGTCAGGACCGCTGGGCCGGAGCAGGTCGTGGGGTCCCTGGACCTGCCCGGTGGCTCAGGGAGCGCGTCTCCATCTGCGGGGTGCGACCCCGGCTCGTCGGCTCCTCCCTCCCAGCTGAGGGCCCAGGAGCGCCTGAAGCTGTCGCCTGCTCCATTGCCCTCCCGCCTCCTGAGCTCCGCTCCAGACCCAGCCTCGGGGTTGGGAGGGCCCTGAGGCTCAGACCCTGCAAAAGAGTTTTGTTGGGCGGAGAAGAAGGAAGGAGAGAGAACTTCAACAGGTTTTGCTGGAACCGGGTTGGGGCCGAAAGCGGAGAGCGGGTGTGTGGAAGCAGCCGGGCTTGAGGAAGGGAAGACCGAGGCGACACTAACCTGGAATTTAGAGTCAGGCGGGTTCCCGGCAGATTTTCGTTTGGGGCTTTTTGTGTTTGCTTCTATTGCTGTTTTTTCGTTTTGTCTTAATTGCGGGAGAGGGTTGGCGGGATCCGACTGAGAGGTTTAGCCTTTTCCCTTGGGCCCGGGGCTGGCTCAGGTGGAGGGAGCAGGCCGGGAGGTGCGGGCTGGACCCCGGGCAGGGCCCGCGTGGTGTCGTCAGCGGTGCCCACTTTTCCGCAGAGCCTCCTAGCACGCGGGCCCGGGATGGCTCTTCCCCGGCCAGGCGAGGCCGCCCCTCCGGACAAGGTGTGCTACCTCCCCGAGAGCAGCCCGCAGAACCTGGCCGCGTACTACACGCCTTTCCCGGCCTATGGACACTACAGAAACGGCCTGGCCACCGCGGAGGAAGACTTCCAACCCTTCCGGCAGCTGGAGGCCGCCGCGTCTGCTGCCCCGGCCATGCCCCCCTTTGCCTTCCGCATGGCGCCTCCCGTGCTGAGCCCGAGTCTGGGCCTACAGAGGGAGCCTCTCTATGATCTGCCCTGGTACGGCAAGCTGCCACCGTGGTACCCAATTCCTCACGTCCCCAGGGAAGTGCCGCCCTTCCTGAGCTGCAGCCGCGAGTACATGGGGGCCAGCGGTGAAGATCTGGGCCACCAAATCACTGGTGGCCGCAACGAGAGTGACCCGTGTTGTGGACCCGAAACTTTCATTCCACCGCCCCCTGTGGATGCCTCTCTGTTACCTGATGGGCTGAGGACCTCGCAGTTCTTACCTTGCTCACCCAGCAAGCAGCCTGAGGATGGTCCCAAACCCTCCAACCAAGAGAGGACGTCGCCTGCCCGGTTCCACTTCACGGAGGAAGATCTGCACTTCGTTCTATACGGGACCACTCCCAGCCTGGAGCACCCAGCCAGCCTGCAGCATGCGATTTCAGGGCTCCTGGTCCCCACAGACAGCTCTGGTAAAGGGAGCCCACACCATCTGGGAGTTGAATTGGATGGGAATGCACGTGGGAGCAGCGGGAGTGGGAAAGAGGCACTTCCAGGTGGAGCTGAGTGTGTAGAGCTTGTGGGGGAGAGGTACCTCCGTGAGAGCCAGGGTCGGCTAGGCTCACTTCTGAGGCCCTGATTGCTTAACTGCATGACCAAGGTTGGTTTCAGTGAGAGCTAAGGACCAAGAGAGAAATGGTTCATGCAGTGAACTCCCACGCGGGTTCAGATTCTGTGGTAACATGCAATGACAGCCTTCCAGCAGTTCACACCTAAGAGTCCCCTCTCAGCCAGCTACCTTTACCTCATTCCAGCATTAACTCCGATCCTTAAATCCCTTAAATTTGCCTAATGGGGTTAATTACATAACCTTGCATGAGGCTGTTCTGAGTTTCAAATGAGAAATTGTGTATGGAATTGCATAGAGTGAGATCGTAAATGGACAGCTCATGTAAAATGAGGATGGAAAAATAGAAATGACAAATAAACATCAAACTGGGATGATGGTTACCTCTAGGGAGTTAAGGAGGAAAACACCTTATAAAAGCACTTCATAATACATTTCTAACAAAAAACTGTTTAAAACTGCCTTTTACTAGGATCTGATTCTCCTCCTCAAACTCTGGATAAAGACTCCCTTCAACTTCCAGAAGGTAGGCAGAAGTCCTTGCGTGAATTTCTTCCCTGAACTCACACAGAGTCACCCTCCTCATTCTTTCCTGCCTGGGCTTTCCCCCAGGTCTGTGCCTCATGCGGACCGTGTTTGGTGAAGTCCCACATTTCGGCGTGTTCTGCAGTAGTTTTATTGCCAAAGGAGTCAGGTTTGGGCCCTTTCAAGGTAAAGTGGTCAACGCCAGTGAAGTGAAGACCTACGGAGACAATTCTGTGATGTGGGAGGTAAATCTGTTTCTGGTGGCTGTGCTGCTGAAAGTGGGGCGGGAGACGAGGAGGGGAAAGCCTTGGCCTTTGCCACTCTGGGAGAGTCCTGCTGAGAGAGAGGGGACATCCAGGGCAGATATCTGGGGCTTGTTCCCTGTAAAGGGAAGGAAGGGCTAGTGTTTGCTCCATGAGGTTAGCACCTCTGCATGAATTCTGTGTTTTGCGGGTGCCTTAGGTCATTTTAGTCTGGAAGATTAGCTATGGAATAGACATTTAAAGAATCAATACATTATATTATATTTATAGACAAAACCAAATGCTTTAGATATTATAGAGTGCTGAAAGTTTTAAAATTCAATATTATTCTCTTATAAAATTAGTCAAGGATTTAAAAAAAACAACAACAGATACTCTTCAAGATCTAGTGATGATATATTAGGGACATGCTGGTGGGACTGCAGTTTGTCACCTGCAAGAGAAAACCATTTGTCAGAATGTATCAGATACCTTAAAATGCTCAAAATCCCTTGACCTTGAATTTCTACTTCTAGAAATAAAGTATAGGAAAATAATCTGAAATCAAGGCTATGTGGTATATGTTAATTCCAGGGTTGTTTATAATAACAAAACATTGGAGACAGTGAAATTGCCAGCAGCAGAGAAATAAATAATTTTTCTTTTTTTTCCTTCTTGAGATAGAGTCTCTGTCTGTTATCCAGGCTGAAGTGTAGTGGCACGATCTCAGCTCACTGTGACCTCTGCCTCCTAGAAATTCTCCTGCCTTAGCCTCCCGAGCCGCTGGGATTACAGGCATGTGCCACCATGCCCAGCTAATTTTTGTATTTTTAGTAGAGATGGGGTTTCACTATGTTGGCTAGGCTGGTCTTGAAATCCTGATCTCAAGTGATTCTTCCCCCTTGACCTCTAAAAGTGTTGGGATTATAGGTGTGAGCCACCACGCCCAGTCTTGAATGAAATCATTTGTAGCTCCATCAATATGCATGAAAACTAAGTGGGGGTAAAATCAAAACTGTTGTGTTTAAGTGGTGGAATTCACTGTAACCTTTTGGTTTCACTTACCTCTGCTTATGAAATTAACATATGCTCACTACAGAAATTTGGGAAGCAAGAAAGTGATAAAAGAATCTTTAAGAATGAATCACATTAGGCAGGCTCAGTGGCTTACACCTGTAATTCTAGCACTTTAGGAGACCAAGGTGGGAGGATCACTTGAGCTCCGGAGTTTGAGGCCAGCCCAGGAAACATAGTAAGGCCCTGTCTCTACAAAAAATTTTTTTAAAAAATTAGCCAGGTGTGATGATGCATGCCTGTGTAGTTCCAGCTACTCAGGGGTTAAGGTGGGAGGATCACTTGAGTCCAGGAATTCGAGGCTACTGTGAGCTGTGATTGGGCCACTGCACTCCAGTCTGGGCAATAGAGTGAGACTCTATCTCTTTACAAAAAAAATGTGACATTACCTAGAGAGATGTCCTTAAACTAACAAATCTACATTGGTGTTAGTAGATTTATAAACTACGTGTAATGATGTAGAAATCTGAATAATAGGCTGGGCGCGGTGGCTCATGCCGATAATTCCAGCACTTTGGGAGGCCGAGGCGGGAGGATCACCTAAGGTCAGAAATTCAAGACCAGCCTAACCAACATGGAGAAACCCATCTCTATTAAAAATACAAAAAATTAGCTGTGCATGGTGGTGCATGCCTGTAATCGCAGCTACTCAGGAGGCTGAGGGAGGAGAATCGCTTGAACCCAGGAGACAGAGGTTGCGGTGAGCTGAGATTGTGCCGTTGCACTCCAGCCTGGGCAACAGAAACTCCCATCTCAAAAAAAAAAAAAAATCTGAATGATAGAAGTCTATTTGGTGGACTCAAATGTGAGATTTGGGTTATAAGTTCTTCAAAGTTCATTTTGTAGATTCAAAATTAAAAAGTACAGTACAAACTTCATGTCTTACTTCATTTAGATCTTTGAAGATGGTCGTTTGAGCCACTTTATAGATGGAAAAGGAGGTATGGGGAATTGGATGTCCTACGTCAACTGTGCCCGCTTCCCCAAGGAGCAAAACCTAGTTGCTGTGCAGTGTCAAGGGCATATATTTTATGAGAGCTGCAAAGAGATCCACCAGAACCAAGAGCTCCTTGTGTGGTATGGAGACTGCTATGAGAAATTTCTGGACATTCCTGTGAGCCTTCAGGTCACAGAGCTGGGGAAGCAGCCACCTGGGCCCTCTGAAGGTGAGTGCTCAACTTGTCTCGCCCGGTGAGGGCATCCCACTAGAAGGACTGGGCTCTTTTCCACAAACCCTCCATGTGCAGCTCCTCTCCCCCAAAGGCTAATGCAGAGGATGAAACAGGGGGGTCTCTAACCAGGGGGCAGTTACCCAGGTGAAGAAAAGCATCCTCGGCCGGGCGCGGTGGCTCAAGCCTGTAATCCCAGCACTTTGGGAGGCCAGGCGGGTGGATCACGAGGTCAAGAGATCGAGACCATCCAGGTCAACATAGTGAAACCCCGTCTCTAATAAAAATACAAGAAATTAGCTGGGCATGGTGGCGTGTGCCTGTAATCCCAGCTACTCAGGAGGCTGAGGCAGGAGAATTGCCTGAACCCAGGAGGCGGAGGTTGCGGTGAGCCGAGATCGCACCATTGCACTCCAGCCTGGGTAACATGAGTGAAACTCCGTCTCAAAAAAAAAAAAAGAAAAGAAAAGCATCCTCAACTTCCCAAGGCTGTGGAAGCTGCTCCTATTCATAAAGATACCTGTTCTTTGGCCAGGCACAGTGGCTCACCCCTCTAATCCCAGCACTTTGGGAGGCTGAGACAGGCAGATCACCTGAGGTCGGGAGTTTGAGACCAGGCTGACCAATATCTAGAAACCTCATCTCTACTAAAAATACAAAATTAGCCAGGTGTGGTGGCGCATGCCTGTAATCCCAGCTACTCGGGAGGCTGAGGCAGGAGAATCGCTTGAACCCAGGAGGCAGAGGTTGTGGTGAGCCGAGATTGTGCCATTGCACTCCAGCTTGGGCAACAAGAGCAAAACTCTGTCAAAAAAAAAAAGATACCTACTTTTCCTCCCACCCCAAGAATAAAAGAAAGTGAGATAAATGGATGTAACCTCTGCCGTGGTGAGCCAGTTTCTGATTCATCTCTGCCCAGGCTAATGTAGCTGAAGTGAAATCACTAGAGCTGTGTTTTTCGAATGGCACGTTGCAGAGTTGCATGTCTTAGTGGGGTGGGAAATCAATTCAGTGGCTGAGACCCACATTTCTTAAAAAAGAGAATAAGCATAGAGTAGAATAGAAAATATTGATGGGAATCACTTGGGGATGTGTATGTATGCTGGGTGTCAATATAAAATACATTGCCTACTATGGGTCTCAGGCAAGTTGGAGAAATATTGAGCTGGACTCTCACTCTCAAACTTTATGTGGGAAGGAATACCGGGGGAACTTCACAATGCCGGTTCTCATTCAGGGTAGGGGCCCAGGATTTGGTATTTTTATCAATTTCCAGGGAGTGCTGCTAGTCCTGGTCCCTGGACCACAATAGAGTAGGAAGGAGCTAGAGATCCACCAGCCCACTCTAGAGACGGTGGAATTTGCATGTTAAATAGCTCTCCGAGTGATTTCTAGATACACTAAAGTTAACTTTAGTGTATCTAGAAATCACTCGGAGAGCTATTTAACATGCAAATTCCACCTAACTTGTTAGGTGGGACGAGATAAATGTAAATCGCTGTAAATAAGAGAGAGGGCAGGCCTGGCATGGTGCCTCACGCCTGCTATCCTAGCACTATGGGAGGCCAAAGTGGGTGGATCACTTGAGGTCAGGAGTTCAAGACCAGCCTGGCTAACATGGGGAAACCAAAAATACAAAAATTAGCCAGAGGTGGTGGGAGGTGCCTGTAGTCCCAGCTGCTAGGGAGGCTGAGGCAGGAGAATCATTTGAACCCAGGAGGCAGAGGTTGCAGTGAGCCAAGATCATGCCACTGTACTCCAGCCTGGGCAACTGGGCATGGTAATCCTGTAATCCCAGGATTTTGGGAGGCTGAAGCAGGCAGATCATAAGGTCAGGAGTTCAAGACTATCCTGGCCAACATGGTGAAACCCCATCTCTACTAAAAACACAAAAAAATTATCTGGGCGTGGTGGTGCACCCTTGTAGTCCCAGCCACTGGAGAGGGTGGGTCTGGAGAATTGCTTGAACCCGGCTGGGAGGCAGAGATTGCAGTGAGCCGAGATCACACCATTGCACTCCATCCTGGGTGACACAGAGTGAGACTCCATGTCAGAAAAAAAAAGAAGTGAATTGCATCTGCATGCCTCTTTTGTTTTCCTGCTAGACTGAGATGCTTTGGGGCAGGTAATAACCCTAAACATCTTAGTATCTTCTGCTCCTGGATCCCAGTGTGTACCGAATATGAGGAAGACGTTAGAATTAAATTAGGAAAAGCTGCTTAGGGACGAGATGAAATAAGGCACGGGGGTAAGGCAGAGGGAGTGCAGTGGTGTGATCTCTGCTCCCCGAAACCTCCGCCTCCTGCCTGCCTCAGCCTCCTGAGTAGCTGGAATTACAGGCATGCACCACCACACCCAGCTAGTTTTTGTATTTTTAGTAGAGACAGTTTCACCATGTTGGCCAGGCTGCTCTTGAACTCCTGGCATCAAGTGATCCTCCCACCTTGGCCTCCTAAAATGCTGGGATTACAGGCATGAGCCACCATGCCCCGCCTTTTTTGAGAGATGTTTTCACCATATGTATTGAATTATTACCATGTTTATAACTTTGATGTCTCAGTAATACTCTTCTGGAAATTTATTATTGAGAAATAGTCTAAGGCCGGGCGCGGTGGCTCAAGCCTGTAATCCCAGCACTTTGGGAGGCCGAGGCGGGTGGATCACGAGGTCAAGAGATCGAGACCGTCCTGGTCAACATGGTGAAACCCCGTCTCTACTAAAAATACAAAAAATTAGCTGGGCATGGTGGTGCGTGCCTGTAATCCCAGCTACT
>NW_016107324.1:3559218-3561776 GCF_001604975.1 Cebus imitator
GGGTGTGGTGGTGGATGCCTGTAATCCCAGCTACTCAGGAGGCTGAGGCAGGAAAATCTCTTGGACCCGGGAGATGGAGGCTGCAGTGAGCCGAGATCACGCCACTGTACTCCAACCTGAGCAACAGAGCAAGACTCCATCTCAAAAGAAAAAAAAAATACCTTCAGGCTATGTGTATAATGTATAAAACATAAATGGACTTTATATTTAGACTTGGTCCCATACCCAAGATACCTCATTATGTATACGAAATATTGCAAAGTTGGGAAAAAACTTGAAATCCAAAGCACTTCTTGTCCCAAGCATTTCAGAAAAAAGATACTCCACCTGTATATTAACATGGGCTAGTATGTGGATATCAGAGGCAATCAGAGCAAGCAACAGAATGAGGGCTTATGATGGTTAAGTGGTGGAGGAAACCGTGCATGTGGATAAGATACTTGTGTTCCAGTTCTGAACCAAGTGATACCTGACGCTTACAGCATTGTTAAGAGGGCATATATTTTGGACGATGTTTGGAGTGAAACTTGTAAACAACTTAATTTGTTGGGAATAATTATAAATGAATGTTAATCTGTTAATATGAATGGTTTGGATGTGACAAAAAGGAAAGAAAAATTAAAATTCCATTGCACTCTCTCTCTTTTTTTTTTTTGAGTCAGAGTCTCGCTCTGTTGCCCAGGCTGGAGTGGAGTGCAGTGGCACGATCTCAGCTCACTGCAACCTTCACCTTCCAGGTTCAAGTGATTCTCCTGCCTCAGCTACTCAAGTAGCTGGAACTACAGGTGCACACCACCATCCCTGGCTAATTTTTTTGTATTTTTAGTAGAGATGGTTTTCACCATGTTAGCCAGGATGGTCTCGATCTCCTGACCTCGTGATCTGCCTGCCTTGGCCTCCCAAAGTGGTGAGATTACAGGCGTAAGCCACCACACCTGGCCCCATTGCACTCTCAAATGAGGTTTTTTACCCCAAAGGCTTTTTGGGGAGGATTGGTGGTAGGTGGGAGCCTTCCCCTTTAAGGTCTTGAGTGGTGAAGGAAGGGTCTAGACTCTACGTGGGCAGGTTATTTGAATATGAAGGCATTCCCCTCTTGTGAGGGAGACAGGGAATTTGTGTGTGTGTGTTTTGGGGTGTGGAGGTGTGAAGCGATGGGGGAGTGAGGATAGGGAACAAGGTAAAACTAGGAGGGATAGGGAACAAGATGAAATTAGGGTTCATTTCTGCCTAAGTGCTTGTTCTTCAGCGAGCTCACTATTGAACCTTCATTCTGAATTTTGATGTGCTTTAGTGCTTAGGTTTGTAAAATTGCTGACCCTCTCTTCCCTTCCCACCCCAGGAAGCAGGAAGACCAGATATTTCTGACCAATAAAAATTCTACTTCTGTACCAAAAAAATGTCCTAGCAAGGGGATTCTGAGAGTATTAGCACCTCAATGAAAGTGACAGACAGAGCAGGGCGATGGATCAGCTTGGGGTTGGCAGTTGCCTTCCTGGTTATTTACTTAATGAATGGTTTATTTCCTTAGCCACCTGTTTAACGGGCCTGGGATGGACTTGTCAACTAACAAAGCCCCTGATGGACAGCTTCCCTGCTGTCCTGAGGCTGAGAAGATTTCTATCTGCAGACTCTTGCATAGACTCACTCTTGGCTGCTCTCCCTCCCTGGGGTCAAACAATGAGGTCTCAGTGGTGTATTCATAGTCAAAGCCACTTTATCCTCTGGAATCCAGAGTGTCCGCCACAGGGATGCTTTTGTAGGTGGCCCCTGTTCTCCCGCCTTCCCCCAACACATAGACACCTCTGGACGTAGGACCTGCTTTGCTAGAGTCTAGCTGCGCCCTCTCTAACTTCTCTTCTCCTCCCTCTTCCATTGATAAAAACAGATTTATCTCTCAGTCTTGCTTGTCATTCAGCGATAGCATCACTCATGTTGGTGAGACTCAGTAAGTGTTAGAATTAAATTCATCATCACAGTAATGCTGTGCATTAGGGAAGTCAAGATGCTTTCACTCTTACTCTATACATAAAGATCCTAGCTCTGGAATCTGCCGCAAGTTTTGAGAAATGAAGTATAAATTAAGAGGTCCCTCAAATTTCGTAAAATGGAACGGCACTGTGAAGCCTGGGCAGTCAGCTGTGGGTGTCCTGGTGACAGCTCTGAGCTTGTAACTCAGGCTGATCTTAAAGGCACAAAGAGAAATAGATCAGCCTCAGTGTATTAACCTTGTAACAAGTACCAGGCAGGAATGTGTTCAAGAGCTGCAGGGTTGTTCTGCCCTTAAATGTGGAAGGATCTCTTCAACAATCCATTTCCAGGAACAAAAGGGAAGGACAGCCTATAGGTTAAGATATTTAAGAGGCACAGCAATCATATACAACATGTAGACTCCGTTTGATTCCTAATTTGAATGGACTGACCAGGAAGTAATTAGACAAATATATGTGTGTGTATATAAGTACATATATGTTTCTATAAAGGAATAAGAGTTAATTGTTTAGGTATGACAGTGTGACAATGAGATTATGGTTATGCTTTTTTTGTTTTTTTTTTTTTTT
>NW_016107324.1:3562606-3564399 GCF_001604975.1 Cebus imitator
GGTGAGCCGAGATCACGCCATTGCACTCCAGCCTGGGTAACAAGAGCGAAACTCCGTCTCAAAAAAAAATAAGTAAAATAAAATAAAAAAAAGATGTCATCTTCTAAAGATTACAGTTAGATATTTTTGAATCAAAGGCGGGGGGATCACGAGGTCAAGAGATCGAGACCATCCTGGTCAACATGGTGAAACCCCATCTCTACTAAAAATACAAAAACATTAGCTGGGCATGGTGGCGCGTGCCTGTAATCCCAGCTACTCAGGAGGCTGAGGCAGGAGAATTGCTTGAATCCAGGATGCGGAGGTTACGGTGAGCCGAGATCGCGCCATTGCACTCCAGCCTGGGCAACAAGAGCAAAACTCCATCTCAAAAAAAAAAAAAAAAGAACTCTTATCTAAAACTAAATAAATAGATAAGGAAATATCCTCTTGAAGGAAGTAGGGAAGGAAGTAACTGAAGAGACATTGTGTTTGCTGTGTTTGACAGAGTCTGCAGAAGGCTACAGATGTGAAAGATGTGGAAAGGTATTTACCTACAAATATTACAGAGACAAGCACCTCAAATACACCCCCTGTGTGGACAAGGGCGATAGGAAATTTCCCTGTTCTCTCTGCAAACGATCCTTTGAGAAGCGGGACCGGCTGCGGATCCACATTCTTCATGTTCATGAGAAGCACCGGCCTCACAAGGTGAGTATTAGGAGGACACATGACCCGCCATCCCATTCTCTCTCCCTTTCCAAGCTCCTGAATGCGGGGAGGCCCTCACAGGTACTAGCAGGGCTGTGGTGCCTGACCGACACCCTCTCTGAATGAGGAGAGGATAGTATTACGGAACAGGCAGTCGGGAATAGGCAGGGCGATGCACACGTGTTAGGATGCTTGCACCAACAGAGGGAGGAACATGGAGGAAGGGGTCTCCATGACCACTTAGACACGCGGATTATGAAAGATGCACAGACGTGGCCTTGAGCCAAGTCTAGAAGGACAGATGGGGTGTCTGATTTATACTGGTGGCAGGGTTAGTTGGGCTGGGAAAAGGGACAAGCTGTTCCAGGCAGGAAAGGGCCTGGCATGTGCACCTGGGAAACTGCACCTTGTCCCATATCTGTGCAGGTGTATTGACAGGTATAGGTGAGAAGGAAGCGAAGGCCCGGTCCTTCCAAAGAGCAGAAGGCTGGCCAGGCGTGGTGGTTCACACCTGTAATCCCAGCACTATGGGAGGCCAAGGCAGGTGGATCACCTGAGATTGGGAGTTCAAGACCAGCCTGACCAACATGGAGAAACCCCATCTCTACTAAAAACACAAAAAGTAGCCAGGTGTGGTGGCACATGCCCATAATCCCAGCTACTTGGGAGGCTGAGGCAAAAGAATTGCTTGAATCCAGGATCACGCCACTGAACTCCAGCCTGGTCAATGAGCGAAACTCCGTTTCGGAAAAAAAAAAAAAAAAGAGTAGAAGGCCTCTACAGAAGGCCGAGGATTGTGAAAGACAGAAAAGCAATAATGGCAATAGGGAGCCATCTTCTGCCATTCCAGATTCCTGGATGCTGTGCTAGGCTTAGTGCAAAAAAAGTACAGGATACCCTTGGGCTTAATGAAAAGGAGGACGCGGCTTGGACACAGAGGTATTCTTGCTTGACTGTTGGCCTTGCCGGAACTAGCTCAGGCAGCTACGACCTTGAGCCCATTTTCCTTTTTTGAAAATTGAGAGGCCATGCACAGTGGCTCATGCCGGTAATCCCAGCACTTTGGGAGGCCAAGGTGGGTGGACTACCTGAGGTCAGGAGTT
>NW_016107324.1:3565779-3577497 GCF_001604975.1 Cebus imitator
AAAAAAAAAAAAAAAAAAAAATCACTGTTTTGTATAGTATTTAAGAGCATAAACTTGGCCAAGGTTCAAATCTTGCTTCTGGTGCTTACTTAGCTATGCCACCCTGAGCAAGTCCATGAACTCCTCCGTTAGTTTCCACATTGATAAATTGGGGGACAAGAGTCTTTACCAAGTTGTTGGATAACATCAGTAAGATATGGGAGCCACGGTGGCTCGGGCCAGTTGTCCTGGCGCTTGAGGAGGTGTGGCTATGCGTTCAAGGCCAACCTGGGCAAAATAAGAACCTCTCATTCATTAAAAAAAAAAAAAAAAAAAAAAATCAGTAAGTTATATAAAATATAAAATCCTTGTAACAGTGCCTGGCACAACGTAAAAGTACTACTGGAATGTTAGCTACTAGTATTACTACTTTAATCTGTAAAGGATGCTGCCGATGCAGCTTTCTATAGGAGCACTGCAGAAGTGGCGTCTAGTCTATGTTACACAGAATATAGAGTTGTGAAAACAGAGGCGTGAATCACATGGTTAGGAGTTGCTATAATAGGAACAATAGGTTGACCATGCTTTAGACATATGACACCAAAATAGCTCATGTCCTGTTTCGATGATATACATCTGTGCTGTGGCTATTTCAGTTAGTAAGGATGAAGGAAAGTTGAAGAATTCAGTTCTGAGATTGCATTAGCCACATTTTAAGTGCTCACTGGCTACAGGTGGCTAGTGACTCCCAAGCTGGACAGCGGGGGTACAGAATATTCCCATCATCGCTGAAAGTCCTGTTGGAAAGCACTGATAGATTATGTTTCTGTCACTGAGTCATTCACACTTTTTACCGTAAAGCCATAAAAGGAGTAGAGGCTGTCCTACAGCTGCTTCTTAGCCTCTCAAAGAGGCATAAAACATTGAGTCTACCAGATCGGGGCAACCAATACCTCTAAAGTGTGTGCCAATAGAATGAAAATAATCAGCATAGAAAAACACTGCTGAGCCGGGCGCAGTGTCTCATGCCTGTAATCCTAGCACTTTGGGAGGCCAAGGCAGGTGGATCACCTGAGGTCAGGAGTTTGAAACCAGCCTGGTCAACATGGAGAAACACCATCTCTACTAAAAATACAAAGAATAGATGTGCATGGTGTTGTGCCTGTAATTCCAGCCACTTGGGAGGCTGAGGCACTAGAATCACTGAGGCAGAGGTGGCAGTGAGCCGAGATTGCACCACTGCACTCCAGCCTGAGTGATGGAGTGAGACACTGTCTCAAAACAAAACCTACAAACCATCTTTCAAAAGCTTAAATTCAAATGAAGAAGAAGAAGAAAACCACTAAGGTTTTTTTTTACAACCACTGACTTATGCAAAGACTGGTTGGTAATAGCTTCTTCTTCTGTAATGCAGCTTGTCTTGAAGTGTGACCCTAGGATCACCTGCATCAGAATTGCTTATTTAAATGCAGGCTCCTGGGTCTCATGTCAGACTTACTGGGTCACTCTCTTTTGGGTAGAGTTGGCAATCTGCTTCTTTTTTTGAGAGAGAGTCTTACTCTGTCGCCCAGGCTGGAGTGCAGTGGTGCCATCATAACTCATTGTGGCCTTGACCTTTTCGGCTCAAGTGATCCCCCCACCTCAGCTTTCCACATAGCTGGGTCCACAGGTGCACACCACCATGCCTAGATAATGTTTTTTACTTTTTGTAGGGGTGCGGTGTTGCTATGTTGCCCAGGCTGGCAATCTGCTTTTTTTTTTTTTTTTGAGACAGAGTCTCACTCTGTCGCTCTGGCTGTAGTGCAGTGGCACAGTAATGGCTCATTGCAACCCCCACCTCCTGGGTTCAAGAATTTCTCCAGTTTCAGCCCCTCAAGTAGCTGAAATTACAGGTGCGCACTACCATACCCGACTAATTTTTGTATTTTTAGTAGAGGTGGGGTTTCACCATGTTGGCCAGGCTGGTCTCAAACTCCTGACCCCAGGTGATCCTCCCGTCTTGGCCTCCCAAAGTGCTGGGATTACTGGCGTGAACGACAGTGCCTGACCAGCCATCTGCTTTTCTAAAAACTAGACCTCCAGATAATCTTAGCCACTGAAGAACCACTGTTCTAACATCCAATGCTTCTCAAAACCAGCCAGAAGGACAAGTCAGTGGAATCCTTTTGGATTAATGCTACTGCTGATGACCAGGCCTCAAAACCCAAGGTTCGTCCATAAGGATGAACGACAATGAAATTAACCGCTTAGTTTAACTGGTTGGCCACGTCATGGAGGCTGACTTTTTCATGTGCTCTGTGTTTCTCTTCTCTGCAGAGGTTCACAGCCTCCAGCATACTCCGCACACACATCAGGCAGCACTCTGGGGAGAAGCCCTTCAAATGCAAGTACTGTGGTAAATCATTCGCATCCCATGCTGCCCATGATAGCCATGTCCGACGTTCACACAAGGAGGATGAGTGCTGCTCCTGTAGCATCTGTGGGAAAATGTTCTCAGATCAAGAAACATTCTACTCCCACATGAAGTTTCATGAAGACTGTTAGCCCTGCCAGGCACAGTGGCTCATGCCTGTAATCCCAGCACTTTGGGAGCCCAAGGCAGGTGGATCACTCAAGTCCAGGAGTTCCAGACCAGCCTGGGCAACATGGTGAAACCCCGTCTCTACCAAAAAACTACAAAAATTAGCCAGGGATGGTGGCACATGCCTGGGGTCCCAGCTACTTGGGCAGTTGAGGCGGGAGGATGGTTTGAGCCCAGGAAGCAGAGGTTGCTATGAGCTGAGATCGCCCCACTGCTTCTCAGCCTGGGTGACAGAGCCAGACCCATCTCAAAAAAACAAAAACCACTAGCCCTCAGAGCGTGGAGACACTGTGAAAACAAGGGATTCAGATTCTCTCTATTTCTTATGGGTTATAGAAGTCTCTGCAGTTCAGGAACTAGGAATATAGTCCTAGTTTTTGTGATGAAAAGGTGGCTTTTTCTCTACTAAATAGTGTATATATATATATATATATAGCCTTGTGTATATATATATATATATATATATATATATACACACACACAGGTGATGACCACATAGTATGTTTTGTGTGTGTGTGTATATATATATATATATATATATATATATACACACAAACTGGTCCCACCATGTTACCCAGGCTGGTCTCAAACTCATGGTCTCAGCTGATCCTCTCGTCTCAGCCTCCCAAAGTACTGGGATTACAGGTGTGAGCAACTGCTGCAGGCCTAGAACAAATTCCCTAAGAATTCACTTATTATACTGTGCACTTGGCAGAAACAAAAACAAACAAAAATGCCACTAAGTAAATTAATTAATAAAGAAGTAAATATTAATTTAAAGACAGGCATGGTGGCACATACTTGTAGTCCCAGTTGCTTGGGAGGCCAAGGCAGGAGGATCCCTTGAGCTCAGGAGTTTAAGGCTGTAGTGCTCTATGATCGATCACACTTGTGAGTAGCCAATGCACTCTAGCCTGGAAACATAGCAAGAGTCCCCCCTCTAAAAAACTACATAAATAAATTAAATAAAAATAAAAATGTGGCCAGGCACAGTGGCTCATGGCTGTTAATCTCAGCACTTTGGGAGGCTAAGGTGGGCAGATCGGTTCAGCCCAGGAATTCCAGACCAGCTTGGACAACATGATGAAACCCTATCTCTACAAAAAAATACAAAACATTAGTTGTGTATGGTGGCACATGCCTGAAGCCCCAGCTACTCAAGAGACTGAGGTGAAAGGATCAGTTGAGTCTGGGAGGTAGAGGCTTCAGTGAGCCATGATGGTGCACAACCTGGGTGACAGAATGAGACCCTGTCCCAAATAAATGATAACTCATTCAAGTCAGCTTCATTAGTATTGTAACTGTCCTCAGACATGAATTAATATTCCATCTTTATTTTGATTAAACACTGTTCCTACCCCTCCCCATCACGTGACAAATGCCAGTTAATGTGTTTAACTCCAAACAAAGTTACTTGAAGGGCACAGAAGTTATTTGTCCTACCATCTGTGACATTAAGTAACTGGGGAAGAAACATAATCAAATGAAGAAAGGTTTTAAAAAAAAATACTGATGTTGCTCTAGATGTAAACCTGATTTCATTACTGATGAATAGGTAGTATAAAACAAACAGGATATGTTTGGGGTTTTTTCTAATTAGTTGGGTTTTCCTAATATAGGGTGCAGTGCACATACAAACACACAGAGAGAGGCCGACTGAAAAGAAAAATGTGCTCTGCATGGTATCCTATGGCTCATGCAAGTGTTTGGGGAATGTGTTTTTTTCTAATGTGCACAGAGACCTCAGACTCATCTCATCTCACATGTGGATCATAATCGCCAACAACTATCGAGCATTAACCCTGTTAGATGATTCCTCACTTTACAGATGAGGAAATTGAGACAGAGAGAGATGAAAGAAGTGGGGCAAGCTGATTTGCCTCTAAGAGGCAAAGTCAGGTCTTCCCAGCTCTAGAGCCCAGCCTCCTAACTAGCTTCTGTGCCTGGTTTATGGACCCTGTTAAGAAAGTAGCATTTTTCAGAGCAGGGTGCAGTGAGCTCTGCCTGTAATCCCAGTATTTTGGGAGGCCAAGGCGCCTGGATAACCTGAGGTCAGGAGTTCGAGACCAGGCTGGCCAACATGGCAAAATCCCTCCTCTACTAAAAAAAAAAACAAAAATTAGCTAGGTGGTGTGGTACGCACCTGTAATCCCAGCTACTTGGGAAGCAGAGGCAGGAGAATCACTTTAACCCGGGAGGCGGAGGTTGTGGTGAGCTGAGATGTTGCCACTGTACTTCAGCCTGGGTGACAGAGCCAGACTCTGTCTCAAAAAAAGGAGAAAAAAGAAAATAGCATTTTTCTGAAGACTACGCATCCCATTCTTCCCTATATTAAGTCAAGCAACAACAGATTTAAATATCCACATGGAAGATTTGAGACCAGAATGAGCAGGAAAAAAGTGCTTCGAAGGCAGCCACAGCTGCTGAGAATCTGTCCCGTCCCAGCCGTGTTTCTGCTGGCTGCCTGGGGATTTGCTGCACCCTCCACCCATGGCCACAAATGGAGCAAATTCAATATGGAACAGATGCCCCTTCCGGAGGGAGGCTCCCAGCTCTAGCAGAGTCCTTTGAGAGAGAGATATAGTGCAGGTGGAAAAGCAGTGACAGATTCTACTCTAGGGAATTCTTTGCTGCCTTGCTGAGGTCTGAGTAATTTATCCTAATGGGAATGTGCCCTGTTGTTTTAGGACTGTTTTACTTCATGTTAATTAAGTCAGAACAATGGTCTTTCGAAGAGATGGGGGCTCATTGTGTAATTAGGCAGCCTTTCCTTAACTGCTGGTTCAAAATGTATTGCTTGAAACATTTTCTTACTGTTATGGGTTTAAACATTATTTTTAAATCAAATAGTAAAACAAACCATCAGAAACTGGTGATCTTGGAGAAACCCCATCTCTAAAAAAATAATAAATAATATAAAAACCAAAATCACTCTTCCCGAACTACTCTTTGAGGGGGGAGGGGTGGAAAAAAATTAAAAAAAAAAAATTTTAATTGGAGTGATCCCAATTTTTCCACTAGTTAAATAATTCAAATCAACAACTTCATTCTTTGAACTAGAATAGCAACAAAGAGACGTAGGGTATTTATTACCCTTTTCTAACAGCCATTCAAATGCATGCATGCCAATAACTGAATAATCAAATAATAGGATAATGCATCCAATACTAACTAGAAAATTTGAGGTACCATTTCATGTAATCTTACCTGTTTACTCAAAGTTTTGGTCATATTGATAGGGTTACATATTAGAACTTTTAATTTGGGAAGTACAGTCATTCATGAGGTAACATCTTTTTATAGAAATACCCTGAAGCTCTCTTATGTTCTTTTTTAATGTATATTCCCAACCTCAGGTCATCCTTCCACCTTGGCCTCCCCAAGTGTTGGAAACACAGGCATGAGCCACTGCACCCAGTCAGAATTACCTTTTTAAAAATAAATTTTGGCCGGGCGCGGTGGCTCAAGCCTGTAATCCCAGCACTTTGGGACGCCGAGGCAGGTGGATCACGAGGTCAAGAGATCGAGACCATCCTGGTCAACATGCTGAAACCCCGTCTCTACTAAAAATACAAAACATTAGCTGGGCGTGGTGGCGCATGCCTGTAATCCCAGCTACTCAGGAGGTTGAGGCAGGAGAATTGCCTGAGCCCAGGAGGTGGAGGTTGCGGTGAGCCGAGATTGCGCCCTTGCACTCCAGCCTGGGTAACATGAGTGAAACTCCGTCTCAAAATAAATAAATAAATAAATTTTATTGTTTATATTTAAGGTGAAGATTCTTGATACTTATTTTTTAAAGTGGGATAAATTGTGCTTTAACATGATGTAAATTGCTGGTGGGGCACGGTGGCTCACTCCTGTAATCCCAGCACTTTGGGATGCCAAGACCTGCGGATCATGAGGTCGGGAGTTCCAGACCATGCTGGCCAACATGGTGAAACCCCATCTCTATTTAAAAAAATACAAAAAAAAAAAAAAAAACCAAGAAAAAAAATTCTGTAAATTGCATCGTAGGTTCATAAAATTCATCCTGGGTTTATTTCTAGCACAGTACTTTCTATTGAAAGCAGCTTTCTATCAAGAAAATCTATTGGCCGGGCGTGGTGGCTCACACCTGTAATCCAAGCACTTTGGAGGCCAAGGCGGGTGGATCACCTGAGGTCGGGAGTTCAAGACCAGCCTGACCAACATGGGAAAACCCCGTCTTTAAAAAAAAAAAAAAAAAAAAGAACACCTATCAAAGGGGATGGAATCCCATTCTTCATTTTCAAGAATTGTTTTAAAAAGTGCTCTTCCAGCCGGGCACGGTGGCTTACACCTGTCATCCCAGCACTTTGAGAGGCCAGGGTGAGTGGATCACAAGGTCAGGAGATCAAGACCATCCTGGCCAACATGGTGAAACCCCGTCTCTACTAAAAACACAAAAATTAGCTGGGTGTGTCAGTGTGTGCCTGTAATCCCAGCTACTCGGGATGCTGAGGCAGGAAAACCGTTTGAACCAGGAAGTCGGAGGTAGCCAAGATTGTGCCACTGCACTCCAGTCTGGTGACAAAGCTAGACTCCATCTCAAAAAAAAAAAAAAAAAATAGTTCTTCCATTTGCTTCTGTGTAGGAAAGTTAGGCGGTGGGGGTCGGAACTCAGGTAATCCTCCAGTCTTAGCCTTCCGAGTAGCTGGGACTACAGGCATGTGCCACCATGTCTGGCCAATTTATTTTTTAAATAGAGATGGGGGTGTCACTTTGTTGCCCAGGCTGGCCTCTAGCTCCTAGGCTCAATCGATCCTCCTGCTTTGTCTTCCCAAAGTGCTGGGATTACAGGTACAAGCCACTACGCTGGGCCCATTTGTCTTCTATCTATTAGGTATCGCTATATCAATTATTTAAGTGTTAATAATAAAAATATTAGCCGGGCGCGGTGGCTCAAGCCTGTAATCCCAGCACTTTGGGAGGCCGAGGTGGGTGGATCACGAGGTCAAGAGATCGAGACCATCCTGGTCAACACGGTGAAACCCCGTCTCTACTAAAAATACAAAACAGTAGCTGGGCATGGTGGCGCATGCCTGTAATCCCAGCTACTCAGGAGGTTGAGGCAGGAGAATTGCCTGAACCCAGGAGGTGGAGGTTGTGGTGAGCCGAGATCGTGCCATTGCACTCCAGCCTGGGTAACAAGAGTGAAACTCCGCCTCAAAAAAAAATTATGTAAAATTTTTCTTACATAATATATTATTTTTTCAGTTCTTTGGGTTTTTTTTTTTTTTTTTTGAGACAGAGTCTGTTTCTGTCACCCAGGCTAGAGTGCAGTGGCATGATCTCTGCTCACTGCAACCCCAGCCTCTCAGGCTCAAATGATTCTCCTGCCTCAGCCTCCCTAGTAGCCAGACTCACAGGAGCACACCACTATGTCCGGCTAATTTTTTGTATTTTTGGTGGAAACAGGGTTTTACCACATTGCCCAGGCTGGTCTTGAATTCATGAGCTCAAGTGATCCATTGGCCTCAAACTCCCAAGGTGCTGAGATTTCAGGAGTGAGCCACTGTGCCCAGTCTTTTTATTTATGTACTTATTTTAAACAGACAGGGTCTTGCTTGGTTTTCCAGGCTGATGTGCAGTGGCCATTTTAGCCCACTCAAAATTCTGGGCTCACGGTATCCTCCCTCCTCAGTCTCCTGAATAGCTGGGGGGTGGGGTGGGCTTCCATTATTAACCAATGCACATACTGAGATGCAGCCAGAGAATGCAGAGAAAAAGCAGTGCACAACAAAATCACTCATTTTATCCACATTAAGCTTGCTTTGGGGGACAGTAGGATTTTGTTTTTTTCCTTTGGAAAAGTTTCCTGAACCTTACTGCTACAAGGCTGTGCTGACCTGACTTAGGAAAGGCCCTCCAGAGCTCTCTAGGTGAATTCCACTCCCCTGAATTATCTAAAGGTGCCAGAGCCAAATTCTCTTAAATTTGATTTTGAATCTATCTTCCACTAAAACTGTACAGGGTATCTTCCAAGGCTGCTGTTCTAGATTCTCCTCAGAGGGAACCTGCTATCCCTATTTCCCAGTTCTTAACTATTATACCAAATCCTGGCTAGGCGAGGTGGCTCATATCTGTAATCCCAGCACTTTTGGAGGCCAGTGGATCACCTGAGGTTGGGAGTTTGAGACCAACCTGACCAACATGGAGAAACCCAATCTCTACTAAAAGTACAAAATTAGCCAGGTGTGGTAGCACATCACTGTAATGGCAGCTACTCAAAAGGCTGAGGCAGGAGAATCACTTGAGCACAGGAGATGGAGGTGGTGGTGAGCTGAGATCATGCCACTGCACTCCAGCCTGGGCAAAGAGAGTAAAACTCAAAAAATATATATATGTATATATTATACCAAATCGCCTCAGCCCTAAAACACCCTCAAAGTGGGTCTCTCTATTCCTGATGATGACAGGGCCTGAGGCAGGCGGATCACGAGGCCAGCCGGGCCAACATGGTGAAACCCTATCTCTAAAAATAATAATAATAATAATTTTTTTAATTAAAAAAAAGATAACAGGGGGTCTGAAATCTTTCCGATTTCAAGAGCTGTTGTGACATGGAATTCTAGTCTTCTGCATGTGCCCAAGGAGAGGACTACAGTGACTGGGAAGGCCAGTGCAAAGACAGTGCTCCAACATAAAGCCAAGGCTCCTTGGGCTCTCCTGGCTCTGGCCACCTGGGAGTTTTAAGCCTGCAGACTCAAGTGCCCAGTAGAGTTTGGAGAAAGAAGACCCTTGAACACTGCTAGCCAGGAACTTTTGCAATTGCCAATTTATGAATTGCAAAGGCCCCTCCTGTTTCATCAGTAACCTGGATACTTACATGCAATTGTTTTTTCAAGATGTGGCAAGATTTGAGAGGGAGAGAAAATAAATATGAAGAAATGGATGTGGTTGGGTGCTGTGGCTCACACCTGTAATCCCAGCACTTTGGCATAGG
Organism: Cebus imitator; assembly: GCF_001604975.1. Taxonomy (NCBI): domain Eukaryota; kingdom Metazoa; phylum Chordata; class Mammalia; order Primates; family Cebidae; genus Cebus; species Cebus imitator. Next base: position 3,575,304 of record NW_016107324.1, read on the forward strand.
TACTGGGAATTGCTCGGGTGAGGGGTGCACCAAAATTTCAGAAATCACCACTAAAGAGCTTACCCATGTAATCAAAAACCACCTGTTCCCCCAAAAGTAGTGAAATTAAAAAAAAAAAAAAAAGGCCAGGTTCAGTGGCTCACGCCTGTAATCCTAGCACTTTGGGAAGCCAAGGTGGAAGCATCTTTGAGACCAGGAGTTCAAGACGAGCCTGGGCAACAGGGGGAAACCCTGTCTCTACAAAATACAAAAAAATTTAGCTGGGCATGGTGGCTCATGCCTGTAATCCCAGCACTTTGGGAGGCCGAGGCGGGTGGATCACGAGGTCAAGAGATCGAGACCATCCTGGGCAACAGGGGGAAACCCTGTCTCTACAAAATACAAAATAATTAGCCAGGTATGGTGCAGTGCACCTGTAGTCCCAGCTACTTTGGACGCTGAGGTGGGAGGATCACTTGGGCCCAGGAGGTCGAGACTGCGGTGAGCTATCACCGTACCACAGGCACTCCAGCTTGGGTGACAGATGACAGAGTGAGACCCTGTCTCAAAAAAAAATTTTTTTTTTAAAGTTTAGACGATAAATCTTATGTGTATTTTACCACCATTTAAAAAATACTTTCAAAGAATAAGACCAATGACAGATGCTACAAGTGGACAAACTGTATGAATCCTGGGGCTCTAAAGGTACCACCCCGGGGGACGGCATTTCCCCAGCTCTGAGAGGCTTTTCCCCGGCTGTCTGATCTTTGTTCCTAGCTCTTCCTATCCAATCCCAGCACTGATGGTAGGGTAAGGGCTGCACATTCCCCACTCCCGGGAGAAGCTTCACTTTTCAGAGTGTTTACTCCAGGCCCTCTCTCTAAGTGGCTACCTGTCAGTTTCCATTTCAGCTCTACCTCTCTACTTTCAGGACTGCTGACCACCGACTGACATACTACCTGTATTGATTCTCTAAGAGCTGTCAAGGTGGAGGGAAAGACTATTCTAAGGCAGCCCTGAGCTCTTAGCTGAGTGGGATCATAAAATGCGCCCATTAAAGGAGTTTCATTCAATAACAATCTTTGCAAAAGTAAATGGACATCAGTCTCCCACCCCCACAACTAATACAGAGGCCATTATCAATGGGCAGAGAGCACTGAAGTGTGGCAGTATCAGTTTCCACATTTTCAAATGATTCCTTTAATGAAAAGCTGCATTCTTTTCAGGCCATAAAACACCAAGGAAAAGTCTATTCATTTAGCTATTGTACATATTAGCTTATTTATTTATGGCTAATGCTGCCATCAGCATTCCCTGGGTGTAGAGTTAACTCAATGATTGGTTGATAAATTGCTAAAAAGCAGAGAGTTTGAAATTGGCTATCATGCTATCATGCAGGGTGATTTAGTTTGTTTTGTCATTTCAAATACAAACTCACTGTATTTATACTCTATTTAAAAAGTGTTTTGGCTGGGCATGGTGGCTCACGCCTGTAATCCAAGCACTTTGGAGTCCAAGGTGGGCGGATCACCTGAGGTTGGGAGTTCAAGACCAGCCTGACCAACATAGTGAAACCCCATCTTTAAAAATAAATAAATAAATAAAATAAAATAAAAAATTTTTAAGTGTTTTATATTCGCATGCCTATCTGATCCAGAGCGCACAAAGATTGATTTTCAACCACGTGCTTAGGAAATAAGCATATTGTCATCATTTTACCAAAAGAGAGATAACGTCCATTAGCTTTTGGAAGTAGATCTTCACCACCAAATTGTGGACTCTTCTATTGCAAAAATCATCGTCTCATTCTATCCCTCTCTTGCTCCCTCCCTCCCTCCCATCCTTCTCTCATTAAATAAATACTGAGCATCTAGTAGGATCATCTCAGCAGTTTTATGTCTTGCACAGCAGGGACTCCACGGTTGTTGAGACAATCTACTTTGGGGAAAAAATAGTTCCCCAATGAGACAAGTCATGAATGGATCTAGGAAAACAATTGAGACTCTACACCTTGATGTTTCTGAAAATCAAGGTTTAGAACATCATTTCCTATTTGTACAATTCTACAGATACTGCACTTAAAAATGTCCACTTGTGGCCGGGCGCGGTGGCTCACGCCTGTAATCCCAGCACTTTGGGAGGCCGAGGCGGGTGGATCACGAGGTCAAGAGATCGAGACCATCCTGGTCAACATGGTGAAACCCCGTCTCTACTA
>NW_016107324.1:3577607-3580545 GCF_001604975.1 Cebus imitator
AAAAAAAAAAAAAAAATGTCCACTTGTATTTACTTGATAATGGCTGATGTGGAAATGGTAAAAGATACGAATAATGAAATGTTGATAGTAAAATGTGTTCTTTCATTAAATTACCTCCTTTCCTTTGTTAGTTGAGATATACATGTAAAAATCTGAAAGAAACGACAAAGCAAGGCCCTAAAGGTCGCTTGCTAGACCTTCAAAATTATGTTCTGCCAAAACAAATGGAGCAGAAGGAGGGCTGCCTGTCAGCCCACAGCAGAATCACTAATTGCAGTTTACAAATCTGAGAACCCTGCAAGGCCTGGTCCCAAGGATACTCTAACTTTCATGTCCAGCAGGCGCGTCAGCTCCTGAAGTACCTGCGGTCCTCTGATGTTCCTCCCCTCTCCCGGTTCCTGGGGTACTTTTATAGGCTTCCTGCATTCAAGCTGTAAATGTTTGTGCCCTGCCCTCTTGTCACTGTGCTCTCTGTCCCTCCATAGTCTCCTGCACTGCCATAGCTTGCTTTGATTGCCATCTGTACACTGACAACTCCTACCTACATTTTGATATGTCTTTCTATGCGGAAGCTCTACTTGTGTGTCTTAGAGGAAACTGACTTTGACATGTCCAAAACTAATCTCAAGATCTTTCCTGCAAACCTGACAGTGCCTCCACCCCATCCCCAGGTACCTACCTGAGGAATGGCACCACTGTCTACTGCTGTAGCAAGCTGGTTGTCACACCTCACATCCAGTTCATGCAATTTGTCTCAGAAGCCTAAGGCCCTCATCTCAACCCAGGCCATAAAATAGCTTTTGTATCTGTTCCTGCCCCAATCCAGATCATTTTCTTCCCAGCTAGAGGCATCTTTTCAAAACACAATGTTATCACTCCTTTGCTTAAGATCCCTCCTTTTTTTTCTTTTTGATACAGCGTCTCTGCCTGGAGCGGTAGCACAGTCATGGCTGACTGCAGCCTCTACTCCTGGGCTCAGGTGATCCTCCCACCTCAGTCTCCCAAGTAGCTGGGACTACAGACACATACTCAGCTAATGTTTACATTTTTGTAGAGATAAAGTCTCACTCTATTGCCCAGGCTGATCTTGAACTCCTGGGCTCAAATGATCCTCCTGTCTCAGCCTCCCTAAGCGCTGGGATTACAGGCATGAGCCACCGTATCTGGCCTCAAGGCCTTGTAAAAGCTTCACATTTGTAGTCCAAAATACATATATATATATGTATTTTGAGACAGAGTTTTGCTCTGTCATCCAGGCTGGAGTGCAATGGCATGGTGTCAGCTCACTGCAACCTCCACCTTCCAAGTTCAAGAATTCTCCTGTCTCAGCCTCCCAAGTAGCTGGGATTATAGGCACCCTCCACCACACCTGCCTAATTTTTGTATTTTTAGTAGAAATGGGTTTTCACCATGTTGGCCAGGCTGATATTGAACTCCTGACCTTGTGATCTGCCTGTCTCGGCCTCCCAAAGTGCTGGAATTACAGGTGTGAGCCACTGCACCCAGCCTCTGTAGTCCAAAATCTTTAACACTAACCTACAAGGCCTTGTCTCTTCCTCCAGTGTATTCTTGGGCTCTCTTCAGAAGTCTGTTGTGGGCACATTAGCTTTTTTCCTGTTTTTTTTTTCTTTTTTTTTTTTTTTTTGAGACGGAGTTTCACTCTTGTTGCCCATGCTGGAGTGCAATGGCGTAATCTTGGCTCACCGCAACCTCCATCTCTTGGATTCAAGCGATTCTCCTGCTTTAGCCTCCCAAGCAGCTGGGATTACAGGCATGTGCCACCACATCCAGCTAATTTTGTATTTTTAGTAAAGATGGGGTTTTGCCTTGTTGGTCAGGCTGATCTCGAACTCTCGACCTCAAGTGATCTGCCTGCCTCAGCCTCCCAAAGTGCTAGGATTACAGGCATGAGCCACCATATCTGGCCTGCTTTCTTCCAGTTAACAACCCAAACTGCTTTCTGCTTCAGGGCCTTGCTTATGATATCTTTTCTGCCTAGAATACTCCCCACTCTTCTGGAATCTAGCTCTGAGGGCTGACAGCCTGGAGTGGGATCCAGGCTCCACCATTTAACCAACTGTATGACCTTAACTTCTGTAGTCATTAATCTCTTACCTGTAAAATGGGGTAAATAATAGTACTTACCCGATTGGGCTATGGGCTATGGTAAGGATTATGTAAGATCCTGTACACACTCTTATACTTAATGCAGTGACTGTCTTTAGTGTTCAATAAATGTTAGCTATTACTGTCAATATTATTTCCTTCTGTGTCCCCAACAAGCATGTTGGCCTGTACATAATTGGTGGCTCAATGAATAATTGTGAAATGAATGAATGAATGTGTGAACAATGAGATCTAGGCTTCCCTTTGTTGTCATTACTTTGAAACTAAAATATCCCTAAGAGTGACAGCAGCCACCCAGGGCACATGACAGCGTGAAGAAAGGGAGACTCAGAGCAAAAGGACAAATGAGGAAGCATGATGTACGAAGACAAACATAGGAAAGACAATGTAATGATGTCCTGAGACCTTCTGCCGGGAGCTTGTATGTCTGCTGTTCTCCACTGAGTGTGCACAAAGAGACGACAGCCCAAGAAACTGACCAGTTGACCTATGACAGTGGGCACGGGGGATCAGAAGTAAGATGGGAACGTATTTATTCAATCAATGACATGTATGGTGCTGGATGTGCTGGAGATGCCAAGCACAGTGGGTTTTTGGTGCAGTTAAAGAAGGTGATGCTTCTAGAATCATCAGACCATGATCTACCTGCGTAAAGGTCTTGTCACTCTTGTGTATTCTCAAACTCACTGGTAATGAAAAGATATGAGCACACCCATTCTGTGAAACCTATAGACTGGCACAATACTTTAGTAAGCAATTAAGCAGTGTGCACCAAAAGGTCTGCAGTCTTTTTTTTTTTTTTTTTTTTTTT
>NW_016107324.1:3582000-3585220 GCF_001604975.1 Cebus imitator
GGGGGGGGGGGGGGGGGGCAGCACGGCAGATTCTCAGGAATATGATAACGGCTCCCAGGGATCCTGGAGCAGATGCCCCCAGGCAGGGCCGGCAGATGGCCAGGACTCCCTCCCGCGGTTGCGTCCCCGGGGAGCCCCGGCCACCTCGGGCTCCGCTTCCCCCTCCTTTTCTGGTCTCGAGTGGGAGTCGATCTGGTCTCTGCTCTGACACTAACGTCATCCCTCCCCACCAGTTAGGGGCACTGGGAGCGGAGGCCCCAGCGCAGTCCTTCCGCGTCTCTGTGAAAGCCTCAGGGAGACTTCTAGGGGGACGCCTAAGGTCACCGCGGCGAAGGCCCTCGAGGGTCTGGAGGGGCTGTTTGAAGCCTTTCGAGCCTAATCAGAGCTCTACATCAGAGGGCATTTAATTGGCCTTGAAATTTCCGATCTATTCCCAAATTCAACACACTTTAAAAAACGTGCATTGAGAGAGGCACCGGGCAAGAAGAGGTGCCGACACAGGGACCCTAGCTCAAGTCCCCAACCCTTCTCGGGATTTGGGAGCCTCAAGCCCCGCCCCTTTGCCCCTCGCATCCACCCCATGCAGCCCAGCAGAGGCCGAGGGTCCTGCCAGCCTCAACCCGACCCTGCCACCAGCGCTCCTGGGGCACGCGCGTTCCAGGCTCTTGGGGCACGTGTTGGACGCCAGCGCCCTTCCTGCGGCCCCGGCCGCTTCTTGAACCTGACAGCCTCTAGGGAAGCGAGAGGGAGGGCTAATTTGGAGAGGAGCAAATTCCTTATATTTAAAATAACGTTTTTTTTCTCCTAGCCTTCCAAAAATAACATTGCAGCCAACCTATACCCAGCTAGAGATAATCACTCTCCAGCCTCTGCCATCCAGGTGTTTTTTCTTTTCACCAGAAACTGTTCTGTAAACAGCTTTCCCCCCACTTAGTGTGTAGTGAGCATTTCCTGTTGATAGTATTCTCCGGTAAAATGACTTTAAGCTTGGCTGGGCGCAGTGGCTTATGCCTGCAATACATGCACTTCAGGAAGCTGAGCGGGGCGGATAACGAGGTCTGGATATCCAGACCGTCTTGGCCAACATGGTGAAACCCCGTCTCTACTAAAAATACAAAAAATTAGCTGGGCGTTGTGGCGCGCACCTGTGTAGTCCCAGCTACTCGGGCAGCTGAGGCATGAGAATCACTTGTACCTAGGAAGCGGAGGTTGCAGTGAGCTGCATCACTGTACTCTGGCCTGGGCGACAGAGTGAGACTCCATCTCAAAAAAAAAAAAAAAAAGAAAAAAGAAAAAAAAAAACCTTTAAACGAGCCCATTGAAGTCCACCAAAAAGATTACCATGATTTAGACTCAATCGACTATTGTTAGACATTTAGGTAGCTTACAATTTTTGAGTACAAATAGCTAAACATCTGTGTAGATTAAATGATATACCTACATTCCGGACTGTTTTCCACGTGAATAAATTTTTAGACGCGAACAAATGGGAGAAAACATAGGTAAGGAAAGGAAAGGTTTGGGCCCAGGTGTTCTGAGGATAGCACAGTGACAGCACAGAAACAGTAGCTCTTTCTTTCTTTCTTTCTTTCTTTCTTTCTTTCTCTCTCTCTTTCTTTCTTTCTTTCTTTCTTTCTTTCTTTCTTTCTTTCTTTCTTTCTTTCTTTCTTTCCTTCTTTCTTTCTTTCTTTTTCTTTCTCTCTTTCTTTCTTTCTTTCTTTTCTTTCTTTCTTTCTTCTCTCTTTCTGTTTCTTTCTTTCTCTTTCTTTCTTTTCTTTCTTCTTTCTTTCCTTCTTTTCCTTCTCTTCCTTCCTTCCTCCCTTCTTTCCTTTCCTTCTTCCTTCCTTCCTTCCATCTCTGCTCCCGCAACCTCCGCCTCCCGGGCTCAAGCGATCCTCCCAGGCCAACCTGCCAAGTAGCTGGGATTACAAGCGTAAACCTCCACGCCCGGATGATTTTTGTATTTTTAGTAGAGACGGCTCTCATTGGCTAGGCTGGTCTGGAACTCCTGGTCTCAAGCAATCCTCCCGCCTCTGCCTCCCAAAGTGTTAGGATTACAGGCGTGAGCCGCTGCGCCCACCTCCTTGTCACCGTCTTGATTTATCCTGTTGCTTCCTGTCCTTCCAATAATTATTATTCAGAGCTGAGCTGGATAAACAGGGACCTGATTTCACCAGGACGAACGGTGACAGAGGTTTCCCCCTTAGGAAACCTAGCCCAGAGCCCCGGGGTCGGGGACGGGGAGGGGAGTTAGGAGGGAAAAGGCACAGGCTGAGGCGGATCCAGATTATGAATGGCTGCTCCTCCTGGGTGGCACCCAGAGCTCGGCCCCGTCCACGCCCGCGTCGGCACGGCAGGGGGTCGTGACAATGGCTGTGACCACAGGTGGTCCTCCTCTGCGCCTTGAAGTGCCCAGTCTCTCCCTTCCTCCTTCTTCCTCTCCTTCCCTTACTCCACACCTTTAGACCTCTCCCCTTCCCCTCCACCTGGCGCAGACGCTGCGAAGGGGGCTTTGGGCTAGAGAGCGGGCGAACGAGCGCGACCGCAGACCACGCGCAGCGGCGGCGAGGGAACTGCGCGCGGCTTTACTCCCTCCCTCCCGCCGCTCACGCCCCAGGCGTCCCGGAGCTCCCAGACCCGCTCCGGGCAGAGCTCCGCCCGCCCGGCTACCGCCCGGACCCTGGGGACTGGCTCCTCTCCATCTGTCTTTCGGGAGTGCCCAACCACAGCTGGAGACCAGCCGATGGAAGAAAGGGTCTAACTCAGGGCTGTACCTGCACACTGAAATGCGGCGACTGGCTTCTTTTAGTGGTGTTTTTCTTTTTGTCTGAAGGGGATCAGTACTTCAGAAAGAGGTTCGTAAGCGAGCCGGGCGTCAAAGCCGGCAGGAGGCCTTTCCTCCCATCCTCGCCTTTCTGTTTTGCTAGCTGTTCGGGAGAGAGTGAAAGGGTGAAGCCTTAATGCAAGTCTGATGCAGACCATTCACCTGCCATTTTGAAATTTGTTTTTCATTATTTACTTTCCCTAAGTTTGACTCCCCTGTACATCTTCACAACTGCATAAACTTCTTGAGTGTAAGAGACTAGCTCTTACACTTCTCATGTTGCTTCCGTGATAGATTAGTATATTTATAATATACTCATCTAGATACTCCCTAGATATTTGTATATATTAAGAATATATATATGTGTATATATATATATGTTTTTTTTTTTTTTTA
>NW_016107324.1:3587126-3588569 GCF_001604975.1 Cebus imitator
AGGGAGAATTGCTTGAACCTGGGAGGCAGAGGTTGCAGTGATCTGAGATGGTGCCACTGCACTCTAGCCTGAGTGACAGAGTGAGATTCCATCTCAAAATAAAAATAAAATCAAATAAAATAATCTTTCTCTGATGGCCTATTATCCTTTGGGAGTGAAGGAGGACTGTGAGTCATGGGAAGTATACCAGATATATAAATAGCGTGAACATGAAATATATGTCCAATATACAACTAATGAGTTAGAGTGAGCTAAAAGGATTGGGACAGGATGCAGTTGGAATGGAGGAATGCTTCATGAAAGACAGACATTGTGAATAGAACTTTGGAGAACTGAAAAGATGATACGTAAGAAAAGAGAAGTCTCATTATGCCATTGTTCTAGAAATGTTGACTCAAGATACATGGGAAACCATGGGAGAAAACAGAAGCCAAGCAGTTGTGAAATTTAAGGGTTTCCTTTGCCTTTATCATCAAAATTCTGGAATCAGGTGTGATAAAGAACTGAGTACTGTATATGTTAGCATAAAAATGTGAATTGCATAAGAGAAGTCCACTGTATTTGAATTGCTTGGTTTGGAAGGTCCAGGGGGAAACAGAACCCAGATGTTTCTATCTGTTCCCTTGTGAAATCTAAGTAAAATGACACTAAAAGGCTAAAAAAGGAGAAACCTATAAGAACAAAGTGAAAAGAAGTGACAATAGATGAGAGATTTCAACCTAGTTTTTCGTAAAAGGCTGGAAGCAGATGGCCAAGTGTCAATTAATTTAGCCAACCTGAGAGAGCTGACTTCCCTGAGGTAGTGAGAGAATTTGACAAGAACCAAGCAATTCCCACCACAGACCTCAGGTCGCCTCAGGAAAAGAGACATCAATTTCTTCTGAAAAAGAGAGCATGGGGTGGGGAGGAAGTTAGGATAATTGGTTGGAAGTTGTATAAGGAGCAGTTAGACCTGCAGATCTCACCCCCAACATGTGCATCCAGCCCACCTGAGAGTGATCAGAACATGCCAAACAGAGCGTGCTCAACAAGGATCACTAACACTTGAGAAAAGCCTCCGATATGCCAGACAGAGATCAAAATAAGGAAATAGGGCCAGGTGTGGCGGCTCATGCCTGTAATCCCAGCACTTTGGGAGGCCTAGGGCAGGTGGATCACCTGAGGTCAGGAGTTTGAGACCAGCCTGGCCAACGTAGTGAAACCCTGTCTCTATTAAAAATACAAAAAATTAGCTGAACATGGTGGCGCATGCCTGTAATCCCAGCTACCTGGGAGGCTGAGGCAGGAGAAGCGCTTGAACTCAGGAGGCAGAGGTTGCAGTGAGCTGAGATCGTGCCACTGCACTCAGAGCAAGACTCTGTCTCAAAAAAAAAAAAAGACTACAGTTGAAAAACTTTCTATCTATGAGTTACCATACAATCTTTTTGGCACATTATCTCAAAT
>NW_016107324.1:3589730-3590897 GCF_001604975.1 Cebus imitator
GGGGTTTCACCATGTTGACCAGGATGGTCTCGATCTCTTGACCTCGTGATCCACCCGCCTCGGCCTCCCAAAGTGCTGGGATTACAGGCTTGAGCCACCGCGCCTGGCCAAAAACATGTAATCTTGATCATTTCTTCATCACTTACCTGGTACACATTTCTAGTTACATTTCCCTGCAGTGCCTCTGAGCAAACATTGGGCACTGATTGAACATTTGCTCTAACTCATGCGAAAGGCTGCTTACTAGAGATTGATTTGTTGATTTTTAAAATGCCTCCTAGAATAAGAACCCTATTAAATTTCACATTGGAAAAAGAAACAGTATGTATGATGGACACTACCAGAAATGTCTGTTTGCTCCATATGAACAATTTTTTGTAGTCATTAAATTGAACATGCCTCATTTTAAGAGTATGACCTTGAGTTGTCATTGCTTTAGAAAACATGGACTGGTTAGGACATCCATTAATGTCCTAGAACAAATGCTATAGCAGAATCCCCAAGAGAGGCAGGGATTTTACTGGTCTCCGGACACAGGAATCCATTTGTTGGAGCATGTGCTGAGTGTGATGAGCTGTAAAATGAAGTTAATTTCTGTGCCAGACCAAACTAGGTGAACGACCGAGCAGCCCGATAAGATGAGGGTTGTGTATCCTTTTGAAGGAACAATAACCAATAACAGCACTTTTTCAGATACTGTCACGTGTGTGTTTTGGTTTCTTTGACAGGGCCATATAGAGCTATAAAGAGGAATGAAGTCTAAGTAATCACTTTAAATCAGAGTCTAGGAAGTCTTGCTGTGAAATTTTTAATTTTGAGTTATACTTTACGCAGTGGAGTAGAAGAGGACAATACCTATGGCATCCTCTAAGGGAAAAAGCTATTAGCGCCCATCTCATGAGTCTGTAGTTGGAAATTTTACAACAGCAGAATTGGAATTTTCTATCTTCTCTTTGGGGTAGCAGAAGCCAGGCGTGGTGGCTCACGCCTGTAATCCCAACACTTTGGGAGGCCAACTTGGGGGGATCACTTGAGGTCAAGAGTTTGAGAGCAGCCTGGCCAACATGGTGAAATGCCATCTTTACTAAAAATATAAAATTTGCTGAGCTGACATTGTGCCACTGCACTCCAGCCTGGGTGACAGAATCAGACTCTGTCTCAGAAAAA
>NW_016107324.1:3592502-3594649 GCF_001604975.1 Cebus imitator
AAAAAAAAAAAAAGGCCGGGCACAGTGGCACACGCCTGTAATCCAAGCACTTTGGAGGCCAAGGCGGGCAGATCACCTGAGGTCGGGAGTTCAAGACCAGCCTCACCAACATGGCGAAACCCAGTCTTTATTAAAAATAATAATAATAATAATAATGTTGCTATGAACCTGGGTGTACAAATATCTTTTTGAGGCCTTGTTTTCAAGTCTTTGGGGCCTTACTTTCAAGTCTTTGGGGTCATGTTAACTATTTTTTTTTCTTTTTTTTTTTAAGACATGGTTTCACCGTGTTGGTCAGGCTGGTCTTGAACTCCCGACCTCAGGTGATCTGCCCACCTCGGCCTCCCAAAATGCTGGGATTACAGGCTTGAGCCACCGCCTGGTCTGTCTCCAGAACTTTTTCATCTTCCTCCTCACATTTTAAGTGAACACCAGTTACAAACCACGTAGGCCTTGCTGACAAGAAACAAATGATAAGATAAACTTGCCCTCAGGCTGTTAAAAAGCTGGCAGGAAAGGCTCTCATTTCAAAGCTGCTACTTTTTAATCTTGCAAATGATGGGGCTTGAATTCATTTTTGGGCCTCACAGTTTCTTGGAAATGAATATGTCACCTGAATCTAGGTATGCAAACACAAAGAACTTATCCAAGCGTGTAGTGAATTGCCCTTGGTGAGATTAGAAATGGCTATTTTAACTCCTTATCTGGTGGGTCTATCACTCTCCTACTCCCACCCCTTGAAACAGTCTCTGCCCTTGACTCCTTGACAGGATGGCCTCTGCAAGGTCCTCCTGTCCTCCTCATGGACCTGCTCTTCTAGCTATTTGAAAATATACAGTAAACCGTTGCTCATGATAATTACCTGGAATAGCTGCTGAGGTAATGTCTTCACCTCTGGTCAGGCTCCCCCCCAATCCCTTCTTGCTATAGTAAGCGGACATTTAAAAACAAACTGGGTTGTGTGCGATGACTCACGCCTGTAATCCCAGCACTTTGGGAAGCCGAGGTGGGTGGATCACCTGAGGTCAGAAGTTCAAGACCAGCCCAGACAACAGAGTAAAACCCTGTCTCTATTAAAAATACAGGCCAGGCGCGGTGGCTCACGTCTGTAATCCTAGCACTTTGGGAGGCCTAGGTGGGTGGATCACCTGAGGTTAGGAGTTCAAGACCAGCCTGGCCATCATGGTGAAACCCCATCTTTAAAAAGAAAGAAAAAAGAAAAAAAGAAAAATACAAAAATTGGCCAGGCATGGTGGCTTACTCCTGTAATCCCAGCATTTTGGGAGGTCGAGGCAGGCGGATTACCTGAGGTCAGGAGTTCAAGACCAGCCTGGCCAACATGGCAAAGCTGCATCTCTTCTAAAAATACAAACATTAGTGGGATGTGGTGGCACACACCTGTAATTCCAGCTACTTGGGAGGCTGAGGCAGGAGAATCCCTTGAAACCAGGAGGCAGATGTTGCAGTGAGCCGAGATTGCACCACTGCACTCCAGACTAGGCCACAAAGTGAGACTGTCTCAAAAAAAAAAAAACAAAAAAACAAAAAAAACATTTTAGGCTGAGCATGGTGGTTCACGCCTGTAATCTCAGCACTTTGGGAGGCTGAGGCGGGCGGATCACGAGGTCAAGAGATCAGATCGAGATCGTCCTGGCCAACTTGGTGAAACCCTGTCTCTAAAAAAAAAAAAAAAAAAAAAATTAAATTAATAAAATAAAATATAAAAAAAAGAGAGAAAGTAAACCCATTGAAAATGTGTCTCTTATTGATGTGGATCATAATTAAACTTTCTTCATTCACATAATGGAAGATAAAGATAGGTTTTCCTTAAAACAAATTGATCTGGCAGCTAGCATATAATTTCATTTGGGGTTGGTTAATAGGAGATAGAAGATATTAAACATTTTGGCTGGACACAGCGGCTAACGCCTGTAATCCAAGCACTTTGGAGGCCAAGGTGGGCGGATCACCTGAGGTTGGGAGTTCAAGACCAGCCTGACCAACATGGGAAAACCCACTCTTTAGAAAAAAATAAAAAGAAGATATTAAACATTTTACAAGATGAAACAAAATGAGATGACTATGCCGGGCGCGGTGGCTCAAGCCTGTAATCCCAGCACTTTGGGAGGCCGAGGCGGGTGGATCAC
>NW_016107324.1:3595653-3601113 GCF_001604975.1 Cebus imitator
GGTGGCTTATGCCTGTAATTTTAGCATTTTGGGAGGCTGAGGTGGGTTGATCATTTGAGGTCAGGAGTTGGAGACCAGCCTGGCCAACACGGTGAAACCTCAAATCCACAAAAAATACAAAAACTAGCTGGGCGTGGCAGCAGAGGTTTGTAATCCAAGCTACTTGGGAGCCTGAGGCAGGAGAATCACTTGAATCTAGGAGGGAGAGATTGCAGTGAGCCAAGATCCCCACCTTTGCACTCCAGCCTGGGTGACAATAATGAAACTTCATCTCGAAAAGAAAAGAAAATAGCATACATCAAATATGAAAGAATCACATAAAAGCTCTGAGAGTGTTATCCAGTGTGTTTTAAATAATTTGGTAGTTTCAAACACAATTCTTATCACATTAAAATGGAATCAGCTTTACTGATGCAATTGTTCTGCCTGTTTCAAGGTGTCCCCACCCCCACCCCAGAGTGTGGAGTCCCAGGATTGAGTACTGAGAATAGCTAAAAAAGAATTGCTCATGTTTAAACGTCAGTCTTTCTTAGCAGTCAATAGTTCTTCCCCGGCCTGCTTCCCTTTCCTCTTGGTACTGTCTCTCGGGAATGACGCATTCTGTGACCAATGATCAGGAGAGGAGGGAGCAAAGTCAAACAGAAATTACCATTTCCCACTACTTACTTTACCATATATGTAAAATACATCTGATACGGACCAAAATACCACATTTCTAAGGCCATGTTTCTTTTAATAGCTGTAAGATCAAATGGAAATGCGAGCCCTGAGGATTTAAGGTGACTGGAGTGAGCATTGAAACAGGCTTCCTCGGGACTCCATGTTTGGATCCCCTTCCATGAACACTCTTGCGCTTATGGAAGCTGTTTTTCTCTCTCCTGGATTTTCCCTCTGGAGTCCCCTTCCACGAACACCCCCTTCGTGGAAGCCTGTCTTCCCTTCCTAAACTCCATCTCTCTCTATTCCCTTCCACTCAGTGTGGAAGCTGCTTTCCTCTCCTGGATTCCATCTTTCCGGATTCTCTCACTCAGTGTGAGAGCTGCTTATTTCTCTCTCCTTCTCCTGTTTCTCTCTCTCTCTCTCTCTCTCTCTCTCAACAAATCACTTTCTACAAGCAAAAAAAAGAAACAGGCTTCCTTTTTGGGGTTCCAAGAGGCCTTTCCACCCTGGAGCAAACCCACAGATGCATTGGGATGGGTGAAACTGCATTTTCCTTTTGTAAAGCTGTTGTGATCCTGGGTAACTGTGGAAAGATTTGGAAGATAATTCCCTTCAGACTATTCAAGGTCTCATAACCCTTGGAAAGCGTTTGTGTTCGAAGACTTGACCTTGGCGTGATCTACAGGAGTCAGAATATTCAACACCTTTGGGAAACTCCATCTCCACTGGCTTGGTAGTCACAGAGAGAGGCTGACTCTAGTCTTCAAGACGCAACAACCAAAGTGCTGAGGACATGCCAGAGCCAGGTGTGGTGGCGAGGCTGTGGTCCTAGCCACCTAGGAGGCTGAGGCGGGAGGAGACTCTGAGCCCAGGAGTTGGAGCCTGCAGCGAGCTAGGATAGCATCACTGCTCTGCAACCTGGGCAACAAAGAGAGACCCCATCCCCTCTCCAAAAAAAAAAGAAGTTCTAGAACTTGCCCCAGGCCACACAAGTTGCTAAGTCAGAGCCAGCAATTAGAGCGTCTGTCTGTCTGTGAATTTGCCATCACAAGCACACCCGCTTTTCCCCACCTCCACTCTGCCAACACCTTTCTGTCCAACTATTCTGAAGTCTGGTTGTCTGCAGAACCCTTTTATGACCATTATCTCTTCTCACCCTCAAGGCAACTTTGTCAGGTCAGTGTAATAATCTCTACTTAGTAACAAAGCGGGAGTAAGAGATAAGCCCGCAGGGGGAGGTTGGAATGTCTGTGTCAGCCACAGCCAGACTGGAAGCACATCCTGTTGGGAAAGTGTTTTGGGATCTGACGCTTGGGCACAATACAGGGCATCTGGAGAAACACAGAAACCTCAGTTACCTGGTAGTTCAAGAACCTGCCTTTTCCAGAAAATATTGAAATGACTATAAGAAGCTAAAAAAAAAAAAAAAAGAGTTAGAGACAGGGCTGGGAGAAGGGGTCACCTTTTCAAGCAGAGGGGACAGTGTGATCAAAGGCAGAGGCAAAAACAAAAACATCGTGGTGAAGGCAAGAACGGAAAAGCATTCTGGAATGAAAATGTCAAACATTGCTCAGCCTTCAAGTTACCTTGCCTAACGTCAGGCTTATTGCTTGGATTGCAAGTTACATTTTCTTTGTTTTTCTTTTTTCTTTTCCTGAGACAGCGTCTTACTCTGTTACCCTGGAGTGCAGTGGGATCTCGACTCACTGCAACTTCCACTTCCCAGCTCAAAGGATCCTTCCACCTCAGCCTCCCAAGTTACTGGGACTGCAGGTGTGCAACACCACACCTGGCTAATTTTTGTTCATTTTTAGTAGAGATGGGGTTTCACCATATTGGCTAGGCTGGTCTCGAACTACCAACCTCTGGTGATCTGCCTGCCTCAGCCTCCCAAAGTGTTGGGATTACAGGTGTGAGCCATCGCACCTGGCTCTTGCAACTAAACTTTCTATATGTTTTTTTTCTTTTTTTTTTAAGATGGAGTTTCACCTGCCGGGTACGGTGGCTCAAGCCTGTAATCCCAGCACTTTGGGAGGCCGAGGTGGGTGGATCACAAGGTCAAGAGATCGAGACCATCCTGGTCAACATGGTGAAACCTCGTCTCTACTAAAAATACAAAAAACATTAGCTGGGCATGGTGGTGCGTGCCTGTAATCCCAGCTACTCAGGAGGCTGAGGCAGGAGAATTGCCTGAACCCAGGAGGTGGAGGTTGCGGTGAGCCGAGATAGCGCCATTGCACTCCAGCCTGGGTAACATGAGTGAAACTCAAAAAAATAAATAAATAAATAAATATAAAAAAAGAATTTCATGTGATTTCCGAAAAAATTGGAGGTTTAAAGCTAGACCAGGCCCTGAAAATGATGGAGAGAACTATAATTGAGACCAATTCATGAAACTATCTTTTTTGAAGGGAGAAACCCTAGACAAATTAAAAAAAAAAAAGAAAAAGAAAAAGAAACTGTCTTTATGGAAGGAGGTGCTGCTTTTGCACAGATCTGTATTAAGCTGGAGAAGATGAAGTTGAAATCATTTCCATTTGATTTTAACATCAGCATCATCTGGGAATTTATTAGAAATGGTAAGTCTCCAACCCCAGACCACTGAATCAGTGACTCTGCGGATGAAGCCAACCGTGTGTGTTTTAGTAAACCTTCCAGATGATAAAACCTCAAGTTTGAGATTCCCTGTGCTAGAACTATACTGTCCAGCAGGGTAGCCATTAGATAAAGGTGTCTACTGGGCTCTTACAATGTGGCTGGTTGGAATTTAGATGTGTTGAAAGTGTAAAATATACAGCTGATTTCAAAGGTTTAGTGTGGAAAAAGAAAGCACAGTGGTTAACAATTTTATTTAGATTACAAGTTACAGTGATTTTTTGAGATACTGGTTTACATAAAATACACTACTAAATTAGTTTTACTTGTTAATTTTTAATTTGTTATTTTTCTTTTTTTGAAACAGAGTCTTTTTTTTGTTTGTTTGTTTTGTTTTGAGACCGAGTTTCGCTCTTGTTACCCAGGCTGGAGTGCAATGGCGCGATCTCGGCTCACCGCAACCTCCGCCTCCTGGGTTCAGGTAATTCTCCTGCCTCAGCCTCCTGAGTAGCTGGGATTACAGGCATGCACCACCATGCCCAGCTAATTTTTTGTAGTTTTAGTAGAGATGGGGTTTCACCATGTTGACCAGGATGGTCTCGATCTCTTGACCTCGTGATCCACCCGCCTCGGCCTCCCAAAGTGCTGGGATTACAGGCTTGAGCCACCGCGCCCGGCTGAAAACTTAAAATATTTCTATTGGATAGTGCTGATTTAGAATATTGAAACAGTCTCTCAGTGTTGGAGAACTCCATTCTAAATTCGAGTTTGGGGAAGAGGTGCTTCTTGCTATATATTTTGTACGTTTCCTGCAGAGCAGGAATAATCATCAACATCGTGATCACCATTGTCCTCATCGTCATACTCTTTCTCTGGCTAAGGGCAACGTTTGCCTGATATACTGAATGACAGAGGCCCTTCATGCAAAATTTCCAAATAATGTCACCAATCAGGACTGCTGCAGCAAGAGGCTAGCGCTGGAGAGGGTGTGCTGACTTCGTGGGACTGTTATTGTATTACCATATTTCAACTTGGCTGGTGTTAAAATGTGAGATAAAGAAAAGGTGGTTAAAAAAGTAGTAGGGACTCTGTGTCTTGAAATAAAATTGCCTCCTTAGTTTGCCCTTGCACAGTTGAGCATCAGTGCCTTATTGATCAGAATTAGGAAGTTAATAAGGTTTGGGCTAATTAATCAGATGGGTAGGGACTGGAACTGCACTGCAAGGCTTAATCAAGTCATCAAAGCTCTCAAGCCATGAAGAAGGTAATTAAAGGAAAAGGATGCCTGTTATATAGTAACAGGAGACCAGGAGAGGACAAGAGCAAGATAGAGAACCTCCATTTTCTTTTGTACACTTTTCTGATATAAATCAGGCCCAATGACCACAGCACATTGCTTAGCTTCCTATCAGAGAATTAAGTTGAATGAATGTATAAATAACCTTATTGGGTAATTCACTTGCCCTAGAAGAAATGTCAATGAGACTATACTTATGATAAATCTGGGCTTTGCCAGGTTCTTCAGAAATGAGTTCTTGAGGATAACCTGCAGTTGTCATGAAAGGCTGCAGCAATTTTGACTTACAAGCAACACATAATTCAGTAGCTGATCATGCAACAGATACTCAGCACCTCTGCTTCCAAACATTGCATTAGACATGGAACCATGGACCTTATCAACTATAGAGAGTTATTTATTCAGGTAAAGTATGCTGCAAGGTGAGTGTTGGAGATTCTTGGGAATGATTTCTATCCCTGGTGCTCAATCAGTCTGTCCCCACACCCTGCCCCTCTTTAAAATCCTTCACTGTACCATTCTCAAACTCAAGCGGAAAGACATAAGGATGATGTAAGGAGGGGAAGATGTGAAGCGGAAGAAGAGGCATGCAAGCAAACGCAGAGATTCTTGTGTGACCCAGGCATCACTGTGTCTGGATTAGATTCTCTTGGATTGGGGTGGTAAACTCAACTCAAAGGAACAGGAGGTGTGCTGCCTTTCAAACTGGGTCTGGTCTTGTAGGTTAATAAGAATATCAACAAAGCACTGCTATCTTTTGGGCACTATCCACCAGACCCTAAGAAAAGAGTCCAGGCCGGGCGCGGTGGCTCAAGCCTGTAATCCCAGCACTTTGGGAGGCCGAGGCGGGTGGATCACGAGGTCAAGAGATCGAGACCATCCTGGTCAACGTGGTGAAACCCCGTCTC
>NW_016107324.1:3603108-3604327 GCF_001604975.1 Cebus imitator
CTACTCAGGAGGTTGAGGCAGGAGAATTGCCTGAACCCAGGAGGCAGAGGTTGCGGTGAGCCGAGATCGCGCCATTGCACTCCAGCCTGGGTAACAAGAGCGAAACTCCATCTCAAAAAATAAATAAATAAATAAATAAATAAATAAAGTTTAAAAAAAGTATGCTGAGGTTGCTAAGGTCTACAGTAAGAACAAATCAAATCCTTTTTTTTTTTTTTTTTGAGACGGAGTTTTGCTCTTGTTGCCCAGACACAAGAGCAAAACTTTGCAATAGCAAGATCTCTGCTCACTGCAACCTCCTTCTCCCAGGTTCAAGTGATTCTCCTACCTCAGCCTCCCAAGTAGCTGGGATTACAGGCGCCTCCCCACCATGCCCGGCTAATTTTTGTATTTTTAGAGAGACGAAGTTTCACCATGTTGGCCAAGCTGTTCTCAAACTCCTGACCTCAGGTGATCCACTCACCTTGACCTTCCAAAGTGCTGGGATTACAGGCGTGAGTCAGCGTGCTCAGCCAGAACAAATCTTCTATTTATGATATTGTGAAGAAGGAAAAAGAAATCTGTGCATAGTGATATAGGGTTCAGTACTATCCACGATTTCAGGTAACCACTGGTGGTCTTGGAACATATCCCCTGAGGATAAGGGGTTGGGACTACTGCATATGGTCAATGGAACAGAAGAGGAAGGACAGAAATAGAGCAAAATTCATTTGCAAATTTAGTGCAGTACAGGATAAAGCTGACATTTCAACTCATTGAAGTAAAATACAATTTAGCTAATAAATGAATTTGGGGTATCTAGCATTCTTCTCCCCCAAAATTCCAGATGGAAACAAGCATAAGGGTAATCATTACTACTTTATTTGTGATAGAAAAAGGTGAAAAACAACCTAAAGTCTATTGGTAGGGTTACATAATTTACTTTGCCCACAGGGATATTAGGCTGTCTGGAAAGGAAAAAGGTCTGCTACAGGTATTGATCGACTTACGACCTATGCAACTTACGACCATTCGACTTTACGACCACAATCGTTAGCCACGACTGCTCCGCGTCTGGCAGCGCAAACGTTGCCCAGCTGGGCGTACGACAGTGCGGACCAGCTTCCGGCAGCACTACTATCTCCGCGTGCATATAGCCTACTCGACTTATGACCAAATTGTGTTACGACCGGCCTGTCGGAACCAATCGTGGTCATAAGTTGAGCACTAGCTGTATATC
>NW_016107324.1:3606212-3608510 GCF_001604975.1 Cebus imitator
AAAGTGACAGATGAATTGCACCAGGAATCCAAATGTATAAGAGCCTGGCGTCTGCAGATCAACTGGTGCCTGAATGTGTGATGCCGGAGAAAATAACCAGGCTCACAGACACCTATTATTTTGGCTGTTTATTTATATATTTATATTTATTTACTTATTTAATGACACAGAGTCTTACTCTGTTGCCCAGTCTGGAATGAAGTGGTGTGATCTTGGCTTATGCAGCCCCTGCCTCCTGGATTCAAGCGATAATCCTGCCTCAGCCTTCTGACTAGCTGGGATTACAGGAATGTGCCACCATGCCCAGCTAATCTGTGGTAGTTTTAGTAGAGGTGGGGTTTCACTACGATGGCCAGGCTAGTCTCAAACTCCTGACCTCAAATGATTTGCCTGCCTTGGCCTCCCAAAGTGTGGGATCACAGGTGTGAGCCACGGTGCCTGGCTTTGGCTGTTTAAAACTAATAGCTGGTCGGGCGTGGTGGCTCACGCCTGTAATCCCAGCACTTTGGGAGGCCGAGGCGGGCAGATCATGAGGTCAAGAGATCGAGACCATCCTGGTCAACATGGTGAAACCCTGTCTCTACTAAAAATACAAAAATTACCTGGGCGTGGTGGCGCATGCCTGTAATCCCAGCTACTCAGGAGGCTGAGACAGGAGAATCACTTGAACCCAGGAGGTGGAGGTTGCAGTGAGCTGAGATCATGCCACTGCACTCCAGCCTGGCACCTGGCAAAAGAGTGAGACTCTGTTCCAAAAAAAAAAAACAAAAAACTAAGCTATCATGGGTTCATCAGGGTAGGAGAGGTACAGTGTGATTCAAAAGCGGCAACTCGTAGGTAACTTAATTCTTTTTGTTTGCTTTGTTTTGTTTTGTTTTGTTTTGAGACAGGGTCTTGCTCAGTCATCCAAGCTGGAGTGCAATGGTTCAAACATGGCTTACTGCAGCCTCAACCTCTTGAGCTCAAGCGATCCTCCCCACACAGTGTCCCAAGCAGCTGGGACTACAGGCACACCACCACACCCAGTACGTTTTTGTATGTTTTTATTTATTTTGTTTTTGTTTTTATTTTTTATTTTTGTATGTTTTGTAGAGACAGGATTTTGCGATGTTGCCCAGGTTGATCTCCAACTCCTGGGCTCAAGTGATCTGCCCACTTTGGCGTCTCAGACTACAGGCATGAGCCACCCAAGCCTTTGCCTTTATTCTATTTATTTATTTATTTATTTTTTAGAGACGGGGTCTCACTATGTTGCCCAGGCTGGAGTGCAGTGGCTATTCACAGGCAGGATGTCACTACTGATCAGCAGGGGAGTTTTGACCTGATCCGTTTTCAACCTGGGCTGGTTCACCCCTCCTTAGGCAACCTGGTGGTCCCCGACTCCCGGGAGGTCACCATATTGATGCCAGACTTCATGTGGACCCCCGATTGGCATAGCGCACTACAGCCCAGAACTCCTGGGCTCAAGAGATCCTCCAGCCTGAGCCTCCCGAGTAGCTGGGACTACAGGTACACGCCACCGCTCCCGTCAGTTGCCTTTATTCTAACAGAAAAAATCAAACAATTTGTGTGAAATTTCTTTCCATGGTTTAATTATGATGTTTAAAATCACCGGGCGCGATGGCTCATGCCTGTAATTTCAGCACTTTGAGAGAGGAGGCAGACGGATCACCTGTGGTGGGGAGTTGGAGACTAGCCTGACAAACATGGAGAAACCCTGTCCCTACTAAAAACGCACAATTAGCTGGGCGTGGTGGGGCAGGCCTGTAATCCCAGTTACTCGGGAGGCTGAGGGAGGAGAATCGCTTGAACCCAGAAGGCAGAGGTTGCGGTGAGCCAAGATCATGCCATTGCACTCCAGCCTGGCAGCAGAACGAAACCCTGTCTCAAAAAAAGAAAGGAAAATTGTTTAAAATTGCCATTTGTTTATATTATCATTTATTTTATTTTGTTTTATTTTATTTGTTTATTTTTTTAGAGACGGGGTTTCACCATCTGGGCCAGGCAGGTCTCAAACTCCTGACCTCAGGTGATCCACCCACCTCGGCCTCCCAAAGTGCTGGGATTACAGGCTTGAGTCACAGTACCCAGCCTATATTATCATTTTAATTATGCAAAACAGATGCTGTGTAATAGTAATAACAGCAAATACATTGAATGCCCCCTTTTACTCTTGAAAGTGTCCTAGATTTTTTGGTTTTTTTTTGAGATGGAGTCCCGCTCTGTGGCCCAGGCTGGAGTGCAATGGCGCTATCTCGGCCCACTGTAACCTCCACCTTCTGGGTTCAAGTGATTCTC